>NC_041224.1:52574365-52627122 GCF_002837175.3 Physeter macrocephalus
AGCCGCTCCGCGGCATGTGGGATCCTCCCATACCGGGGCGCGAACCCGGTTCCCCTGCATCGGCAGGCGGACGCGCAACCACTGCGCCACCAGGGAAGCCCAGTAATAGGGTTTTGATATGAGTCTGCAAGCAGTTGATTTATTATGGTCTCTGTGCAGTCAAACCTCTCTGCTAATGATAATCTGTATTTGCAGCCGCTCCCCAGCACTAGCCTCACCGCCTCAGCTCCACCTCAGATCATCAGGCATTAGATTCTCATAAGGAGCACACAACCTAGATCCCTCGCATGCGCAGTTCACAGTAGGGTTCGCGCTCCTATGAGAATCTAATGCCACTACTGATCTGACAGGAGGCGGAGCTCAGGCGGTAATGTGAGAGATGGGGAGCGGCTATAAATACAGATGAAGCTTCGCTCGCTTGCCTGCCACTCACCTTCTGCTGTGCAGCCCAGTTCCTAACAGGCCATGGACTAGTACTGGTCCGTGGCCCGGGGGTTGGGGACCCCTGTTTTAGACCTTTAGGTAGTGGAGGATTTCTTCTTGATATAAAAGGCATTGATGGATTTGATTATTTTAAAATTTAAAATGTTGCTCATCATTCTTAAAGAAGAAAATAAGAAGTTACAAATTGAGGAAGATATTGGATGGTAAAAGGTTAGTGTCAAGAATATATAAAGACCTCATACAAGTTAATAAGAATAATGCAAACAACCCAATATAACAGTGGATAAGAGACATGAACTGACATCTTACCAAAGAAGAAACACGTGTGGCCAATAAACCTGTGAAGAGATTCAACATCACTGGTTAATGTTGAAATGAAAATTTAAAAACATAACAATATATGCTTTTTTACACCCAGTTGATTGGCATCTGAAATATCTGACAATGCCAAGCATTAGAGAGGGTGTAGGTGCCTAAGACCTCTTACCCATTGTTAGTAGGAGTATAAATTAGTGGGGTCTGATATTACCTCCCAGTGTTGAACATACACATAGTCTGTGATCCATCAATTTCTGCCTGAGATACATGGTTGTACTTGTACCACAGGAGGGCATGTTCATAGCAGCATTGTTCACAATAGCAAAATCCCCAGATAACCCAAAGTGCCCATCAGTGGGAGTATGGACAAATAAATTGTAACAAACAGTAGAATGTTATTCTGTAGTTAAAATGAACAACTACAGTGGCGTATAACAATATAGTTGAATCTTAGCAATAAGTGAAAACAATAAGTATCAAAATATTACATATGACATAATGGCTTTTTAAAAGTTGAATTCAACTAATGCACACATAGCATACTTTCAAGAAATATATATATGTATGTATATATGTATATATACACACACATGCATATTTGTGTGTATGTGTGCAATACAGTTAAAAGGAGAACAAGGGAATGATGACAGGATTCAGAATAGGAGCAGTTATCAAAAAATAATTAACTGAATGAAGTGAGCCATGCATGGACTAATGATGAGAACGTGTCATGAAACAAGGATTAAGAGATGAATGATAATCATAATAATAGTAATAGTAATAATAATAAATGTTTATTATAAGAAGTTCAGTAAAAGAGAAATATGGGGCATCCTGAAAGTGTGTACTTGCTGTACCTGATCTACTCTGGGGGCTCCAGGAAGGCTTCCATAAGGAAGTGACTTAAGTGTGCTTAGCTTGAGGGATGAATAGTAACTAAGCAGGTGAAAAGGTCAGGGAAGAACACTGCAGACGGAGAGAACAGCCTGCGTCAAGGCCTTGAAGTGGGAAGGAGTGACATAAGTTCAAAGCCCTGAAGTGTAATCAATGTGGCTGAGGGCAGAGGAAAAAAGGGGACAGAATATAGGAGATGATGCAGGGAGGTAAGTGGGTTGGGACCAACTCTTTCTGAGCGCTTTAAAGGATTTTCGTTTTATCCTAAAACAGGAAATTGTTCAAGGAATTTATGCAGAATTTAATTAGTTTGATTTTTCTTTGCTCACACTTTTGTTTCTTTGGGGTTAATACCTAGATTGAAAGGTACATAGAAATATATTCATGTTTCAAGATTTGGGGTATATACTGCCAAGTTGCCCTCAAGAAAGCTTATAAAATATACTTTTCCACCTACAGTGTGCGATATAGCATGATTGTACAAATGACAGCATTGAGCATTAAACATTAAAAAAGATTTCCAGTATAGAAGGATAGTGACATAATTGTTGCTTTGTGTCTATTTTATTATGAACATTGAAATTTAGAAAGTGCATATATGCAGTTTGTCAGATTGTGTTTTGAAATATTAAAAAATATTTTAGTCAATATTAAACATTTTTTTATCCTAATACTTTTTTTTCTGTTACTTCCAAAAAGGACTATAGCATTTTAGCCAAATGATTAAGCTGAACAAGTTGTTCAACTTAGAGAAAATGTGATTCAATACCAAGTAAGGACTCAAGAAGTTTGGAATAATTGAACTGGTAGCTTACTTTCTTCAGAGTCTACAAAACTATAAATTTTCCAAAAATTTTCTCAGTTTCCTCACTGTTGTTTCTTACATCCTACTCCTTCTCTCTGGGTGTTCTTTTCTTCTTACTGAAGTATATTATTTAATGACTTTTTCAGTATGGCTGTGTGGGTGATAACCTTTCTTAATCTTTGTATGTCTAAAACTATCTTTATTTTGTACTTATTCTTGCATGATAGGTTGTTTCCGCTCAGTCCTTAGAAGCTGTTTCTCCAACATCTTATGATATTTATCATCTTCTGATATCTACTGTCTTCTGATATCGACTGTGTGATGTCAATCTTACAGTCAGTCAAAAAAGTCATTTTGTCTTTAGTCTCTGGTAGCTTTTAAAATTTTTATCTTTGGGCTTCCCTGGTGGCGCAGTGGTTGAGAGTCCGCCTGCCGATGCAGTGGATGCAGGTTCGTGCCCCGGTCCGGGAGGATCCCACATGCCGCGGAGCGGCTAGGCACGTGAGCCATGGCTGCTGAGCCTGCGCGTCTGGAGCCACCATGCTCTGTCTATTTTTACTTATGCCACTTTGTATTCATTGAATACTTTAAAACACATGTCTTTTTTCAGTTTTAGAAAGTTGTCAGCACTCATACCTCAAATATTACTTTTTTGCCATTCTCTCCATTTTTTCTTTTGGGACTTCTCAGCCTCCTTTTGACTTACGTTAGCATCTCTTTATTTGTCCTCCGTCTTTCTTAACTATTTTTTCATGTTTTGAATCTCTGTCTGTCTTTGCTGCATTCTGAGTGAGCTCCTTGCTACTATCTTCTAATTCACTGATTTTATCTTCAATCATGTCCAGTCATGTTTGTCAGCTCTATTAAGAAAACTGTTTAGCTTATTTCTAGGATTTCTCATTTTTTTCTCTTAACCCCTTGTTCTTTTTTCATCTCTTTTTTTTAAAAATAGTTTAGAGTTCTCTTGATGGATGTTAATCTATCTTTGATTGTTGAGTACTTTAAACATTTGTATTTTAAGCTCATCTGATCCCAGGCCATACATGTGAGTTGAAGGAAACTGGCAGTAGTAAGAATAGAGGCCACAGGAGTCTGGGCTCCTGTAATTTACTTATGCCTTTAGGACTGTTAAGCCTGACATCTATATATCCCTCTCTCTCCAAGACGGAGTGCTGCCCATTTGCCCACCTCTATGGCTTGGTGTTCATGATGGGCTGCCCAGATTGCATGGTCACTCCGTGACCCCTGCTTAGGCATGCAGTCTCTACTGGAGCCCAATATCAAGCTGGCTGCTCCTTTTCAAAGCAGGAATGATTGTGTTGGAACAGGACATGACTTTGCTCTCAATTCCTAGGGGGTCATTCTGTGACTCTGCTGTTAGGGTTTGACAGAGGCTTCATAACCCAGCTTATCTGCTGCAGATACTTTGGGCACCTTTGGAACTGCCAAGCTGTAAGGCTCAAGGGCAGAGCAGCTGGGACCAGCTGTAGAGCCTCCTGCTCTGGACCACACTCAAAGCCTACAGCCTTACAGGTGGTTTGGTAAAAGGTTAGGAATAGTACTTTCAAATGTGGTAGAAGTTGCCTCCAAAATCCAAAGAGGCCCCAAACCTGAGATGGCGGAAGTGGTACTACAGAGCGACAGACCACATCTGGCTCACTATGTAAGCTTTTTCTAATTGGGCTCTCACTGCATATTCAGTTTTGTACTCGTGAGCATTGTAAAGATTCGTTGCTTTGATGGTTACATCTCTAGTCTTATTAAGCAACATCCCTGTGGTTTAACTTAAAAACCATAATGAGAGCAGTTCTCTGAATTCATTCAGAACTCTGTTAAAAGGCATGATTCATAGTGCAGTTTCTTCGAATGGGATCATGCACTTTATAGTGTGTAAGGAAGCTTTAGCAAGTGTTTGAAGACTTTGATAAGAGTTATCTTTATCGTTTGCCCGGATAGATGTGACGCCAGCATAGCCAGACTCTCTGCTGAGCACAAAACGACCTATGAGGGGCTCCAGCACTTGAACAAAGAGCAGCAAGCTGCCAAGCTGATCTTGGAAACGAAAATCAAAGATGCAGAGGGACAGGTATGACCTGTTTCAGGTACCTTTTTGAAAGTGAGTATTTGTTCTTATCGAAGAATAACACGGTGTTGATTATTTCCTGCATGAGAAACTAGGTAGGGCACCCAGCGTAAGCATCCCTTTTCTTCTTCCTCCTTCTGTTTCACTGGAGTGGCCCTTTGTAAGTATGCGACCAAAATGCCAAGATTTTTCAGTACAATCCTAATTTTAAAGATTCTTTCCCCTCATTCTTCAAACACTTAACATGTTCCAAAAATTCTAAATTATATCTCCAAAACTACCTCTTACACAGGTAAGTCATCAAAGCATTGTTTTACAGGGCACTCGTCCCAGTTGGGGTTCAGGAAATAGATACTTTATTCACGAGACTTATGGACTACCTCATCACATAGTTTGTATGTGGGAAAAGATTAAAACAAAGCTAGAGAGTAGGCTGGCTAATAAGTTTCAGAGTATTCCACCTTGCAATTCACAGATTAATTTCTCAAAGCAAAACTCTTGGCATTTCACAGTTTGTTTTTTGGCTTCTTAGAAGTTCCCCTGTGCCATAATGGGGCCTATCTTCTAGAACTTTCCCTACGGTGTCTGCCTTACTTGCTGTTCCTCATTTAAAGAGAGACTGTTCAATAAAATGGGGTATCTAGTCAATTTATTGGGTTAAACGTACTTGTGTGCTAGCTACCTCTGATAAGGATCTAAAGCTACTTATATAAAAAATAGTTGTTATAAAACCTTGAAAAAAAGAATAAAATGAAATAAGTCCAATAATTTTCTCTAAAGAAATGTGAGGACAGAATTATTAGATCAGAAAATAGATGCTAAGGAAATACTAAGCTTTCTAGTAGCCAAACCGAGTAAAACACCTATAGAAATCCATAAAAAGAGACATAATTTTTCTTTGTTTCGGGTCTGATAAATACTTATTCCGTGAATCTCAAATTAAGGAACACTGAACATCAGAATTTTTGCAGAAAATAAAGGCGTTTCATAAAGGGCTAGTTTTATATTATTCAGTACATTGTAGTAAAAAGACAAGGGAAATGGATATAGGTAGTGGGAGAAAGGAGTGAGAGGGGTTATAGTTGAAAAATTATATATTCTGGTAACTTAACTTGATACGGACGTAAATCTGGGACCTTGATGGAATTTGTAAGTGATAAGAATTCCATTCTGTGATTAGCAACCACACTAATGGTAGAAATTCCAAGGTAAAGAGATATGGGAACATATGTATATGTATAACTGATTCACTTTGTTGTAAAGCAGAAACTAACACACCATTGGAAAGCAATTATACTCCAATAAAGATGTTACAAAAAAAAAATTCCAAGGTAAAAATGACTTACATTTTATGCCAGCAGGGGGAAGTAGTGCTCCTGGGCAGAAGCTGGGCTTGCTCATCAGAGAACTATAGTTACGTAGTTCGGTGCTCAGTGCCTGATGAATATTTTGGCAGTGCTACTGGTCTGATTTTTTTTTTTTTTTTTTTTGGCTGTGCCACGCAGCTTGTGGGATTTCAGTTCCCTGACCAGAGAATGAACCTGGGCCACTGCAGTGAAAGCCCAGAATCCTAACCACTAGGCCACCAGGGAACTCCTCTGGTCTTGATTTTTGATGGGTGTGTATAAAAGAAAATGGAAGTGGAGAGATGAGGTGGACTCCTAAATGAATTTATGAAATTAGATGGAATTTAATGCCACTGACTAGAATACAGCTCACTCATGTTTTCTGAAGTTACCTCTGAAAAGGTTTGATATGACATTTACAAGCGAAGTTTCTTTTCCAGATTTCTCAGCTTTTGAACAGAGTGGACTTGTCGATATCCGAGCAAAGCACCAAACTGAAGATGTCCCACAGAGACAGTAATCACCAGCTTCAGCTTTTGGATACTAAGTGAGTAATCAACTAAGAAACATCTGTTTTGGTTGAAGTTTTTCATGAGCTTACTCAATACTATAATTTTTTCCCTTTTGGTTTTTATTTATTGCACGAAGTGAAAACCATAATGGAAGTTCACAGGAAAACTTCCTTGTAGCCTGTTGCCACTTTACCTTCCTAATTATTGTTTTTAGTGATTGGATGATAACCCATCTGTTTATCCAACAAATATTTCTTGAATATGGCCTAGGTGCTGAGGATCCAGTAATGAAGAAAAACAGGCTCTGTTCTTATCCTTGTGGAGTTGATAGTCTAGGGAGCTGATGAGTATTAATCGAATAATGACCTAAATATAGCACACTAAATATGGTACATGCTACATTATCACTAATGGTGATAAGTGCTTTGAAGGAAAGATATGTGGTTGCGGTACGCTGAATAATGGTTCCTCCAAATATCAGCACATCCTAATCCCTGTGAATATTATACGGCAAACAGGGACTTTGCAAATGGGATTAGATTAAAGGTCTTAAGATGAGTAGATGATACAGTGTTACCTATGTAAACCCGATGTAATACTCCCTAGAGTCCCTATAAGAGGGAGGCAGGAGGGTCAGAATCAGGAGAGAAGGCCATGTGACAACAGAAGCGGAGATTGGAGTGTGATGTGCTATGAAGATGGGGGAGGGGGCCACGAGCCATGGAAGACAGGCGGCCACTAGGGGCTTGAAAAGGCGAGGAAACTATTCTCCCCTCAGAGCCTCCAGAAGGGACCACCTCTGCTCCAGTGAAAACTGATTTCAGACTTCCGGCCTTCAGAACCAAAAGGGAATGACTGTGTTGTTTTAAGCCACCAAGTGTGTGGTGACATGTCACAGTAGCTGTGGGAAGCTAATACGGTGGTGCTGTGAGAATGAAGTAACAGAAGCCTGGTTGTGGGACCTTCCGGAGGAGGCGATGTGGGGAGTGAGAGCTGAAGCACGAATGGCATTCACGAGGAAAAGAATGAGGTGAAGACACCGGAGATGGACTAGCCCGTCGCGGGAGGAATGTGACATGAAGGAAACTGCAGGGTGCAGAGGGGGCTGAACAGAGCGTGCTGGTGGGGAATGAGGCTGGAGAGTAGGTGGGCCAGCATGCAGGGCCCTGTAGACCGTGTTCAGGACATCTTGTTTCTTTCCCTGGAGCAATAAGGAGCTGTTGGAGGATTTTAAGAAGATAGGGTGATAGAGTGAGATGTATATGTTATTTTTTTTAAATGGCCTTGATTGCAGTTGGAAGATGGATCACAGGGACTGAAACAGAGATGGGACGTCGGCTGGGGGGGGCATTGTTGCAGGCGTCTAGGTGAGAGAGGTCTGCACCTAGGGGCTGCTGAGCTGTCTAGTTAGGACCCTCTAATGTGTTATAATTTGCATTGTGTTTTAGTGACACTTTAAACTGGACTTGCCCCCAGTGAAACTCATCTGCTTCTCTTCTGCTCAATCACAGAACCATACACTTTTCCCTGTCATGAATCTTCATGAGCTTGGCATTTTCCTGCCAAAGCAGAGCCAGTAGTGACCATATATGTGTATGTGTGTGTATGTGTGTGTTTGTTTGTGTATTTGACTTATTATATATTTTTAAAGATGACTTCAGTATGGAACTTTGTTAGAGGCTTGTGGAAGTTTTAAATTTATTATTCTCCTGGTTCTTGTATCTCATTCTCTCCATGCTTAATGCCATTTTAGGGTTATTGCTGATTTAACAGGAATTCTCTTATGAAAACCATGTTTCCTTTCCTCTAATTATCTGTATTTATGTCATTACTGAGTTATGTCACTCTTTCTCATAGCTTCTGCAGTCTTTCCAAGTACAGAAAGATCTCTCATCCCCTTCCTTCCATCGCACAGGAAGAAAATAAACATCTTAGTATTTTTTCTTCCTTAGTAGATATTATTAGCAGTCATGAACATCTTTATTTTTCTTCCTACAATTTAAAGTCCAGAAGTCTAGACACAAAGGCTGTTCACAGAGGTAAGGGGACCAAGCCTGGGGCCTGTGTAAGGTAGAAGGACAGATTAGAGACCCAAAAGGTAAAACCCTGGTTGGATGAACTAGGAGAAAAAAAAAATATTCCACAGAGACATCATAAGGAAACTTTCCTGTCAAAATCTTGATTCTGGGTAGAAGGGTAAAAGGTATTCCTTGAAAATTCAGGACCACAGTACAACCTTTACCTGGATTTAGAGTTAGAATTCACATTACCCAAGCACCTTGAAGAAACCAGAATAAGTAGTTTATCTTAGAATGATCTTGATTTGGTAGTGGCCCGAGATGCCTGGCAGAAGCAAATGCAAATACTCAGTCTTCAAGTCTTCCCACAGACATGAAATTCTAAGGAACATGAATGTACAGTCAGAAATTGTAGGCCAGGGGAGCTAAGATCCCACATGCCTCGTGGCCAAAAAACCAAAACGTAAAACAGAAGCAATATTGTCAAATTCAGTAAAGACTTTAAAAATGGTCCACATCAGAAATTGTAGGCCAACACAAGGAAAAAAAATCACATAAGTAATAGAGTGAGAAGAAACAACAATAAGCAGAATCAGACTTCTAAATACTGCATATATAGGAATTCTTGGATAAAGTGATGTGTGTGTATATATGTATGTATGTGTATGTGTGAGTATTCACACACATACACATTTTGAAGGTACAACTAAGGAATAAGAGCTTACCAAAAATGAACAGTCGGGGAATTCCCTGGCGGTCCAGTGGTTAGGGCTCTGTGCTCTCACTGCTGAGGGCCTGGTTTCAAGCCCTGGTCAGGGAACTAAAATCCCACAAGCGACATGGTGTGGCCAGAAAAAAAGCCAACAGAATTGACAAACAGCCAAATTGAGCTTCTAGAAAATATAATTATTGAAAATAAAATGTAACTTCTTGCCTCACCTGACCGGGGAGCCTAAACAGTGACCCAGATGGCCTTGGAGTCCAACCTATAACCCTAGAAGTGGAGCCCAGCCTATGGCCCCACTTGATTGCCGAGCAGAGCCTTTGGCTTTGCCCAAGCAAGGAACCCAGCCAACAACCCCTTCTAAAAGCAGAACATACCCAGTGACCTTACCTGACCAGGGAGCCCAGAGAGCAACCCCACTCAACCACAGAGCACAGCCTGCAGCTCCACCTGACTGCAGGGTACAGCTGGTGGCCCTGCCTGACCAGGGATCCCGGCCACTGACCTTACTCATCAGGGGTGCACAACCAGCAGCCTGCCCAGTTGTGGAGCCTCAGGCCCCATCATGGAGTCCAACCAGCACCAGCACCAGCACCATGCTAGGGAACACAGTGACCCCCACCGGACCAGAGGGAACTGCAGAGTCCAGCTGGTGGCTCCATTTGACTGTGCGACCCAGCCAGTAGCCCTGCCTTCCCTGGGAGCCCAGCCAGAGGGATCACCTGACCGTGGAGCCCAGCCACTAGGATCACCTGACCATAGAGCCCAGCCAGCAGTCCCCCACCACTCACACCTCAGCCCTGCCCAACTAGAGACCTAACAGACGTATATAGAGCACTCCATCCAACAGCTGCAGAATATATATATTCTTCTTAAGTGCACACAGAACAGTCTCAGGATAGATCATATGTTAGGTGACAAAACAAGTCTTAACAAATTAAAGAAGAGTGAAATCATGTTAAGTACCTTTTCAAACCAAAATGGTATGAAACTAAAAATTAATGACAAGAGTAAATTTGGAAAATTCACAAATATGTGAAAATTAAAGAACACACCCCTGAACAATCAGTGGGTCAAAGAAGATCAAAAGGGAAATTCGAAAAATCTTGAAACAAATGACAATGGAAACACAACATACCAAAACTTATGGGATGCCACAAAGGCAGTTCTATGAGGAAAGTTTCAGTGATAAACACTTTCATGAAGAAAAAAGAGAGACCTTGAATAAACAACCTACCTTTATACCTCAAGGAATTAGAAAAAGAAGAATAAACTAAGCCTAAAGATAGCAGAAGGAAGGAAGAAATGATAAAGATTAGGCCAGAAATAAATGAAATACAGAATAGGAAATAACAGAAAAACATTTGGGGGAAAAAAATCAATAAAACTAATTGTTAAGCCACATAGACAAAACTTTAGCTAGACTAACCCAGACAAAAAGAAAGAGGACTCAAATAAGTAAAATTATAAATGAAAGAGGAGGTACTATAACTGGTAACACAGAAATACAGAGGATCATAAGAGACTACTGTGCACAATCATATGCCAACAAATTGGATGACTTAGAAGACATGAATAAATTCCTGAAACAACCTACTAAGACTGAATCATGAAGAAATAGAAAATCTGAACAGACCAATGATGAGAAAGGAGATTAAATCAGTAATCAAAAACCTCTCAACAAAGAAAAGTCCAGGACCAGATAGCTTCGTGAGTGAATTCTAACAAACATTTAAAGAAGAATTAATGCCAGTCATCCTCAAACTCTTCCAAAAAGTTGGAGAGAACCCTTCCAAACTCATTTTACGAGACCAGCATTACTCTGATACCAAAACCAGATAGACATTACAAGAAAAGAAAATTACTGGCCAATATCCCTGATGAACATAGATGCAAACATTTCAAAATGCTAAGAAACCAATTCAACAGCACATGAAAAGAATCATACACCATGATCAACTGGGATTTATCCCTGGGATGCAAGGATGTTTCAATGTACACAAATCGATCAGTGTACATTGATTAATGTTAATCAGTCAGTTAATCACATTAACAGAATGAAGGATAAAAATCATTCGATCATCTCAGTAGATGTGGGAAAAGCATTTGACAAAATTCAACATCATAATAAAGACTCAACAATTTGGGTATAGAAAGAATGTATCTCAACATAATAAAGTCCACACACGACAAGCCCACAGCTAATCTTAATACTCAACGATGAAATTTTGAAAGCTTTTTCTCTAAGATCAGAAACAAGACAAGGATGCCCACTCTCACCAATTCTGTTCAACATAGTGCTGGAACTCCTGGCCAGAGCAATGAGGCAAGAAAAAGAAATGAAAGGCATTCAAATCAGAAAAAAAGAAGCAAAATTATCCCTGCTTGCAGAAGATATGATCTTATAGAGAAAACTCTAAGGACTCCATCAAAGAACTGTTAGAATAAATGAATTCAGTAAAGCTGCTGTGCTCCATGGTCAGTCTCCCAGGTTAGGTAGGGCTCCATAGTTGGGCAGGACTGCTGGCTTGGCTTCCTGCCCAGGTAAGGCTGAGAAGCTTTGTTTTTGATGATATGATCAGGAAGTTTACTTATCACTTCCTGTCCCATTCCTGGCTTAGCCATATGGCCACACGTAGCTGCCAGGGAGGCTGAGAAGTGTAGTTTTGACTAGGTAGCCGGGAATCCAGTTCACATTTGAGGGTTTCTTAATAGGGAAGGAGAGGAGAACAGATACTGCAGAGAATTGGGGGCTTCTACCACAGGGGGTGTTCCTTTTATTATTATTATTAAATCACATATATTCTTGTGTACTTTTATTACTTTCATAATAAAAATAAAAGGGGAGGCAGCAAGTGTGGGGTGTTATTTTAAGGTATGTGGAAAGGGAGAGTTATATAGGAATAGAAGTTGGGGTTTGTTTTTTTTTAAATTTTCTGTTTGGTTTAAATTAAGAAATATCTGTATGGGGCAAGAACAATTTGGAGAACATTAGAGAGATAGGGAGCCAGGCTCCAGTCCTGGGAGATAAGAGGGAGAAGCAGGAGAGTCCAGGGCAAGAGGGGAGCCTGGAGGGGAGCCAGGCTACTGTGTCCTTTGAGCCAAGAGCACCCAGGACCCTCTGAACTGCAAAGATTAGTACATGGCGTGACTCTCTGTCACTGTGTGACACCTTGGTGTCCACACTGTCAGCTCTGCATGGGTGGGAGTATTATTAGGTGCTTTTCTGTTATACCCTCCTTCTCTCCTCCCTTCCCAATGTAGCGCTAAGTGCAATTCTAAGAAAAAGGTAAGCATGTAATTCTGAGTGAGCTGAATTTAATACTGATATATTTCTGAGAGAATTGATAGTCAGAGACTGAGACTGTTTGATGTCATATTAAAATGGTTTTATGACTAACTTTCTAACTGTTATTTTAGATTTAAAGGTACAATTGAGGAACTCAGTAACCAGATTTTATCTGCACGGAATTGGTTGCAACAGGAACAAGAACGGATGGAAAAAGAACTTTTACAGAAAATCGATCAGCTTTCCTTGGTTGTTAAGGAAAACAGTGTAGGTGTTGATGTTCAACCATAAACATAGTAAAGTTATTCGGTGGGACCTGCAATGTTTGAATAATACCTCGTAACTTATCATTGATTTATTTAGCACCACATTAAGCTGTTACAGTTGTTTCTTGCCTTAGAATCTCTTTCCATGGTTCATATTGATTCTTTGTGTTTGTTATAAAGAGACAGAGCACTTTGACTTGTTTTGGTTAACAGACTAAGTAGAAATTTTCAGTACTTTCAGCTAAGATGAAGCCAAATCAAGACCTTAATGAACCAAATTGTCCAGCTGCATTTACAATTACATACTTCATCTCAGTTTGTTTTAATTCCGCGATCTGGCAGAAAGAGTATTGACTAGATTTCTCCCTCCAGGCCCCTCCATCAAACTATAAACCCAGTATGAGGTGTCACAGTGCAAGATCTAAACAGAATCCAGTTTTCTTTTCCATGTTCCTTCTCATTTTACCCCACTCTCCTGCAGAACTAAGGTTTGCAGAACTACTCAAAAATCATAGCAAGAAAGCCTTGCATATATAGTATTCAATATCAGTACTTGGCAAGCAGTTGTTTTTTGGTTTGGTTATCTAGCCTGACCATCTCCCTCTCCCTTCTCTTTTCTTTCACTGCTTCCTCCCCTTGGACTTTGATGGAGCATAAGTGACTGGTGTAGATTGCATCTCTGGCTCTGCTTTCTCTCGATGCTGAGCTGTTGAATTGCAGACTGTGCACTGAACACATCAAGAGAGTTTTGTTATGCTGTAGCCCCCTTACAGCTTGATGTTTGTAGTCTTGGCCTCTAAAGCTTGCCTGCAGACCCAGATTCTCATAAGAACCAAGCATAGTGGAGAGGAAAGGAAAGAAAATATTCTGTTTCAAATATTTCTTTACATGTCTCCATATTTTTATCAGATCTCCTGGTTTACTTAGATTCATAATAATACATTTGGAAGCTTCTAGGTCTTTGGAGCACTATTTTTACATCTAGATAGGCTTAATAACTAACAATAAACTGCAGGATAATGGTGACTTTAATATGATAGAAGCTTATCTATCTTTCACATAAAAGAAGTCTGGGTGTCAGGATCACAGGGCTAATGTGGTAGCTTGTCAGTCCTCAGTGACCCATGATCTTTCTGGTTTAACTCTCTGCCAGTCCTAGAGAGTGACCCTTGTACTCATAGTTCAAGATGGCTGCTAGGGCTCCAGCCATTACGTCTTAATTCCAAGAACAGAAGAAAGAAAGAAGAGGCAAGGATATGCCTCAGCTATTTTTTAACTTTTCCTGGAAGTTGCCACATATGTTTGTACTTATATCTCATTAGCCAGAACTTAATCATATGGCCACAGCAAACTCAGGAGACGGTAGAAAAGGTAGTCTTTACTCTGGGTGACCTTATAGCCAGCTGAAAATCAGGAATCTGTTATGGAAGAAGGGGAGAATGGATATTGGGGTGAGCAACAAGCAACCTTTGCAATTCTGTTCCCTGCACATTGTTCTTAAATGGTATTATGACTGATTCAAATGCATCAGACTCTTTGGAGTAATCAAGTGCCATTCTTATCATGAATCTCAGGGAGCCAGTGAAAGGGACATGGAGAAGAAGCTCAGCCAGATGTCAGCCAGACTGGACAAAATAGAAGAGAGTCAAAAGAAGAATATGGAGGTACAGAGGACGAAACAAGAAGAGGAGAAGGTGCATGGGCGAATCAGCAAGCTTGAGTTACAGATGACCGAGGACATGAAGGAAATCAAAGCAGAAGTTGATGCGGGTAGGCCAAAAAGAAAACAGTTCTCTGGGTCATTTTCTATTTGATCTAAAAGCCAATGAATTAGTATTACCCTACAACTACCACAAACCTGGCTGATGAAGTGTCCTTAGGTGATTTTCTAAGTAGCTGTGGTATTGAACGAAAATGTTGCTTCATTGCCAAGGACATGAAGATAGACCTCGAGAGACAGGCAAACAAACCTAAAATCGCTTAGCTTGCAACTGATGTACATTTTCTTTAGTGCCATCTGCAGATTCTTTTCTGATCAAAGCCAAGGTCAATATGCCTCAGAAATAAGCATGTATCTTTTTTTTTTAGGCTTAAATACTTTCTTTATTCTATATTTACTAAATTTGTCTCCAGTGCTTATTTGATCCATTATATAATCTAGCAACAAAGAACTAGAGAATATATAGGGAATAAGACAAAATGAAATCTTAACAAAATTAAAGAGAATATTTTTATTCTTTAAGATTAAATACTATTAAAACTAAAATGCAGGGGCTTCCCTGGTGGCGCAGTTGTTGCGCGTCCGCCTGCCGATGCAGGGGAACCGGGTTCGCGCCCCGATCTGGGAGGATCCCACATGCCGCGGAGCGGCTGGGCCTGTGACAACAGAGGGGGGCCCGCATACCACAAAAAAAACAAAAAACAAAAAAAACAACTAAAATGCATTGTTTTCTTCTCTGTTAAAAGCATTTTATATATATATATATATATATATATATATATATATATATATATATATATATATAGCATATATCTTTGAGGGGCCTTTGAAGGCTTATTTTATACTGCTGGCAGTATCCCACCATGGCAATGAATGATTTTCCTCTGCTCAAAAGTCCACAGGGCCCATTCCTCCACACTTGTTTAGAAGACAGTGTTAGAGATGATTTTAAGTTCTGAAGTGCTGCCAGGTAAAGGAGGGATTAGATTTATCCTCTGAACTCAGGAATACAGACCTGGGACCGATAACTGGAAGTTACCTGAAGACAGATTTTAACTCAGTATGAAGCAGAAGTATCTACAGTTAACGGTCCTAGAAAGACACAGGTGCTTTGTGAGCCTGAGAGCTCTTTACTGAAAGTATTTAAGTGAAGACTTGTTGACCATGGTCAGGAAAGAGAAGACAGTTGGGTAGTGTGGGAAGGGGAACTACATTATCTACTGATTCCTTCCAGTTTTCTGGTTCTGTGAATTTTCTTCACGGAATTGTTCTATTTTGGCCACATGGAAATAAAAGTAGTTAGTTATCCCAAGAATAATTTTGTTGTAATCACCACAAGGTTACTATTTTATTTAATGAGAAGCTGCCATTAAATTTATGAATTTTAGAACTTGTGAAGATAAAAATGAATTTTCTTTCTTGGTCTTTTGGGCCAGTAGAATATGGTATTTGAATATTTTATTGATGGTTAACTTTGCATCATTTGCTGAGTGGATTTATTATCAGCTATACAACATATCACTGAGATTGTGAATAGTTAGAACCTAGTAAGAAATGCATATGAGCCTTTTAAAAATTAAAAATATTTACTTTTTCTTGTTACAAAAACAAACTTCTTAGTGGAAAATCATAAAGCACAAAAAAACCCCCCAAACCTCCTATTACCCAGAGTTCTTTTTTATGTATATTATCTTTCTATACATATAGGATATATATATGCTTTTCCAAATACAGGCTTATGCAATACATGCTGATTTGTAACCTACTCTTTTATTTAGTAATATGTTGTATCTTTTCATTCAGTAAGGACATTATTTTTTTTTAAACTCACTCATTTATTATTATTATTATCAGTATTATTATTATTATTATTTTGGCTGCACCTCGAGCTTGCGGGATCTTTAGTTCCCTGACCAGGATTGAACCCAGGCCCTCGGCAGTGAAAGTACCGAGTCCTAACCACTGGACCACCAGGGAATTCCCAACAAAATTATTTTTAATAAGTAGTTTTTATACTTCTTTTTCATGAATTGTTACATAAAGAAAATTTTCTGAGAGAAAATTCTAAATATGCTAATGAAGACAAGATGTTTTTGACACTTATTTTAAAAACCAATAGGGGACTTCCCTGGTGGAGCAGTGGTTAAGAATCCGCCTGCCAGTGCAGGGGACATGGTTGGTTTCGATCCCTGGTCCAGGAAGATCCCACATGTCGCGGAGCAACTAAGCCCGTGCGCCACAACTACTGAGCCTGCACTCTAGAGCCCGTGAGCCACAACTGCTGAGCTCGTGAGCCACAACAACTGAAGCCCGTGCACCTAGAGCCCATGCTCTGCAACAAGAGAAGCCACCGCAATGAGAAACCCGCGCACCGCAACGAACAGTAGCCCCTGCTCACCGCAACTGGAGAAAACCTGTGCGCAGCAACAAAGACCCAAAGAAGCCAAAAATAAATAAATTAATTAATTTAAAAAAAAAACAATACAAATATAGAATAATACAAAATTAACTTTTGATTGGGAATTTTTTCTATTTTTAGCTTTTTATTTTGAAATTTCAAATTTAGAAAAACCATTAAGACTAGTCCAAAAACTATACCTCTTTCACTTAGATTCACCAATTGTTAACACTTCTGAAATTTGCTTAATGTGTGAGCGTGTGTATGAATATAATTTTTTTCCCTAAATCTTTTGAGCGTAAGTTGCAGAAGCCAGAATACCTTTTTACCCCTATATTATTTCAATGTATATACCCTAAGAACAAGGACATTCTCTTAAGTAACTATGGTACAATGTAATATTGATGAAACATTTTTCAATACTCAACTTTCAAGTTTCACCATTGTTTCCTTTACAGCAGACCTTCCCCAGTCCAGGTTCTAATCCAGAATCACATATCATGTTTAGTTATCATGTTTCTTTATTTAGTCTCCTTTAATCTGGATCAGTTCCACAGTAATATTGTCATCATTAAAGAACATAGGCCAGCATTTTGTGGAGTGTCCCACATATTGGGTCTGTTTGCTTCCTTTTAATTAGATTCAGGGTGTGCATTTTGAACAGAAATGCCACAGAAGTGATGTGTCCTTCCCAGGGTTTTCTTATCGAGGATACATGATGTTGGTTCCTCCCAGTGTTGGTAAAGTTAGCTTTGATCTCTTGGTTAAAGTGGTGTCTGTCAGATTTCTCCACTGTAATATTTCCTTTTTCCCTTTGTATCTGTAGGGAGATACTCTGAAACTAGGTAAACTATCCTGTTTCCCATCAAACTTTTATTCCAGTGGTTTTAGTATCTATTGATATCTTTTGCCCAGATCAATTATTACTATCTGCTGTAGATTTGGCTTGTTTTTTAATATTAACTATATATTTAATATAATATAATAACTAAATATTTAATATTAACTAATATTATTAATATTAACTCCTATGAAATTTACCTCTTCTTATAGGGTTTACAGCCATCTATGAAAGCATAGGATCCCTCAGGCAAGTTCTCGAAGCCAAGATGAAGCTGGACAGGGACCAGCTACAGAAGCAAATCCAACAGATGCAGAAGCCGGAAGCTCCAATGTGAAGGGACTTGGGACATGGACCTCAAAGGTGGTTTTGCCAGTGGGGCCGGGAACTGGATACCTCTGTAGCCAGGCTGTACCTGCATTCAGGATTGTTCTATTCATGGTGTGCATGTGCCGAGAAATGTGTTTTCATGATTCTAAATGTTTACCTGGAGTCTTGAAAATACTCTCTTTAAAAGTATTACGTACAGTTTTTACCACTTTATTCCACTTCTCTAAATTCAATGGAATATCCTCCCCTCCCTGGATTTTGAAAGGCTTTTATCCCTTTCGTTTTATGAATGAGAAAAGACTTAACAATTTTCCTTCGATGCTTGATGCTCTAGCCAAGACTTTACTCTTAAAAAATGTCGTGGTGATTTTTTTAAATTAAGAAGATAATGAATTATCACAGGAATGTGTTGTTCCTCACCCTAAATTAAGAGAATGTCCTGATAGATTAGAATTCAACCTTTGAGTCCATATTTGGATTTTATTATTGTTGTCTGTGCATTTCTTATATTGGTATCTTCTTGTAAATCTTCTGTCTTTTGTAGGGGGAGGAGATTTAACATTTGGAAAAAAACCTACCATTTATGCAGTGAAAATAGTTTAAAAATTGATAACTGCCATATAGATTACAAATTAAAATGGAAACTTAAGACAATTATCTAGATAATGCAAGGCACAATTATCTACATCGACCACCTAGTTATACCAGGTTTTAATATTGAAAACTTTTTTCGATTATCCACCGCCTGTATAGTGATAGCCATATATTCAATAATGGAATGGTGGTTAATAGCCTGTTTATTACACAATTAGTTGTTCATTAATCATAATGGAATGTGAACATTTTTCAGGCTCTTTGATCTCCTCTCTAAATTTTTCCAAAATTGGCACAAAGTGCTAAGGTTTATATACACTTATTGTAACTATATTCCTGTGCCTTGGTTTTATCACATCAGTGCACTGTACCCTATAAAAGTTTTGCGGACAAAATAGAAGGCACGATAATACATCAGAATTATGATGTAAAAATGGGATCCTATGTATTTTTAAATGCTCTAAAAATTTTATCACTGTTAAGATGTTAATTATTCACTATCAGTAACGGAACAGAAATTCATACTTTTGTATGGCCAGAGAATCAAATTGATATTGCATTTATAACAATGTTAAGAAACGTTCATTTTGAGCAACTTCATAGATGATGGGTGTTTTATTTTCAATCGCTATATTTGATTAGTCATTGAAAATTGGCGCCAGTGCTATTTGTTCACCTGTGTCTGTAAAAACTAATAGTGAGACACACGCCATTCTAAACTATGAGGGTGCCCAGGAAAAAGAAAACAGGGATACTTTGAAAAGTTAAAAAACTTTTTTTTTGTTTGCCTAGGACTCAGGAAAATTAAAGCATTTTGTATTTTAGGATGAATCATAAATGAAATCTCTAACTGGCTATTACTGTTTACCCATATAAATTATGCTGCTGAAGTACATAATAGTTTACCCTCAATGGCTTGACAAAATTTTTTTAAATTTGGACCTGAGAAGTCATATAAGGAATATGTCATCCAACATATATTTCCTTATTTTGTCACAAATCTTTGCATCTCTATATAGGAAGACTATGTCCACTTAATGAAAAAACAGAAAGGTTAATGCTCTTTTGCAATCAGAAAGTGAGTTTCTTTTTGTGATAGAGTAGCCGTGTTTAGTACAGTTCTCCTGGTTTCAGCACAAACCACAGCACCGAGAGCCATGGCCCCTCCAGCGTCTCTCTCCTCTGCGGGCCCCGAGGAGGAAGAGTCAGCACGTGTCACACCTGGGAAGAGGGGGACAGAGGACACCAGCTGCACTCAGGTCAAGGGGTGACGTGAGTGGGTGATGCCTCTAATGCTGCCACCACCACGTCACGAGCTCTGGCGGGGGTTCTCCACCCTGGCTGTAAGTTGGAATCACCTGGGCAGTTCAAAAAGCTACAACGCCCAGACTGCCCCCCCGCCCCGGACCAACTAAGTCAGAACCTCTGGGAGGGGATGCAGGCGGCCGCACACGTCAGAGGCCCCTGGGTGACTCGCGTGTTGTGAGCCCCGAGCTCCAACGTCCTCTTATCACCAAAGTTTAAATGAGAATCAGCTTCCCTGTAGTTTCCTTTATCAGAAATTTGCAATAAAAAGAATAAAACTTGCAAATCAGTGTGGCGTATGATTTTTAAACTTTTAGACTTTTAGTGTTTTAGTGTGAGGTGAAATTTAATTAGGTAAAATACCATAGGATATCTCCTCTTACTTTTCTGGGGAAACCTTTCGGTGGTTGAAATAAAGTACTCTGAGTCCTGGCAGACCTGCTGGTAAGTGGAAAGTCATGGGGAGCTGCTCCATCCTTTTGTCTCCAGCTACGGGTGTCTTCTCGGCTCTGGAATAACCACAGCTGGCAGTTCCTAGTGCGTGCTGTGTGCCCACGCTACGACCTTGGTGGATGTTCACTCATTTCATTATAACAGCAACGAGTTGAGTTAAATACTGTTTGTTTCCCCATTTTACAGATGAGAAAACTGAGTCATGTAAAGGTGAAGCAGCTTGCCCCAAATCCTGCAGCGGTAAGTGGGAGGCATGATCAAACCTGGCAGCCTACTTCCACAGCCTGGGCACGTACCCTACCCTACCCCTAAAGATACAGCCTTGCCTAACTTTTTTTTTTTTGGGCCACGCCATGCTGCATGCGGGATCTTAGTTCCCCGACCAGGGATCAAACCCGAGTCCCCTGCATTGGGAGCACAGAGTCCTAACCACTGGACCACCAGGGAAGTCCCCAGCCTTGCTTCCCACATAACTCGGACTTGCCAGGCCACTGACTCCAGCCCCGTCTCTGCATGACCTTACAATTCTGCCATCTGAGTCGCTGTGCATTTTAACGCCCCAATTCCAAATACCAAAGAGAGGCAATCTTATTAGCTTTGCTTGGGTCAGATGTCTTCCTCTGGTTGTATCAGTGAAGGTGAGGTAGTTGATGCCACAGGACTGTAGGATCATAGGCATTTCATCCCCTGTCCTTGGCTGTCCGAGGTAGTGGACTGTGGCTCTGTGCATTGGGAGATGGGTTGTGTTGGGTGAGTACAGAGCAGAATAGAAAGACAGCCCCCTCTGAATTGTGTTCATCCCACTAGGCTTTCAGCCTGAAAAAAAAAAATCACAAACCACTCGGGACATCCTGGAAACTCAATGGTAACTATGTGGAGTTTTTCTGTCACTGCTGTGTGACCTTGGGTGGTTCTTAACCTCTCTGAGTCTCATTTTTCTTATCTGCAGAATAGAGATTAAAATAATTTAAAAGAGGGAGCTGGTTTATCATTTTCAAAATACTGAAGTAATTTATGCAATACATATTAGGTATCAGATGGTGAAAAATGGGGCCTGGGGAGGGCAGAAAATATGTGGGGGTCCATGTTTCGGTCCAAAGTGTCCCATTATCTGCGGGGACTGTGTATGGGCAGTGATTAACCTCTGAAGAAAGCGATAGCCCAGCCTGAGACAGAGAAGAGCAGTAGAGCCCGTATGACGAAATAAGCAGATGGGACCGGCATGGGGATAATCCCTGAATGAGGGGAAGGGCTGGGTAGATCCTCAAGCTAGTTGGTCTCATCTGTGGAGCAGGTGTGGCTTCCCCAGGAGCATTGAGAGGGTTGTGATGGGTGGGATCAGAGCTGGGGAAGGACAGACTCCACATCAGGAGGGGTAAAGATAGATACGGAGGTTGAGTATGCAGAGCCCAGAGTTCAAGTTGGGAATTGAGATTCAGAACCATGGGGGCTGAACCCAAATGGCTGGCTGGCATTTCAGGCTTTTTTGTATATAAACTGGAAGACTCAGCGTGTGGCTGGGCTGGATGACAAAAGGTGTGCATCAGGAGCAGACAGTCGTCAGCGTTGTGCTCAGGAAAAACTGCCAGGTGAATTCAGTATCCTTTCAAAGAGCAGCAGTACTGTAGAATTACACATAGGATAATGTGCAGAAGATTGTGTTTCTCATTCTGAGGTTTGGGTCCAGTTAAAGTCAAAAACATCTTTTGTCATCCGTATAAATCCAGAGTTAAAGGACTTTTCTAGGTATCCTTTTATATAGATACTTGCACTGCAGATCCACCTATTAGAGTCAAATTACTGGCTATGGTAGACAGTATGGAACATGTCTCCCAATGATCCCTACCTGCTGGTATTCACCCCTTGTGCGATCCCCTCCCCTGGAGTATGGCCTGGACTTGTTAACGCACTTCTCATGAATAGAATATGGCATGGGCTTCCCTGGTGGCGCAGTGGTTGAGAGTCCGCCTGCCGACGCAGGGGACGCAGGTTCGTGCCCCAGTCCGGGAAGATCCCACGTGCCGCGGAGCGGCTGGGCCCGTGAGCCGTGGCCGCTGAGCCTGCGCGTCCGGGGCCTGTGCTCCGCGACGGGAGAGGCCACAGCAGTGAGAGGCCCGCGTACTGCAAAAAAAAAAAAAAAAAAAAAATAGAATATGGCCGACATGGTGGCTTGTCACTCCTGAGATTAGGTTATAAAAGGATCCCCACCCCCCCATCTCATCACTTGTGCTGTGGAGGCAAGCTGTCCTGTTGTAAGTAGCCTCGTGGACAGGGCCGTGTGGTGTAGCCAAGAACTGAGGCCTTCAGTCCAATAGCCTGAAATAAACTGACACTTTCCAGCCATCATGTGAGTGAACTGAAGTGAATCCCCTCACCCCAAAGAAATGAAAGCAAGAACTTGGACAGTTGTATCCCTGTGTTCATAGCAGCGTTATTCACAACAGTCAAAAGGTGGAAACAGCCCAAGTGTCCACTGATGGTTGAATAGATATGCAAAACATTGCATATGCATGCAGTGGAATACTATTCAGCCATAAAAAGGAAGGCACTTCTGGCACATGCTACTACATGGACATTATGTTAAGTGCAATAAGCCAGTCACAAAAGGACAAATATTCTATGATCCCACTTGTACGAGGTACGTAGAGAAGTCAAATTCATAGGGACAGAGAGTAGCATGATAGTTGCCAGGGGCTGAGAGGTGCAGTGGGGAGGAGGGAGTTAACATCTAATCCATACGGAGTTTCAAGTGGGGAAGGTGTAAAAGTTCTGGAGATGGATGGTGGTGACAGTTGCACAACAATGTGAATGTACTGAATGCCACAGAACTGTACACTTAAAAGTGGTTAAAATAATAAATTTTACATATAGCTTACCACAATAATAATTTAGAAAAAAAGAACCAAAGAAGTGGAATTTATTAGGAGTGGGTTATTTTCATTGATTAAAGTTAAGGTGGAAAAGCGGGGTTGTCCTAGCCGTGCGAAGAGAATAATGCAAGTACAATAAACAGCTGGGAGGGGCGTGGCAATTAGAGTTATTCGCGGGCCTCAGGCGTTGGTATAAGACATGTTAGTGGTTTTGATAATTAGGTCTTTAGGATAAAATCCAGTGAGGAATGGTATTCCTGTCAGTGCTAGGCTTCCAATAATGAGGGCTGTTACGGTAAAAGGTACTGCTTTAAATAGGCCTTCTATTTTTCAAATGTCTTGTTCATCATGTAGGCTGTGAGTAATAGACCCAGAGCACATAAACAATATGGCCTTAAAAAAGGCGTGTGTGCAGATGTGGAGGAATGCTAGATAAGCCTGGTTAATACAGATTGTTACCATTATAAGGCCTAACTGGCTTGAAAGGGAAAAAACGACAGTTTTTTAAAGTATCATTTTGGGTAAGGGCGCATATTGCTGCAAATAGTGTAGTAATAGCCCCTAAGCATAATGCTATTGTTTGGATGAATTTATTATTTTCTGTTAAAGGGTAAAAGCGAATAAGTAGGAAAATACCTGCTACAACCATTGCGCTTGAGTGGAGTAAGGCTGAAACGGGGGTAGCGCCCTCTGTTGCTGAGGGAAGTCGTGGGTGAAGACCAAATTGGGTGGATTTTCCAGTTTCAGCTAATACGAGTCCTATTAGAGTAGGTTTGAGTGGCCTAGGTCAAGTATGAAGATTTGTTGCAGATCTCATGCGTTTGAGTTGAAGAGAAATCATGCTATTACTCTAATAAATCCAATGTCTCCGATAAGGTTACATAGAATTGCTTGGAGAGCAGCTGTATTTGCATCTGCTCAACCACACCATCATCCGATAAGAAGAAAAGATATAATTCCCACCCCTTCTCATCCAATAAAAAGTTGAAAAAGGTTGTTAACAGTGACAAGAATTAATATTGTGATAAGAAAGAGGAGTAAATTATTTAAAGAATCGGTTAATATTAGAATCTGAGTGTATATATCATATTGAAAATTCTATAATAAACCATCTTATAAATAATGCTACTGGTACAAATATTATTGAGAAATAGTCTGTTTTGAAGCTAAGTGATAATTTAAGGGTTTGGATGGTAATTCATCATCAGTTTGAGATAATTATTTCTTGGCCTGTATGAATGAATATTATTGTTGGAATTAAGCTAGTAACAAAAGCACATGAGATAGGGGTTTTTACGTATGGTGGATATTTGTTGCCTTTGTAAATGTTGGTGTTTGTTATTATAATTGGTATTGTTAATATAAAGAGTGTGACTAACGTGAAAGAGGAGAATAAGTTTATTACTTTTATTTGGAGTTGCACCCACCCGAGTCAAGACTTCAGCTGAGACTGCAGCCCTGGCAGTTTTACTACAATCTCATGAGAGGCAGTGAGCCAGAAATACCCAGCTAAGCCATATCCACATTTTTGACCCACAGAAACTGTGAGGTAATAAAATACGTGTTGTTTGAAGTCACTACATTTGGGGGTAATTTGTTATATACAATAATTAACACACCAGCACTGGGGAATCTTGACAGAATTTTTTTGTGGAAATGCCTGATGTTATGTTACAAATTACATTGTCCACATATATAATCCAATTTAATACACTTTCTGAGCAGGAAATGACCTTAAAAACATATCGAATGACATATATGCCTTATCACATTTAATCTTTGTAATTACCCTATTTGGTATATACTATTATTTCCATTTTGTGAGGGAGCAGATTATGGAAGCTAATTGGTGGAGGAGCAGGGATGTGAATCCATATCTATCCTTCTCTAAAGCCCAGGCTGGCATTTTTGCTCCAAGATAAGCCAACACCAAGACATAACGTGATAGGTTTAATAATCCCAAAGCTGATTGGAATCTCTGGATCAGTGGTCTCAGCATGTTCCCAGACCAGCAACATTGGCATCACCTGGGAAGTTGCTAGAAATATAAACTCTCGGGCCCCACCCCAGACCCACTGGATCAGAAACTCTGAGATGGGCTCAGCAACCTACTTTAACAAGTCCTGCAGATGATTCCAATGCAAGTGGAATTTGAGAATCACTGAGCTAGAGCTGCCCTGTAATACAATAGCCATTAGTCACGTCGACCATTTAAATTTAAATATAAATTAATCCAAATTAAATAAAATTTAAAATTCAGTTGCTCAGTTGCACTAGCCATATTTCACATGCCCAATAGCCACATGTGTTTAGTGGCTACAGTATTGTCCTGTGCAGATGTAGAACATTTCTATTGTCACAGAAAGTTCTGTTAGACAGCTCTGATCTACAGCAATAATTTCCTCACCTTTTCAACTGACAGCTCTGTCCACAACTCTGTACCTTCCTCGGTCAGCCTAGAACGAGCTTTGGACCCGGAACTTTCCTCCAGCCTCATCCCTACAATGTTATGTCAGTTGTCCCTAATAGAGATGATTTCCCAGGTCCTTATAAGGTTTTGTCTCATCTGCCAGTCCTGATCAGTAGATGTTGCTGCCTGGACTGAGTTGAGAAGGATCCGAAGGCTGGTGCCAGACCCAAGGGGAGGGGCCAAGGTGTGTAACCAAGGGCTGGGGCCAGCTGCAGATTCTCACCAGGACATCCCAGGCGTGGAGGATGCCCAGCAAGGGGTTGCCAGCCAGGGGACTTGAGTGATTCTTTTTTTTTTTTTTAACATCTTTATTGGAGTATAATTGCTTTACAATGTTGTGTTAGTTTCTGCTGTATAACAAAGTGAATCAGCTATACATATACATATATCCCCATATCCCCTCCCTCTTGCATCTCCCTCCCACCCTCCCTATCCCACCCCTCTAGGTGGTCACAGAGTACCAAGCTGATCTCCCTGTGCTATGCGGCTGCTTCCCACTAGCTATCTGTTTTACGTTTGGTAGTGTGTATATGACTTGAGTGATTCTGATGCCTCCTTGGGAGACGGATCCAGCAGGCCTGGATTAGGGTGAGCCAAAGTGGAAAATATAAAGGGACACCAAATACTCTGTAATTAAGATAAATAGTATGTCAATGCAGTACTTTTTAAAAATCAAAATTAATGCCACAAAGTGCACAATGAACAAAATACCAAACCTCCACAAACCATGCTGTGTGGAGCTATTTTGGACCTGAGGCAAAAAGAAAAATGTGTGCCCTATATACATGTTTTATGTAATTTTATTTAAATTTTTGACATTTGTGCCTGAGGGTTTTTTTGTTGTTAATTTAGATTTTTAGAAATATTGCACAAAAATACTATTTATTTTGATGGCTGAGGGTTTTGGCTGCTCTTCTCTTTATATTTAGCATTTGAGATGAGAGCTTACTCACCTCATTCTAATCCCGGCCCTGCCCAGAGATCCAGAAATTTGGAGCTAAATCCAGTTCTCAATTATTGTTATTAGCTTATCTCAGGCATGTCTGATTGCTTTAGGTGGTTTCTGGTCTGTTTTTATCCCTAATTGTCATGCTTTGTTTAATTTTCAAACTTGTGACCCAGTTTTTCTTGGTGGTAGGTTGGGACACAAAGAAAACAAAGCTCTGACCTTTCTGAGACTCAGAGGAGGATGGCAGGGGAGTGGGATGGAGAGGAGTGAAAATGCTTGCACGGTCTCCTCACTTGCTGTCATCATAGAGAGAGCTCTGCCACACCACTTGGCCAGCCCTTGGGATTCACTGTCCTTTGCTGCCCCTATGTGGAGAGAATAGAAACTTCTAGGGAATGTTTTTTTAAAAATTGTGGTACAGTTGATTTACAATATTATAGTAGTTTCAGGTGTACAATATAGTAATTCACAATTTTTAAAGATTATACTCCATTTATAGTTATAAAATATTGGCTATATTCCCTGTGCTGTACAATATATCCTTGTAGTTTATTTTATAGATAATAGCTTGTACTTCTTAATCCCCCACCCGTATCATGCCCCTCTCCCCCACCCCGTAACCACTAGTTTGTTCTCTATATCTGTGAGTCTGTTTCTGCTTTGTTATATTCACTAATTTGTTTTATTTTTTAGATTCCACATATAGGGAATATGTTTCGATAGGAAGAACCCAGAACGAAGGAATGCCTCTGTGGAAGAGCCCTTGGAGATCCTTGAACTCAACTCTCATTTTCTAGAACAGGAAACCAGAGAAATTAAAAGTGGGCTTTGCAGGTGAGGATGCGTGATAGTATGATAGACAAGCTGTAACCATAATAGTGACTCAGCACCAACTCTGCACTGGCTGGGACGTGGCAATGAACAAAACAGACCAAAATGTCTGCCTTTATAATTTTTGGCTGCGTTGGGTCTTTGTTGCTGAGCGCGGGCTATTCTCTAGCAGCAGCGAGCAGGGGCTACTCTTCGTTGCGTGCGCGGGTGTCTCATTGCGGTGGCTTCTCTTGTTGCGGAGCATGGGCTCTAGACACGTGAGCTTCAGTAGTTGTGGCACACGGGCTCAATAGCTGGGGTTCGCGGGCTCTAGAGCACAGGCTCAGTAGTTGTGGCACACGGGCTTAGTTCCTTCACGGCATGTAGGATCTTCCCGGACCAGGGCTCGAATCCGTGTCCCCTGCATGGGCAGGCGGATTCTTTTTTTTTTTTTTTTAATTTTTAAAAAAATTCTTATTTATTTATTTATCTTTAGTTGTGTTGGGTTTTCATTGCTGCCCGCAGGCTTTCTCTAGTTGGGGCGAGCGGGGGCTACTCTTCATTGCAGTGTGCGGACTTCTCATTGCGGTGGCTTCTCTTGTTGCGGAGCATGGGCTCTAGGTGCGCAAGCTTCAGTAGTTGTGGCACGTGGGCTCAGTAGTTGTGGCTCACGGGCTCTAGAGCATAAGCTCAGTAGTTTTGGCACACGGGCTTAGTTGCTCCACGGCATGTGGGATCTTCCCGGACCAGGGCTCGAACCCATGTCCCTTGCATTGGCAGGCGGATTCTTAACCACTGCGCCACCAGGGAAGCCCAGCAGGCGGATTCTTATCCACTGCGCCACCAGGGAAGCCCCTGGCTGCCTTGGTAGAGTTTCAAGTCTAGTGTGAGGTGGGGGTAGGGAGAGAAAATCAACAGGCAAGTAAATCCCAAGCCTGTCAGTTGATGGTAAGTGCTTTGGAAGAAAATAAAGCAGGGGCTGGGGGTAGGGGGTTCCAGGAAGGGAGGTGCCAGTCGCAGGAGGATGGCCAGGGAAGGCCCTGCTGAGATGTAAAGGCCTGATGGAGATAAGGGAGGAACCAGCCAGCTACCTGGGGGAAGAATTTACCTACATCTTCTTATTTTTATAAAATAACCCTATTTATAATTCAGACATTCCATATCCATCTAGCTGCTAATATGTTGTCCTTCTGGCTAAACAGTTAGCAGCTTTTTTCCCCCAGCTTTTGTGATCTCTGGATGCCTCATTGTCCCCTATTTGGCTTCTCAGTTTCCATACCCTGGATGACCAATTCTCTGTAGTAAATTCCCTGTGTGAAATACCTAGGGAGGTTTCTGTCTTTCTGAATGGACCCCGGCTGACATAATGAGTAAATTGCACCCGGGATTATCACTTGCTCTGCCCCATCACACACATGCTTTTCCTCCAGTGCCATGTAGATCTTTGTGATGGAAGAAATGTTCACATATTGAGGTATGGGTAAGTCATCCTGGTTTATACATGATCTGGCTTGAATTCATGTTAATGAGAATGGCCTGTTTTATGGCCTGTTTATCATGCATTGTACATCTGCTTTAACCATTAAGAGAAGAATACATTATCCAAAAGTAAAATATGTCCATTGTGAAGATAGGGATAAATGCCTCTCCCCACCCCTTCATAGTCCCCAGCTAGTACTTCTTCGAAGATAAGCTTCCCTTCCCAGATACCGAGGTCATGCTGACTCGCTATGTATGTGCTAATCTGCCTCATTTGAAACCTTGATGGAATGTACCTCTGTCATATTTGATGTTCTTTGATTCTGACAAGATACAAAACTGTGCTGAAAACCACTCTTCTCCAGAGGGCTTTCTTTCTTGGAAAGAAAGCTGTGCTCCCGGGCTATAATCCTCCGTTTGGCTGAACACAGCTCTCTTCTGTTCCTATTATAGATTGTTGATTGATTATTTGCATCGACATTTGGAACTTCCAGGTTTGTGCTTGCTGATAAGCCAACAGCACCTCTATTAGCCAAGGTGTTTTGAGTGTGCCCCACGTTGTGCTAGGCACTGATCTCTGTATCTGCCAAGAAGTCTGGACAGAGCAGCCCCTTTATCCCTGCCCCAGGTCCCTGCTGGTCTATCAGCAGCTCCCAGACCCTCAGCCGCGCACTCTAGAATCTGGCCAGGAACTCATATGTCCAACAGCTGCTGTACTGCTGCCCAAACCAGGATGGACAAGGCCACACACTGAGTTTCTTAAGTAAGACCTCGGCTTGTCCACTCTCTGCACAATGTTCTCAGCATCCTCAAACCCATCTGGACATTTGGACCAGTTTTCCACCTCTGGGTTTCACCCCAAGGGGGAGAAAAGGGAGGGCATGTTTGTCAGCTGTCCTCTCTCCTCCTCATGCCCCACTGGATGAAAGAGAAGGCTGGGTGTCCTATTTCTGCTTCCTGTCTGGACTGGCCTCCCACTCTGCCTTGTCCTCCTCATTCCAAGCCCCTGATGGTAGAAGGGGGTTCTTTCTGCACCATGGAGGCAGGTCTGGTTTATGACCAAGTCCATAGCTGTTGCTCCTACCAGGAAAAGAAATTTAGCAGGTTCTTTCTCTTGTGACAAAGCCTGGCTTTTGAGATTTGTCTAGGTGTTGAAGACAGCTATCTTGGGTTTCAAAAGTGAATGTGGACTACTTTCTCTTGGCATTCCTTCTGTCACCATTCCAGTTCCCTCTTCAGCAAACAGATACTTCCATAGAAGGAACTATCCATAGGGGACAGGCGGAAGGCAAGGTATGCAAATGACACAGTTAGTCAATTAGTTTATTTCAAAATATTATCCCATTACATATACCTGAATATCTTCCTCCTAGATTGTGATCTAGGATATTTCCCCAAATATCTCAAAATGTCTAAGAGAAGTCAGATGCTAACCATGAAAAGATGTATGGATTAACTACCGTTTCAGGTTTCCTTATGTTGTCTTCCATTATCACAGCTCCTTGTAGGGCAGTTTCCTGCCCCAGACTAGTTAGAAACTCCAATGAATAGTTCCAGATGGGCTAAGGTCTTTGATGAATGAAAAGTAAAATGAATTAACTGTTTAATTAATGCATGTTTAAAAAACTAATCTTTCTGAAGGGTCTGTGCTTGGGGTAAAATTCCAGAAGGAAGGTAAAAACATTGGGGACCACTGCATTAGTCATTCACTGAGCACATGCTCTATGGAAAGTGACATTTTGCACATTATCTCATTTACCTGTTATTTCTGGACACTGTGAAAAATAACTTTTATGGCAGACCTGTCTTAAACAGGCATTCCGAAAGCCAGGAGGTAAATTTCTCTGGCTTTATAAGACTCAAGAAGAAGAAATGTTTCAGCTTAACCTCATTTTGGCTCTTTTTCAACTATGGAAACTATAGAGCTATGAAGTCTCTCATTAGATGGAGCAATAAGGTAGATTTTTAAGAAGGAACAAAAAACCCCCCGACACTCCACCACCACCACCCCAACTTTCTTAAATAATGATGACCTGATACACGTATAGGACTTTGTAATTTACAAAACACTTTTGCCTAAAATACTTAGCCCTTATAACACCCCTGCGTTACTATTATTATTCTCATCCTTAGATAAAGAAACTAAAGTTACTAATTTTAATTGAACACCTACTATGTGCCAGATGCTTTAAAATTGTATATCTCATTTAATTTAGACAACAACACAATGAGTAAGAAATTACCTTTTAAATCTTACGAATAGGGAAACTAAATCTCAGGGGAGTTTGGTCAAGGTCATATAACCAGTGAAGCAAGGCTGAGCACCCACTTTCTTTGATATCAAGTCTAATGCATTTCCTACTACCACCTATTAGATCCCTCAAGCTTCTGGAAAGGAATTCCTATGTCAGAGCCTTCCTTTGCACAGATCCACTTAGGCCTGCATCTCACAGACCTGTAAAGCTGCAGAGGGGGAGCAAGGAACATGAGAAAGAGTTACCATTATAGCATCAGTGTGTAAAACTCATTAGTTTCAGCCTGAAAAAAAAAAATCCCTTTTTCCTTTTCTCACTCCTCCTTCTACCTTTCTCAGGTGTTTTCATAACATGTCCTTTTAGTAGTTTTCTACTGCCAGTTGTAGGTAGTTGTAGGTAGCTTGGCCTTGGGCCTTTGAATAAAGCCTTGTGGGTGTTCATTATTCTCAGATTGAAAATACTTGTTGCTGTTAAGAAGTTATTTCTTTACATGGTGATCCCCCGCCCCACTACAGCCCTGAATCCCTCTTAAAATATAAATTTATTCTAATGCCTAGAAAATAGACCAGTAGCTAATAGGTAGTTAATAAGTATTGTTGAATGAATGATTATTACTGAACACGTATTGAAATTTAAGAGTGGATGGTGTTGTTTCTGTTTGAAGCATCACCAAATAACACTAAATGTATGGAACACTCATTATCATAAACTTTACATTCAGGAGTCCTTCTGTGACTTGGCCACCTTCTAAATTATTCTAGAAATGTCGGTTTTGGTGACTGCCCACAACGGTTTAAATGAAATGGTTCTGCACACAATCTTTTGCCCAGATGGCTTATGCCCCTGGTCACAGCTGATTGGACCAAGGTAGACACCCTATCAAAGACAGCCAATCAGAGGTGAGCTAGTGACTTCTAATATGACTTGGTGCAAAAAGCTGAGTTGGTTCTATAGTTATTTAAACTTGCATGCAATCCCTTCTGCTTGCTAGGGGATGAAGGTGGTGAAGGAAGGTTGACATAAATTAGCGAATATCTGGGTTATGTGGATATTTATCCTACAGCTGCTTAGTGTACATTCTATATCTTGGAAGGGACAGGGAGAGAGACTTACAGAGATGGAGTGAGATACAGAGGCCCCTCGTCTTCTAGGAAAGTGACAAGGCTCTCTGGTGTCAAGCAGGTGACTGTGCTTCAGGCTTTGGCCCCGAGGCTGCCCCAGACAAAAGCGAGGCAGCTGATACACTGGCGAAGGAACACAAGGCAAGGAGTTGGAAGGTCTGTGTTTGCATCCTCACTACTGATTACAGGATGTGTGACCTTGGACAAAAATGTACGTTTTTAAAGAGCCCTGTGAATACATGTATGTCGATTAACAATACGTTAATAATAACACCTCTAGATGTCTGGGTTTCATAATTTAGTGTAGGTAAGAATCCTTGAGGTGCTTATTCTAAATGTGTTTTTTTCAGGATCCACCCCACAGAAAATCTGCTTTAGTAGTTGTGGAGTTTTATCCCCCATCCCTCAGGTGTGTCTGACTCAGTCCACAGACCACAACTTGAAAAGCCCTGCTCTGGATGAAGGAACTAAAAGCAGGAGACAAGTCCATCTCAGTCAGTGAGCCTCTTTCTGGCTGCTCAGTCGACCATGGCCACACTGCCTGGGTGCTGGAGAGTCTGTGTATTTAAGAGCCCTGTCACTTAAGGCACAAACTCCAGGTTGGGATCGGGAAGGGTCTTCTCACCTTCCTGAGCATTGCATCTAGGTGGGAGAGAACGAACCTAGGAAGGAATAAGCCAACCAAACAGGAGAGGAGTTGGGTATTTCTCCAGAAACCAGACATGGTTTTCTCTCCATGGATGTGGTGTGGAGACTTTATAGTTTGGGGGCTTAGCTGGCAAATGTGGGGGAAAAGGGGCCCAGGTGTCTGAAGGAACATCTGCTGAAAGTGCAGAGGGGCAGAGAAGCAGCCCCAGGGCAGAGGGCGATGAGAGAGCCCTACAGCCTGAGCAGAGAGCTGGTTAGGGTTAGAGCTATGGAGAGAATTCACTCTCGCTCAGAGATGGCTAAAGGAGATTCAGTGCCAACCTAAGAGATTCCCTGTGTCATTCTGCAGGGTCCTGCCATCTGTCCCAAGATGGCCAATAAGTTTTTTTTTTTTTTTTTTTTGAGAACAGGCTATCCCATGACATTTGCAATTGACCAGGCACTGAAAGAATTGCAGTATAGGAGTAGGGTCCAAATATGTGATCAGTTGAGATGATGGGCTGAATTTAACAGAATAATATGCAATAGAAAAGAAGCACATGAAAAGATGGTTAACGTCATTAGTCATTGAAATGTTTATAAAATCCACAATGAAATACTTCAATCCTACTAATATGGCTAGAATAAAAATGACAGACAATAACAAGTGTTGGTGAGCATGTGAAGAAATTTGGAACTCTTTTACACTGTTGGCAGGAATGTAAAATGGTGCAGCTGCTGTGGAAAACAGTCTGGCAGTTCCTCAAAAGGTTAAACATAGAGTTACCACATGACCCAGCAGTTCTACTTCTAGGTATAGATCCAAAAATATTGAAAACGCACGTTCACACAAAAATGTGTACAAGAATATTTATAGCAGTATTATCCATAATAGCCAAAAGGTGGAAACAGCCCAAATGTCCATCCACTGATGAATGGCTATCCATACAATGGAATATTGTTTGGCCATAAAAAGGAATGGAATTTTGACACACAAAAGGACAAATAATATGATTCCAGTTATATGAAATGGCCAGAGTAGGCAAGTTTGTAGAGCTAGAAAGTAGGTTGGTGGTTGTCAGGGGCTTGGGTGGGGGGAGAAGGAATGAGGTGTTATGGCCAATGGGAATGGGGTTTCTTTTTGGGGTGGTGAAGTGTTCTGGAATTTGATGCTGGTGATACTTGGTAAACATTTAAAAACTTACTGAATTGTACACTTTAGAAGAGTGGAGTAAGCTGGGACAAAGTGACAGAGTGGTAGTGTGTATATGGACATATACACACTACCAAATGTAAGATAGATAGCTAGTGGGAAGCAGCCACATAGCACAGGGAGATCAGCTCGGTGCTTTGTGACCACCTAGAGGGGTGGGAGGGAGGGAGACACAAGAGGGAGGAGATATGGGGATATATGTATATGTATAACTGATTCACTTTGTTATAAAACAGAAACTAACACACCACTGTAAAGCAATTATACTCCAATAAAGATGTTTAAAAAAGTAAAATAAAATAAAAATATAAAAGAGTGGAGTAGATCTCAATAAAGCTGGCATTAAAAAAAACACTCAAAGAAGAAATAAAAACTTCCATCTGAAAACGTAATAAGAATAAATGCATGGTCCTGCCTTTGGGTCCAAGAATTAAAGAGGCTGAAGTGGACATCTCCTTTTGTCTGGCCAGCCTCTACCTTCTTTAGGTGACAGTCTCCGATTTCTCTGGAGAATTAGCTTCCTTCTGATGGTCCTGTTGGGAGCATAAGTTACAGGGCCCCTAACTTGCCACGCAGGGGGCAAGTGACCCTGGCTGAACCAGATCAGACTCTGTTTTGTAAATCTGAACCCTGAGCCGAGTGGCTCATGGAAGCTATTGGGACTGAATCCTTTCCAGGACACCACCTGAAAGTTTCCCACTGAGATCCCTGGGGCTGTTTCCATTCCTGTGCTTAGTTTTGGGCACATCTTCTGATACACTTCTTTTCTGCCTAGCTTAGCCAGAATTGGTTAAACTGGAGTTGCTTGTGAAGGGAAACCTCAACAGATAACGTTGAATCAATGTGGCATAGCAGCTGCACATGCAAAATATCAGGAGTTTTAGCTTCAATGTTAAAAACTGCGATTAACCATTATGGATCACTTGGTGGAGCTGGCACTGTGCTAAGAACTGTGCCTGCTTTTCATTTAATTCAACCCTCTCAATGACTTTGCTTGGTAGGTACTGTCTTGGCTCCATTTTACCCACGAGGGAATGAGGCACAGAGAAATTAGTTACATGTTCTGAGGTCACGCAGCTGATTAATGTTGGACTCTGGATTTGAATCCAGGTCTACCTGACTCCAGAATAATGCTCGTAATTACTGCTCTGCACTGCCTCAAAAGGAATCGGCATTGTTGTTACCGAAAGTGGGGTCCGGCTGCTTGCCGCTCAGAAGCCAATACTCGAGAGGCAAGCTTGATGGAAAGAAAAGTTTGCTTTATTTCAGAGGCCAGCAAATGGGGAGGAAGGCAGACTCGTGTCCAAAGGCCAACTGCCCGCTGACAATCATTGGGCGAGGGCTTTTAAAGGGGAGTCTCAGGGGTGTATAGGTGGAGGGAGGGGGTACATGCAGAAACAGCACAGTCAGCTCTGACAGTCATCTTGAAATTAGTCATGCAGTGGTCTGATCAGTGTCATCTTGATTGTTTTAAGTACAGCTACTCTTTAGTTCCAGGGTCAGTTTGTTCCCATTTCCTTGAAGCCAGTTCTCGGAACTGTGGCAGCTTAAGTCATGGCTACAGTTTGGCTATCATGTAGTTAACTTCTTCCACCTGGTGTGGGTTTCAGTACCTACAAAACAGCTCAAAGTATATGGCTCAGAGTATTATCTATTGTGCTTGAAGCAGAACTAAAGGCGCTTGACTTTTCTTAATGATTAAACTATAATTATTTGGTCTTGTTTGACTGTTTTCCTTTGCTTCTGCATTTTCTCGCTTCTCTGATTAAATTTATTTTTTGACTAAACTTTTTGTATAGACAAAAGACAGGCAGAGGACATGGCAGTGGAGAGGACCATAGGGGTCCTGCTCTGTTTCACTGTGGAGGGTTGCCCTGAGCAAATGGAACCTCCGGCTGTGACCTGAGACGTTCAAGGTGGCAGAGTACATCCTGCCTTTCCCTGGCAGTGGTCTCAAAGGTAGGGCCTGTGCTTTAAGACACTCGATGGCAGAGTTATCAACCCTCACTGCACATTACAACCACCCAGGGAGGTTTGAAACCACTGATACCTGGATCCCACCCTCTGATGTAATTGGTCTGCGGGGCTGCTGGGCCATGGGATTGTTTTCCAGTTTCTCAGATGATTCTAATATGCAGCCATGGTTACCAGCTTCTATTTTTGCAAAACTTAAAAGGCATACTATACACCTGTGGATCTTGTTAAAATGCAGATTCTGATTCTGGATGAACTGGATGGGGCCCAGGAGTCATGTCTCTAACAAGCGCCAGGTGATTCCGAGGAGAAATGCCATCCCAAGTGGAAGCCTTCATACTCAAAGTGGTGACCAGCAACATCAGCGTCACCTGGAGCTTTTTAGTAATTTAGACTCCTGGGCCCCACCCAGACCTATGGAACCCAAGCAGGAACGCCAGGGAGAGCCCAGGTGATTTTCATGCACATTAAGGTGTGAGAAGCACGCTGGGCCCAGGGTATATTTAAAGAAGAGCGATGAGGCTAATGGTGAGGTTCAGAAGTGAGGCATCTGAGCAGGCGTGACGGTATTGAGGATGTGTAGCCAGGAGGAGAGAAGAAAGAACAGGAGGAGGCAGGTAAGTGCTTTGAGCTTCGAGAGGCTGCTTCAAGATGGAGGAGGGGACTGAGGGATGTGTCATCCAGAGGAAGACCTAGGAGGTCAGGGACGACTCATTCTGTCCAGTGGGGTTGGTTGGTTGATTGGTTGGTTGGCTGCCCCTGGGGCTGTGGGGGCTACGCTTCTTGTCAAGGAGGTCACACTCGATGAATGATGGCAGCAGGAATTCCAGCGTTGTAAAGATTTGACGATTTCTAAGCTGTCTTGCTACTCTGAAATTGTGTCTGTGGAGTTGAAGTGGTGGGATGTGTCGGGTCACCTGGGGACCTAGTGCCTGTGGAGCTGAGGTGAGATGTGTCAGAACTTGAGTTTGGGGTCCGGGTGAATGCAGTATTTTGGGGTGAAACTGATAAAAACCAGCCTAATGGGAGGAGATGCCCACAAAGCAGGGTCAGGGAGGAAGACATTTTCCTTTACCCCCCAGGGTCCTTGGGGCTGGTCTAAGAATTAAATTGACATGGGAGAGATTAACAGGAGAAAAATCAAACAAAAGCTTAGTAACGTGTGTATGTGGGAGAGACTCGGGCAAATTGAGTAACTCGCCAAAATGGCTGAAACCCTCACCTTAAATACCATCTTCAGCTAAAGACACAAGAGAATGTTAAAGCTGGGGAGACTCAGTTATGGGCGGTGACCAGGAAAAGCACAGTAAACAAGGGTAAGGTTCCTATATGGACTGAAGTGGCGCCTCTCCACTGATAAGTTTCTAGAGATTAGGTCATCCTTTTCTTCCTGGTACAGAGAGGGAGTCGCCCGTAAAAATGGGGATTTCCGTTACTACTGTGTTTCTCGCAAAAGGGCAACTCCTATTTGGTTTTGGTTTTCAGAGCCCTTCCCATGTCTGCCGATTCTCAGAAAATGACCAGCTTAAAACAGTATGCCAAAGAGACATATTTTAGGGTGGCAAATTCTGCTCCCCTACAGGGGGAGATGTATTTTATACAAGAGCATGTGGGAGGAGACTCTGGACACCTCCAAATCCAGCAGGGGTGACCCCAAAGTCCTGAGGCCCCATCTTGCTGTGCTCTGCTGTCTGAGGTCATGACATGTGACCAGAAGACATGGGCTGTCAGGAGTAAGAAATTGGAGGCGAGACCAGGAGTTGGGGTCACGTTGGAGTGGTGTTTATCTTGCACCAGCCAGGGAAGAGGATCTCAATTGGGGTGGCCTGGTGCTTTAGGTAGGAACAGCTGTAGAAAGGAGAGGGGGAACCATGACGTCCTCGGGTGGAAGGACCGGACTCCCGTTGTTTCAAGCAGTGTGGGTTCACTGTGCCTGTGAATTGAGGAGGAGAAGCCGAGCGGGGCCCCCCAGGGAGACCTGGGAAGGAGAGGTCTGGGCCCCCGGGCGGCTTCACAGGTGCTGGCAACTTGGCTTTCTGGATCATATTTCTTGGGCTCTGTCTTTCCAACAGTTCAGTTCCCCTCTCTGCCCCAGTGTGTGCCTCGTGTCTGCCGGTGGGATCCCCAGCCTCTCTGTGGCTTCCACAACCTTGGGAGGCAGCTGGGAGAGAGGCCAAGAGCCCCAAAGGACAGAGGCTACAGAGGGTGGGGATCCTGTGTCCAGGCGCTCGTGGCCTGAGCCCTCGCTCTTTGCTCTCCTAGACGAGACTTGAGGGCACTTTGCTTGCGTGTGAAACACCCAGGAAAACTCTCCTCTCCCACAGAGGAGCTCTTTATCTTTCTCGAAACCTGGAGCCCTCTTTGGCAAGCTTGCATTTTGTCTGTATTTGGTAGAGAGTGAAATTCAGAGAAATACTTGTGCTAAGTGTGCAGGCCCCAGGGCGTTCTGTGTGTGGAGCTTTCCTGCCCTTCCTCGGGGCTTTCTCCTTGGTTGCGGATTTGCTGGGCAAGGGCAGTGCGTGGCGTGGCAGGTTGGGGGGCATCATGTGTGGTGATGGGGGTGGTGAAGGCCAGGGTCGCGGCAGGAACGTGCTGAGGACCTGCTTGGTCTTCCTTATGAGCAAACCCATCAAGTCTCTGGTGGGTTTCTCGGGCCTTACTCTCAGATGGGGGAGCTTCAGACTTCTTTAGCCAGCACTTGGGAAAGGCAAGTCAGACGGAAAAGCTGGGTGCTGGTCAGAGGTGCTGGGGGCCCTGCTTGGGACCCCGCCTTGGTCAGCCTGGATCGGGGGAGGCAAAGGGAACCTACGAACTGAGTGAATCCCCATTCTGAACTGTGCTGTTCCTCCCGGTTATAATCTCATGGAATCCTCATAAACCTCTCCATTTGGAGATGACACAGTGCATCTCAGAGACGTGCCTTGCCCAAGGTTCCCCACTACGAGTTGCAGCTTTGGGACGCCCGGGGTGCTTGTCCATTGCACACAGGTGCTCACAGAGGCTTGGGCCACCTCAAGGTGGGAGGGGCTCTTTCTGCTCAGGTGTCTTAACTGCTAGGACACGTGGAAACCCTTTCAGACCAGAAGAAAGGGCTATTGTTCTCCAGGCCCTTATCCTACCTTCAAGGGCCCTCGCTTTTAATCACATTTAATCACGTTTTAACTGATTATTATGATCCCAGGAAGCCAGCGTTAGATTTCATTTACATTCCAGTTTGGGCTCACCAGGAAGTAACCTTTGCTCAGAGCTGAGTGTTCCCTGGGCACCCTGTCTTAGGAGGAAGTTGATGAAAGTTTTGTTGCATCTGCTGCTCGAATAGTTTCCACCCAACAGTTGGAGCTCCACTCCAGGGGGGTATTAGTCACCCCTGTGTCTTGAGCTGAATCAGATTTTCTGTGGGCTTTGTCAGCTCACCTCTGTGAGGGGAGGGGCGGCTGTCTCCTTAGGTATCCATATTGGTCGGGCTCTGAAGTTCATGCTCTCAGCCCTGCTGACTATTAAATCCCGTGGTTTGTCCTGAGCTAGCAACATGTCGGCTCTTTGCCAGGGATACCACCATAAAGTCTGCAAGAAACTGTACTTACGAGGAACTTCTTGAGTAGACAGTTATTCGATTTTTCTAATTCAGGGGATGATTGCAATGGTCTGATCTTCTACTGCCTCCAGCTTACAAAGCAGTCCTTCTCATACTTAAGTTAGGTAATGTCATTTTTCCACTCAAAACCCTCCAATGGCTTTTTCTAAAGTACCTACTGTGATCTACCAAACCCTATGTTACTCGCCCTGCCTGCCTACCATTTCTTCCCTCCCTTGAGGGCTTCTTGACTCGCCCTGACTTTTTGCTCTGGTCACATTACCTTGTGTGCTGTTCATCCTACTATTTCCTCCCTACCTCAGGGCCTTTGCACTTCCTGTTCCCCTAGGTATCCACATAGCTTCCTCACTTCTTGCAGGTCATTACTCAAATGTGACCTTCTCACTGAGACTTTTCCTCACTACTCCCTAGACTCTTCCTTCCTCCAGCACTCCCTTGTTCTTTGTTAGTTTCCATAACACTTACCCATCTGATATCCCATATACTTTTACTTTATTGTGTATTGCCCATTCCTTTGCTCTAGGATTTAAGCTTTCTGAGGCAGGATGTTATTTGTGCTTGCTTGCTTGCAGAGAAGAGTATCAGGCAGTAAGGTGCTCAGATACCCGAGTGAGTAGATGAATGACCGTCTCCAACACAGTGCCTTTAGAGGCCAGTTATGTAACAAAAGTATGAAACAACTGGAATAAAAACAAAGGTGGGTGGAGAGTTGAGACATGCACATCCCTGCTAAGAGCATTAACTTACACAACAGCAATAAGAATCACAAAACAGTCCCAGCTACACCAAACCCATGTGTGTGCTGCTAGTTTGTGACTGGGTATGTCAGATGGGCTGATCTTCCAGACCTGGACTTCCCTAGAATTGCTGTCAGTAAATAGCTCTGAGGAGAGGTGCCCATGGTTTTCCTTGAGGGATCTTCTAAGAAGTAGTTCTGTGAAACTGTCATTTTGAACATTCTAAAGATAATGATGCGTTGTTCATTACACTGTATCTGTAGAAGAAATTTATTTTCTCCTGTTGGCATCAGGTCAGGTATGTGTTTCTCAAACCATTTTATTTTTGAATCACGTAGACCCTCGGACTCATGTTACTGATCATTGTTTTTCCAGGTAGAAAATTTAGAATTGAAACTGTAACCCTCTTAAAGGTGTGAGACGTCCTGGCATACATTTTGTATTAGCCACGTTCCTGATTCCGTATTATGTCCTGTCCCTTTTGTACCTTTGCCTCATCTTTCTTAATCCTAATTCAGTAAGAAAAGAAATGAACTGAATCCTTAACTTGCTCAGGCTTCCAGGAATAAACAACATCCAGAATAAATAGAACAGTTTCCCTTTTTTTTCTTACTAATACCCTCTAACTCAAAGATGTCATGTGCTGTGTTAGTCACTGGAAAGTGGGAGAGAAATAGAACTGAGGGAGGATCTAAGAGGGAGGGAAGAACAGGAGATAGAAGAGGCTTCAGAGAAGGTTGGAAATAAGTGGTGAGAGGAGCAGAGTGGAATGGCTCTTCTCCAAGAATTAGATCGCCCCTCTTACTATACAAGATCAGACCTCGTGGAACACAAAGAACATTCCCACAGTGGCCTGGCCAGCCATAGGTGCTCCGCACAGGTATACTGAAGGAAGTGCAGATTCTTCTAGTGGGAGGTTTGGGAATATCTAATGGTCTTGTCTCACGTTCAGGTTCTGGACCCCTCTGGTTTCCTCATGACTCACAAGAGTGGGGGTCCCACCCAGCTGTGACTGACTATACCATCCCAGGAAGACTGTCACTCATTGACTTTTAGAGGTCCTCCCTTTGTTCATTTCTCAGGAACTTCATATTTGTGATCAGGACAAATAAAAATCACATGCCTGAGCCTCTAGCTGGGTGAGCACAGCTATGAAACTGACAGCAATCCTGACGCTAGGGATACTACCCCAGTGACGTGGTCAGAGGAGAGGTCATTATTGCTTCTTATCTGACTTTATCCAGGAAATGCCCCAGTATCTCCCAACCTCTGATCCGCTAATGCATTTACTGTAAGTGCAGAGTAAGTGTTTAACTTTGCCTGTTTTTTCCTTAGTATCATTATTCTAATAATTGTGTTGATTCTGTTCATATATTGCAAGAATGTTTCCTCATTTTGCTCCAGGAGGACTGTACTCTGAATATTGCCTGGTATCTGGAAGCCCTTTATGATGCTTAGCAACTGCATGACTCATGGCTGCCCATAAGCTCTTGTCAGTTTAAGAGAATGGTTCTATTATCTCCTCTAGCCGGTTTTCTTCCTGCTTTCATCACACACACACACACCCTTGCAATTTTAAAAAGACTACCCAAAGGTGGGTGTCCCACCTATCTACTCAAGTTCCTCTTGTCTTTTCTTCTGGCAGGGAGCTCAACTCATTATTTGATCTCCCCATGGCCAGAATTAAGTAAAACATGATGTATCAAGCACCTTCTACGTGTCACATACTGTTCTAGAGAGCGGGGAGGTAGCAGTGAACAAAACAAACTCTCCTTCCTTCCTGAAGCGAACTTTGCAGTGAGGGGAGAGAGGCAATAAATGAAATAGGTAAAAGACGTGACGGTAAGCGTTAGGGAGGTAAATAAACCAGGAAAGGGGGTCAGGGCATGTGTGTGCCCGTGTGGAGGGACGTAACTTGGAAGTGAGGGTTCAGCGAAGCTTGTCCTTGGAAGGTGGCATTTGAGTCATGACTTGCAGGAGTGAGCCATCCAGGTAACCAGGGACAAGTGTACAGGTACTAGAATACAAGGAAGAACGGAGCCCCTGAGGAAGGGAGGTATTGGCGGCCCAGGAGCAGAGAAGAGACCCACGGCTGGAGCTGTGGCCAGAGGAGTGGGAGGACTGGTCTGAAAAGCGGAAGGGGTGAGGCCAATGACGAAGGGCCTAGTAAGGGATCTGGCTTTGGCTGATGTGAAAGCCATTAAAAGGTCGTGAGCAGAGCCGTGACATTATCTGGCTTGAGTTTTAGCTGTTCCTTGTAACTGCTATGCGGAGAAGGGCAAGGGTCAAGGAAGCAGGGAGCCTGGTTAGATGGTGGCATGGCCTCAGGGGCCCACATAGCACCCTAAGATCGTGACTAGTCTCCTGTCTGAAACCATCAAAAATAGTAAAGATGAAAGTTCTAAATCAGGTGATTCCTATTTAATCATAGAACAGTTCAATAAATGGATATTTGGTTCTATTAAGAATGATGAAAGTGATATTGGAGGGCTTCCCTGGTGGCGCAATGGTTAAGAATCCGCCTGCCAATGCAGGGGACACGGGTTCGAGCCCTGGCCCGGGCAGATCCCACATGCCGCGGAGCAACTAAGCCCATGAGCCACAACTACTGAAGCCCGCGCGCCGTGCTCCGCAATAAGAAGTCACTGCAATGAGAAGCCTGCGCGCAGCAACGAAGACCCAACACAGCCAAAAATAAAAATAAATAAAATTATTAAAAGAAAATGATATTGGTGAGTTGTTTAAACTTTACAGAAAAGTTTTATACACACAGCTTCATTTAGTCTTTTTAACTAGCTCATGCACCTTTTTAACTAGATACCATTGTCTATTTTAATTTAAATCCTAAGAAAATTAGTACAAGATAAAAAAAAATTCAGACAGAGCCAAATGATATGAAAATGAAAAACAAAGGCTTCCTTGCTCATGGTCAGCCCTGTCTCCCTCAGACCATCTCAGTTTTTCAAGAGCCTAGAGAGGAATCATCTAGCACATAAAAGCAGGCAATTTATATCGCCCACCCAAACCAGATCAACCCAGCACAGTTTTCTGTGCCTTGAGTTTTTTCACTTAATAATCCATCTTCATGCCCTTTGCACCTTCACACGGGGCATCTCTCCCCGGTCTTAATGTCTACGTAGGTTAGGTTCAGACCTTGGAGTTCTTTTTTAAATAACATGACAGGAAAATCTTGAGAGATGAGCAGAGTTAATCGTTCTGTAAAACAGGAAACTCTGGTTCAGGGAGAGAAGGTGACTGGCCCCTTGTTTTGCAATGAGTGACAGAACTAAACCTCAGGTGTTGAGTCAGTTCCTTGTGATTCCCACCATAACCAAGAAAGCGTCCTCAGGAGTGAGAGGAATAGAAAGCAAATTGGCCTGTTAGAAATGGTGTGGGAGGGGCTCTTGGACTCTTCAGGAGCCACACAGGAAAATCTCCTGCAGCCCTCTCCTCCTCCTGTCCTCAGGTTCCTGTCAGTAAAGAATGGCTTTGATCCTTTGACAAAGCTTTTAAGGGCTTCATGGGGAAGCTCTTAAACCAGGGGAGCGATTAAGCTGTCAGGTGGGAGATCCCCTAGTAGAGTGATTGCCACAGTCTCAGTGCTGAGCCACTTGCCTGTTTGCATTTCTCTGTGTCATTTCCTCTGCTGGGTGGGACGTATGCCTGTCAAAGAAGTTCTCTCCGGTTTTAATACATTTTATATTTTCTTAAATTTATTTTATATTGGAGTATCATTGATTCACAGTGTTGTGTTAGTTTCAGGTGTACACCCTACGTGATTCAGAAATACATATACAAGTATCTATTCTTCAAATTCTTCTCCCATTTAGCTTATTACAGAATATTGAGCGGAGTTCCCTGTGCTATACAGTTGGTCCTTGTTGGTTATCTGTTTTAAATGTAGCAGTGCGTACAGGTCAATCCCAAACCCCAATCTATCCCTGCCCCGCCCTTCCCCGCCCCCCCAGTAACTTTGTTCTAAGTCTGTGAGTCTGTTTTTTTTGTAAATAAGTTCATTTGTATCATTTTTAAAGATTCTGCATATAAGTGATATTATATGATATTTGTCTTTGTCTAACTTACTTCACTTAGTATGGTAATCTCTAGGCCCATCCATGTTGCTGCAAATGGCATTTCATTCTTTTTAATGGCTGAGTAATATTCCATTGCTTCCATGTCTTGGCTATTGTAAACAGTGCTGCAGTGAACATTGGGGTGTGTGTATCCTTTCAAACCATGGTTTTCTCCAGATATATGCTCAGGGGTGGGGTTGCTGGATCATATGATAGCTCTATTTTTAGTCTTTTAAGGAGCCTCAATATTGTTCTCTATAGTGGTTGTACCAATTTACATTCTCACCAACAGTGTAGGAGGGTTCCCTTCTCTCCACACCCTCTCCAACTTTTATTGTTTGCAGACTTTTTGCTGATGGCCATTCTGACTGGTGTGAGGTGATACCTCATTGTAGTTTTGATTTGCATTTCTCTAATAATTAGCGATGTTGAGCATGTTTTCATGTGCATCTTCGCCATCTGTATGCCTTCTTTAGAGAAATGTCTATTTAGGTCTTCTGCCCATTTTTTGATTGGGTTGTTTTTTTGATATTGGGCTGCATGGGCTGTTTGTATATTTTGGAGATTAATCCCTGTCGGTTGCATTGTTTGCAAATATTTTCTCCCATTCTGTGGGTTCTTTTTTTTGTTTGGTTTATGGTTTCCTTTGCTGTGCAAAAGTTTTTGAGTTTAACTGGGTCCCATTTGTTTATTTTGTTTTTATTTCCATTACTCTCAGAGACGAATTGAAAGATATTGCTGTGATTTATGTCAAATAGTGTTCTGCCTGTGTTTTCCTCTAAGAATTTTATAGTACCCTGTCTTGCATTTAGGTCTTTAATCCATTTTGAGTTTAATGGTATTAGAGAATGTTCTAATTTCATTTTTTTAAATAAATTTATTTTATTTTTTGGCTGCATTGGGTCTTTGTTGCTGCATGCGGGCTTTCTCTAGTTGCGGTGAGCAGAGGCTACTCTTCGTTGTGGTGCACGGGCTTCTTATTGTGGTGACTTCTCTTGTTGTGGAGCATGGGCTTTAGGCACGCAGGCTTCAGTAGTTGTGGCCCACAGGCTCTAGAGTGCAGGCTCAGTAGTTGTGGCACACAGGCTTGGTTGCTTTGTGGCATGTGGGATCTTCCCGGACCAGGGCTCGAACCCATGTCCCCTGCATTGGCAGGTGGATTCTTAACCACTGCACCACCAGGGAAGTCCTCTAATTTCATTTTTTACATGTAGCTGTCCAGTTTTCCCAGCACCATTTATTGAAGAGTCTGTCTTTACTCCATTGTATAGTGTTGCCTCCTTTGTCGTAGATTAAGTGACTGTAGGTGTGTGGGTTTATTTCTGGACTTTCTATCCTGTTCCGTTGATCTATATTTCTGTTTTTGTGCCATTACCATACTGTCTTGATGACTGTAGCTTTGTAGTATAGTCTGAAGTCAGGGAGCCTGATTCCTCCAGCTGTTTTTTGTTGTTGTTTCTTTGTTTGTTTTTCCCTCAAAATTGCTTTGCCTATTCGGGTCATTTGTGTCTCCATACAAATTTTAAGATTTTTACATTTTATATTTTCAAAACGGATGGATCCTTATTTCTTCTGATTATAAAGATAGTGAATGTTCATTATAAGACACACACATACTACATATGAACATAAAATAGGAAAAATTTCCATGTAATTCTTCCAGTGCAGCAAAGCACCGTTAAATAATTTAGGTCGGTTTCTAATACAGGTGTTTGGTGTGTGCCTGCATACATGTGTGTAAGTGAGTGTGTATGTTCCCTTTTTATGCAGATGAATTGTTACTCATATTCCCCTACACTTGTTTTCATTGACAACCTGTCCTGGCTCTTTTCCCATGTATCTCATTCTTTCTATGCTCTAAACCATTTTTTAAAGATTCCAAATGACTATTAAAATGGTTTAATGACTTCATAAGCTTTTATAGTCCAGAAGTACCATAAAGTATTCTTATTTTGGTGGCTTTCAATTTTTTACTCTTAAAAATAGAATCCCAATACACATACACACACACATTTTAAATGCTCAGTTATTCAGCTCATCAATAGGGAAAAAAACAGATCAGGCTTGTTGGCTAGAAATGAGGTGAGCCAGGCTTCCTTTCTGGCTCGGCTATCTTGGAAGTGTCCTTGATCTGCTGTGTAATGTTAGGCCAATTCCGTCCCTTCTCTGGATCCTTTTTTCTCCCCCAACTCCACAAAAAATTTCAAACTCAAAAGCAGAAAGTGTTTGTAGTGGAGCCCTTGCTATGTGTGTGGAGGCGTATCACTTTGCACTCTGGGGAAACTGAGAAGAACAGAACGTGGACCTAGTCCCCCACAGCATTACACCCTGGTGACATGGCACATGCATGTGGTGGGTCAGGTGAATCAGGATCCTTCCCACCATCCTCCTACATTAAAGAAAGGCAGGGTCTTGATAACAATGGGGAAGGGGTGGCAATTCAGGAATAGCATAAACCAAAACATGGAGGTGGGGAAGTGGCAGGAACATGTGGGGACAGTGGGGAGCACAGTGGGCTGAGAAGTTCAGGTGGTTTAGTGTTGAACTAGAAAGGCAGTTTGGTGATGGTAGGGCTTTGGATGTTAAGAAGAGGTATTTGGGGCTTCCCTGGTGGTGCAGTGGTTGAGAATCCGCCTGCCGATGCAGGGGACACGGATCTAAGGCAATGAGCAGTCCTAGAGGATGAGGGGGGTTGGGAATTCATACAATTGCAAAGCCCATTCTGTGGCCAAATAAAAGGAGTGTGTGTGAGTGTGTGTGTGTGTGTGTGTGTGTGTGTGTTGGCCCTGGGATCACACCTTAGAATGTAATTGCTAGATTGGCATGTAGCCCAACTCTTTGGTGTGAAAAGATAACAAAGACCCAGAGGGTGTGAGGGTCTTGCTCCAGGGTACACTGTTAGTGACAGGTGCAGGTGTGGACACAAACCTGATCTGTGTGACTGAGTGATGCTCCAGCCTCACTGTCAACCTGCTAAAGGCTTGTAACATGACAGCTTGGAAAAAAGCACTGAGCTTGGCATCTGGAGTACAGGGTTCCAATTCCAACTCTGCCCTGGCTGTGGCTTCCAGACCCTCCTAGATTGGCAGTTTATATATAGTTTAATTGAATTATTGGATTAGGGCATAAAGCTTGTTCTTCTTCTCCACCCACACAGTCTAAATCATAATTCTGTGTTTTGAAAAGCCCTTTTGTACATATTAGCTCATTTAACTCTTTTTATATTATTTATTTATTTATTTATTTTTGGCTGCCTTGGGTCTTTGTTGCTGCGCGCAGGGTTTCTCTAGTTGCGGTGAGCAGGGGCTACTCTTCATTGCAGTGTGCGGACTTCTTATTGCAGTGGCTTCTCCTGTTGTGGAGCATGGGCTCTAAGTGTGTGGACTTCAATAGTTGTGGCCTGTGGGTTCTAGAGCACAGGCTTAGTAGTTGTGGCGCATGGGCTTAGTTGCTCTGCAGCATGTGGGATCTTCCTGGACCAGGAGCTCTAACCAGTGTCCCCTGCATTGGCAGGCGGATTCTTAACCACTGCGTCACCAGGGAGGCCCATCTCATTTAACTCTTAATCCAATTGTGGGTGTAGTTGGAAGAGATGTTACTTCATGTTACAGAGAAAGAAATTTGGGTTTGGAAAAGGAATAAGTGACTTGTTCTAGGATATTCAGTGAGTAGAGTAAAACCCAAGGGAATTTTTTTCTTTTTAATTAATTATTTATTTATTTTTGGCTGTGTTGGGTCTTTACTGCTGCAGGTGGGCTTTCTCTAGTTGTGGTGAGCGGGGGCTACTCTTCGTTGTGGTGCACGGGCTTCTCATTGCGGTAGCTTCTCTTGATGCAGAGCACGGGCTCTAGGCATTTGGGCTTCAGTAGTTGCGGCACGTGGGCTCAGTAGTTGTGGCTCGCGGGCTCTAGAGCACAGCCTCAGTAGTTGTGGCACATGGGCTTAGCTGCTCCATGACACGTGGGATCTTCCCGGACCAGGGCTAAAACCCGTGTCCCCTGCACTGGCAGGCGGATTCTCAACCACTGCGCCACCAGGGAAGTACTACATATCTTTTTGTAATGAGCTGCTTTGCCCATTTTGTTAGGTTCATGTTGTATGTAGCTATAGTTTGTTCACTTTTACTGCTGGATGTACTATTCCACTATGTAAATATGCTACAATTTATATATTCTACTCTTGGTGAGCATTTGGGTTGTTTCCTGTTTAGGGCTGTGATATTGTGATATATAAGAAATACATTTTTGGTGTTTGTCCATGGTTCCTGGCTCATTGTTCCCCAAACCCTTGAAATTTCCTGAGCGGTAAGAGCAATGGGAATGATTTTTTGTTCTAATGGTTGGTCTCTTGTCCTTAGTAGCTTCCCCAAAGGCAGAATGGGTGTCTTGTTATTCATAACAAGCCCTTTTCTACCACAACTGGTTTTATGTTAATGAGGTGACTTTTGGAAAGCGCCTTAAGAATAGGGGCTGGTTGCCAGGCAACTAATCATATATTTAGAGGGTTGGAATTTTCAATCTCCCTTCCACCTCCCCTGTCCCGTGACCCTCAAGGAGGGGTGAGAGGCTGAAGGTTGAATCAGTCACTAAAGGCCAATGACTTACTCAACAGTGACAACGTAGTGAAGCCTTCATAAAAACACAAAAGGAGGGGGTTTGGAGAGCTTCCAGGTTAGGAAACAGGCTGAAGGTTGAATCAGTCACTAAAGGCCAATGACTTACACAACAGTGACAACGTAGTGAAGCCTTCATAAAAACACAAAAGGAGGGGGTTTGGAGAGCTTCCAGGTTAGGAAACCAGAGTTTCCACGTGCCACCATGCAGGGTTTAAAACTTCATGAGGACAGAAACTCCTTTGTTCAGGACTTCACTCTATGTACCTATTCATATGGCTGTTGATTTGTATCCTTTAATATCCTTGGTAATAAACCAGTAATCTAGTGAGTAAACAGGTTTCCTGAGTTCTGTGAGCCTGTATATAAATTGAACCCAAGGAAGGGGTTATGGGAACTTCTGATTTATAGCCAGTTGGCCAGAAGCTAACCTGGGTTTGTGAGTGTCATATGAAGTGGAGGGCTATCTTGTGGTACTCAGTCCTTAACCTGTGGAATCGGTTGCTATCCCTGGGTAGACTGTCAGAATTGAGTTGAATGGTAGGACACCCAGCTGGGGCCAGAGAATTGCTTGGTGGTGTGAGGAAAACCCTCCCCAAGCATTGAAATTGAGTGTGCAGAACTTACAGGGGCTATTGAAGGTAAGGTTCCTGAGAATATTTTTGTATATATGAAGTGGTCATATCTTGTGGTACTCAGTCCTTAACCTGTGGAATCGGTTGCTATCCCTGGGTAGACTGTGTCAGAATTGAGTTGAATGGTAGGACACCCAGCTGGGGCCAGAGAATTGCTTGGTGGTGTGAGGAAAACCCTCCCCAAGCATTGAAATTGAGTGTGCAGAACTTACAGGGGCTATTGAAGGTAAGGTTCCTGAGAATATTTTTGTATGCGTATCTGGTGAACAGGTACACACATTTCTGATGGTTATAGAATTGCTGAGTCAGAGTGTGAGTATCTTCAACTTCAGTAGATACTACCAAATTGTCTTCATAGTGGCTGTACCACCTTATACTCCAACCAGCAGTGTAGGAAAGTTTGTTACTTCACATCCTCTCCGACACTTGGTATTGTTAGTCTTTAAAACGTAAAGCCAATCAGCAGGTCTGTAATGCTATTTAATGGTGGTTTTAATTGGTATTTTCCTGTCACTCATGAAGCTGGGCACGTTTTCCTGTTTATTGGCCATTTGGATGTCCTCGCTTGTAAATACCTGGTCTCTTACCATTTTCTTCCTCTTATTTTCTTGTCTTTTCTCATGGTGCAAAGAAATGTTTTGTTACATTGCAAATGTTATCTTCACCTTTGTGGCTAGTCTTTACACTCTCAAGCCTCCTTTTTTCACTTGGTAACATATGCATATTGTTCCGCACCTCGCCCTTTAAAAATACGGTTGACCCTTGAACATCACAGGGATTAGGGGTGCGTGCCTCCCCAGTCAAAAATCTACGTGCTGCTATCTGCCTCAAAAACTAAGGAATTTTTTTTTAACATCTTTATTGGAGTATAACAGTTTTACAATAGTGTGTTAGTTTCTCCTTTACAACAAAGTGAATCAGTTATACATATACATATGTTCCCATATCTCTTCCCTCTTGCGTCTCCCTCCCTCCCACCCTCCCTATCCCACCCCTCTCGGTGGTCACAAAGCACAGAGGTGCTCTGTCTGTGCTGTGCCTTCCCACTAGCTGTCTAATTTACATTTGGTAGTGCATATATGTCCCTGCCACTCTCTCACTTCGTCACAGCTTACCCTTCCCCCTCCCCATGTCCTCAAGTCCATGCTCTAGTAGGTCTGTGTTTTATTCCCGTCCTACCACAAAACGAAGGAATTGATAAATGATTCACTCAAGGGCAGGAAGCTGAAACAGTTTGGTTAGAATCGGGATTCAAACTCTAGTTCTTGTGTTTCCACATGCTGCAATCTCTAATTAAACAAACTTTGCCCCACACTCAGTTGACTTGTGTGTTCATCTGTAAAAAGAAAATACAGGTATTATATTTATTGAAAAAAATTCACCTGTAAGTGGACCTGTGCAGTTCAAACTCATGTTGTCCAAGGGTCACTGTGTATCCTGAGGATCTTTCCATTCTCAGAACATAAAAAACTCCCCCCTGCTTTTTATAGCTATAGTGTGTTCTTACAGTGATTTACCATAATTGATTTCAATTAACTTTAATTAGACCCTATTGATGGACACAGAAGTGTTTCTACTGCTTGGCAACAATTTATTGCAAAAAATGCTTCAATAGGTCTTATCCTAATATATCTTTATGCATGCTGAAGTACTTCTGTAGGATAAGTTCCTAGAAGTAGCACTGCAGGTCAGAGTAGTTGCATTTTTTATGTTGATAATTAGTGTCACATGGCTCTCTGTAGAGAGAACTCCTTACCTTCTGCACAGTCTCATCTGTGTGGTTCTGTCATATTTTAAGTTTTTCAAATCTAATAGGGAACAAATGGTGCCTTAATGTAGTTTAAAAAGAAACTTTATTGTGCTATGACTGACATAAAATACTGTGCAGATATTTAAAGTGTACAATTTAAGTTTTGTCAACATTTGTGAAACCATCACAACAATCAAGTGAATGAATATGTCCATCATGCCCTAAACTTTTCTCCTGTCCCTTTGTCTACCCTTACCTTTCCCTCCCCACTTCTCCCCTCCCTAAGCAACCAAAGATCGGTTTTCTGTCACTATAGATGGGCTGGCATTTTCTAATTTGTCCATTTACCTGTTGGACATGGGAGTTGTTTGCAGTTTATTTTTTTATTATTACAAAAACTACTGGGTTGTCCAAAAAGTTTGTTCAGTGTTTTCCGTAACATCGTATGGAAAACCCGAAGGAACTTTTTGGCCAACCCAATATCATAAGCATTTGCGTACAAGTCATTGTCTGGACATGTATTTCCATTTCTTTTGGGTAAATACGTAGGAGTGAAATAAATGGATTACATCATAAGTGTATAACTCTAAAGAAGCTGCCAAATTGTTTTCTGAAGTACTTGTACTAAATATTTTTTCATTACCACCAGTTGTACTGTTTTTCATTCCTGTGGGGACTTCCAGTTTTTCCACATTCTTAACAACACTTTATAGGACAAATCTTTTTAATTTTGGCCACTTTAATAGGAGTGTAGTGGTATCTTGTGGTTTTAATCTACATTTTCCTAATGATTAAGCATCTTAATGTGCTTTTTTTGGTGAAATGTCTGAATCTTTAGCCTATTTTAAAATTAGGTGGTTTTCTTATTGCTGAGCTGAGAATTATTTTTTTCTAATAGTTTCTGAATACAAGTCCTTTTAAAATATCTTCTTCAGAAATATTTCTCTCCAGTCTATGGCTTGCCTTTTCATTCTCTTAACAGTGTCTTGCAGGGAGCAGGACTATTTAATTTTGAAGTCTAATTTATCACATTTCTTTTATATATTGTGCTTTCAGTGTCCTACTGAAGAAATTTTTGCCTAACCCAAGGTCACAAAGATTTCCTATGATTTCCTTTACACAGGATAGTTCTAGACTTTATATGATTTTGAGTTAGAGGTATGTGTCCAAACTTCTTCTTTTTTCCTCCCCCTCCTCCCCCTCCTCCCCCCTCCTCCCCCTCCTTTTTTTTTTTTTTTTTGCAGTAT
>NC_041224.1:52627170-52632702 GCF_002837175.3 Physeter macrocephalus
CTCTCACTGTTGTGGCCTCTCCCATTGTGGAGCGCAGGCTCAGCGGCCATGGCTCACGGGCCTAGCTGCTCTGCGGCATGTGGGATCTTCCCAGACCGGGGCACGAACCTGTATCCCTTGCATCGGCAGGTGGACTCTCAACCACTGCGCCACCAAGGAAGCCCTTTTTTTTTTTTGTATGTGGATATTCAATTGTTGGAAAGACTGTCCTTCCCCAATGCACTGACTTTGCGTATGTTGTTGTCTTAAATCAGTTCATATATACATGGGTTTTTCTATTCTGTTCCATTGATCTATTTTTCTATCTTTATACTGATATTAAGCTGTTTTCAATACTGTAGCTTCATGATAAGTCTTGAAATCAGAGAGTGTTAAGCTCTTCAATTTTGTTCTTTTTCAAGTTGTTTTGGCTAATTTGAGTCCTTTGCATGAATTTTAGAATCAGCTTGATACTTTCTTCAAAAAAAGGTTGAGATTTAGATTGGGATTGATTGCAGTAAATCTATATATCAATTTGGAAAGCTAATGTTAATTGTGCTTTTACCTTATTGCTGATAATCTTAGGATCTTTAAGATACTTTGAGTCCATTTACATCCCACCTGACTTATATGCTATTTTTTAAAATAAATTTATTTATTATGACTGAGTTGGGTCTTCGCTGCTGTGCGCGGGCTTTCTCTAATTGCGGCGAGTGGGGGCTACTCTTTGTTGCGGTGCACGGACCTCTCACTGTGGTGGCTTCTCTTGTTGCAGAGCACACACTCTAGGCGCACAGGCTTCAGTAGTTGTGGCTCGTGAGCTCTAGAGCACAGGCTCAATAGGTGTGGTGCACGGGCTTAGTTGCTCTGCAGCACGTGGGATCTTCCTGGGCCAGAGCTTGAACCTGTGTCCCCTGCATTGGCAGGCGGATTCTTAACCACTGCGCCACCAGGGAAGCCCTTATATACTATTTTTGTCAAATATTTAAGTTCTAATTCATTTAAGACCCCACAAGACATAGCTGTTACCATTTTATATTCATTTATATTTAGATTATATTCATTTAGTTTATTGTTTTTTTGTGTTTTTTTTTTTTAGTTTATTGTTTTTGTTTTTCCTTGCTCCAGTCTTCATTTCTTTGCTTCTGCCTGGGACTGAATTCTCCAGCCTCAAGATCATTCTTTAATATTTCCTTTAGCGCAGTGAGCCAGTAACATTCTTAGTGTTGGTCTAAAAACTTTTTTCCTTTCATTCTTTTTTTTTTTTTTTTTTTTTTGTGGTACGCGGGCCTCTCACTGTTGTGGCCTCTCCCGTTGCGGAGCACAGGCTCCAGACGCGCAGGCTCAGCGGCCATGGCTCACGGACCCAGCCGCTCCGCAGCATGTGGAATCTTCCCAGACCGGGGCACAAACCCATGTTCCCTGCATTGGCAGGTGGATTCTCAACCACTGCGCCACCAGGGGAGACCTCCTTTCATTCTTTTTAAAAAAAATAAATTTATTAATTTTTAAATTTTTGGCTGCTTTGGTTCTTTGTTGCTGTGCGTGGCTTTCTCTTTTTGCGGCGAGCGGGGGTTACTCTTCAGTGCAGTGTGTGGGCTTCTCATTGCGGTGGCTTCTCTTGTTGTGGAGCACGGGCTCTAGGCACGTGGGCTTCAGTAGTTGTGGCACATGGGCTCAGTAGTTGGGGCTTGCGGGCTCTAGAGCTCAGGCTCAGTAGTTGTGGTGCATGGGCTTAGTTGCTCTGTGGCATGTAGGATCTTCCCAGGCCAGGGCTCAAGCACGTGTCCCCTGCGTTGGTAGGCGGATTCTTAACCACTGCGTCACCAGGGAAGCCCTTCCTTTCATTCTTGAAGGATAATTTTACTGGTTATAGAATTTTAGGTTGGCAAATATTTTCTTTCAGAACCTTGGTGATATCTTTCCATTATTTCCGGGTTTCTATAACTTAGGTTCTATTGTGTTAGCTCTTAGTCTACTGGTTTGGAAAACAATAAGCTTTTTGTCTCTGGCTGCTTCTAGATTTTAGGATGTTCTCTTTGCCTTTGGTTCTCAGCAGTATTCCTACCACATATCTAGAAAAGGGTTTTTAAAATTTACTCTGCTAGGGGTTAATAAGGCTTCTTAGTTCTGTGGATTAATGTCTTCTATCAGTTTTGGAGGACTCTCAGGTAATACCTTGTTGAAGATCATTTCTATCCCTCTCCTTCTGCAACTACAATTAAACCTGAGAACTTTACACTGTATCCTTTATCTCTCTTACCTCTCACCTGCATTTTTTATCCTTTGACTCTGTGCTTCAATTTAGATATTTTCTTCAGAATGTGGGTGGTGGTCTGGAACCTGCATATACCAGCTTATAAGAACCTATTGTTAAATTTTGTATGAAGGAAATTTGTGAACTGGTTGGTAAACTATTGATTACTTGAAATGGGACATGATAGGTGTATTGATACCATGGAAATTGGCAAAAACTGTAAATTAGGTGTTCCCTTATTAAGTTCTACTTGATTTCATAGCATTGTTAGTACACAAATCTGTTTATCAAAAAGGTCAGGAAATCAGATTTGGCCTGGTTTACTGAAAATTCTATTTAATGGAGACTTTCTATGTTTACTACACATGGGTAATCTTTTTTTTTGAGGGAAGCCTGGGTGATCTGTTTTTAAACAGTGAACCCGGAACTATAGAATGACATTATACTAAAATTAATGGCACATAATTTATCTTTATTTGAGCTTGATAATGCCTCATAATGCTGATTAACTTCAACTATCATACAAGCTATAGCTGAAAATGGTGTGGGAGATTGGGCTGAATGAGTTCTGACCTAATGACATGCCTGAATTAAAAAAAAAAAAACTACAGAAAAGTCCCTATTTCACCTTCTCATTTGTTGTATCTTACAAGAACAGAGGACATAGTTTGACTGGGTGGGGTGTGTGTGAGAAGGAATGTCACCTTTTATTTTCAATAAATGAAAATATACCATGATACCCACCCACATCATTGATGCCAGATGAACTCCAGATTTCATAATAATAAACCTTGAACTCAGCAATTTCCTGTAACTTGGAAAATAACCATTGTTTTCTGTATTGGAAACATTTTTTTTTTTTTCTGTGGTATGCGGGCCTCCCTCTGTTGTGGCCTCTCCCGTTGCGGAGCACAGGCTCCGGACGTGCAGCCTCAGCGGCCATGGCTCACGGGCCCAGCCGCTCCGCGGCATGTGGGATCCTCCCAGACCAGGGCGCGAACCCGGTTCCCCTGCATCGGCAGGCAGACGCGCAACCACTGCGCCTTTCCAGGGAAGCCCCTGGAAACATTTTAAATGAATATCTTAGGGTGGTAACTTTTCCTGATTCAATGAAGAGAGACATGGGATTTTTTCTACCACACTTTTTTTCCCTCTAAGGATTCTGTCAATTGTCAGTTGGCTTAGGAAAAGGTGCCAACCTTATCTAATACTCTTACTATTTGTTAATGTATAAAAATCATTCTAATGTCACGTGCCATTATATGGTCCTGGGGTTTTTTTTGTTGTTTTTTTTTTAACTCTTTAGGCATATGTGTGTACATAAGTACATTGGTATTCTTTTGTGGGTAAAAGTGTTTGCATGTTAAATGTACTAATTCTGAATTAATTGACAGTCACATATGATTATTCACATAATGACATTTTAAGTATCAAAGTCTAAGATATTGAAACTGGTGGAGCCTTAAGATAGTTCTGAATCACTTTCAACAAATACCGTATGCTAACACATATATATGGAATCTAAGAAAAAAAAATGTCATGAAGAGACTAGGGGTAGGATGGGAATAAAACACAGACCTACTAGAGCACGGGCTTGAGGATATGGGGAGGGGGAAGGGTAAGCTGTGACGAAGTGAGAGAGTGGCATGGTCAGATATACACTACCAAACGTAGGGTGGATAGCTAGTGGGAAGCAGTCGCATGGTACAGGGAGATCAGCTAGGTGGTTTGTGACCACCTAGAGGGGTGGGATAGGGAGGGTGGGAGGGAGGGAGACACAAGAGGGAAGATATATCGGAACACATGTATATGTATAACTGATTCACTTTGTTGTAAAGCAGAAACTAACACACCATTGTAAAGCAATTATACCCCAATAAAGATGTTTAAAAAAAAAAAAAAAAAAAAGAACTCAGGCTGTCACACCCACCCCTCACCCGTGCTTGTAACCTCGATTTCTTTAGCACCTTTGTGAATTGAAAATATATTTTTAAGGGTATATTCCTTGAAAGGTTTATACTTTCAAGGATAGTGAAAAGCGTGGAGAGAGGGGTCACCTGCATTTTCTATTTAAAAACGCATAGATTTGGGTTTTATTAATTGAATTATGTAATGCTAGAAATTAAACGGCTTCTTTTGAAACTCACCTGGATCCTTTAAATGGATGTTCAGTTCTGACTGACCATCTTTCAAAATCTTTCCAACTCAGCTAGTCTGAAAAGAATAGGCAATTTTTAATATTTGCATTGCTAAGCAGTCGTCTGTGTATTTAATAGATTTTTGTTTTAAAACTATCATGACCATAAAGAACACCTCACTTAGTGGCTTTTCTAACACAAGCGCGTAATGTGAATCCAGCCATGAGAAACATCAGACAAACACAAGGTGAGGGATATTCTGCAAAATTACTGGCTCACATTCTTCCAATATATCAGTGTCATTAAATACGGAGACTGAGGAAATGTTCAAGATGAAAGGAGATGAAAGAGCTGTGACAATAAAATTCGGTTCATGATCCAGATTTTCTTTTGCTGAGGACTTAGGACAATTGGCAAAATGTGAGTCAGGTCTATAGATTAGGTAACAGCATTGGATCAGTGTTAATCTTCAGATTTTGGTCATTGCATTGGGGTACTTTAAGAGAATGTTCTTATTTTTAGGGGTAAAAGGCACCACCTCACCAGTCACGTAACTGACGTTGAAATCGTTCAGAAAGCAAACAAAATATTAAATTTGGAGAATCTCATGAAGGGTATAAGGGAGTTCCTTGTACCAAATTTTTGCAGTTTTTCTGTAAGTGAAATGTGTCAAAAGTTAAAAGAAAACCTGCATAATATCAGTATAATGCCTTTGGAAGTTATTTTAGGACAGAATGAAGAATCCAAATTAATTCTATTGTGAGATGTCGCACAAATGTGGTGAGAGATGTAGGAACATCTGTGCTGCACAGCTAAGTCTACACATGCAGAGCAGTGACAGTTATCAGTGACACAACCCACCCCCCTGCCTGATGGTTATTTGATGTAGGTTGTGAGAAAACAGTAAATACTGAACACTTTTGTTAAGCAATTTCTCTGTTACTCCATTTAATCTTCACGACACTTCTGCTTCTAGGAATATCTCAGTGTTTTAGTATTGAGGAAATAAAGCATTAATGGGTAGCATTGAGAGGACCTGGTGATACATTAGTATGAGGAAAAAGTGGATGCCAAGAATGGCTCTTGGGTTTCTCTTTTTTTTTTTTTTTTTTTTTTTTTTTTTTTTTTTTTGCGGTACGCAGGCCTCTCACTGTTGTG
>NC_041224.1:52632840-52648945 GCF_002837175.3 Physeter macrocephalus
GGACGCGCAGGCTCAGCGGCCATGGCTCACGGGCCCAGCCGCTCCGCGGCATGTGGGATCCTCCCGGACCAGGGCACAAACCCGTGTCCCCTGCGTCGGCAGGCGGACTCTCAACCACTGCGCCACTAGGGAAGCCCTTGGGTTTCTCTTAAAAGCCATTGGTACCCTTTACTGATGGGAGACCTGGAAGAGAGGCTGTTTTGGTTGAGAGAGGGGCTTGTAAATGGAGGGGAAATCAAGATGCTAACTTGAGACATTTTTAGAGTGCATGAGACACCTGAGGGGAGAGGAATGCACAGATTTTAATTCCAAAGGAGAGGGCTGGGAGTTGAAGAAATTTGCCCCTCACCCAGTCACAGAACTTTTGGGATGGGTATAGGTGTGTGTCATGAAACAAGAATGAGAAACCCTGGTAAATTTCAATTGTTCCACATGATGTGGGTTTTCAGGGATTCGGCACTAGGACTGAGGTTCTGGAGTGGCTGTGTGTGCTTACCTTGCATCCTTGGCTCTGTACTGAGGTCTATTATGCCTTTGGGAGAGTGGAAGGGAGACCACAGGAGCAAGACTTACTGCTCAGCAAGTTCCCAGCGTTGCCATTTTTCTGGACCTTGAATGCTGGAGTTATGAGTCATACACAGCAGGATCTTGGTCTATATCGGGAACAGAGGTCACTGAATATTGCCCCATATTAAAGAAAGATTTATCAGAAAGAACTAAAGTCCTCAAAATGATTATGACTTAAGTGAGACCAATAAAGAGCAATGATCTCTGCTCTCATCTCTTATTCTTGATGCCTCTAATAAATCACAGTCAATACACTTGATAATTAAGCCTGGAATTTCCCAGGGGCAGATGGGACTATGATGCCTGCATACACACACCCCCAATGGAAGAAATGAAATATCAAAAATATTTTACGTAATTTGGATTAAATATCAAACAACTACACATGAGTAGAGCAAAACTAAAGTGCAAAAGAACTGACATATTTCTCACTCCCAGGTGTCATCCTTTAGAGCAAACCAAGTTTTACTTTCCCTCTGGAGGTTTCAGGAGATCATGCATTTGCATTGTAATTCCAGATCTCATCTCCTGGGGGTGCGTTATTAAGAAAGGTCATTCCTGCCTCCGTTCTAAGAAACATGCAAGGCCATATTACATGATGTGTTCCCCAACATTTCCCAGCCCCATGTTGGTAGGTAGTGCCATGTAACTGGTTGTGACCAATGAACTAATTAAGTAGTGGTTGAAGCATTTATGAACTGGTATGGGACCCTACAGCTCTCCCTTCTCTGCCACAAAAATATCAACTTGATCTAACAGGTGATTATAGAATACTCTTCCCAACGACAGTATACTACACTGTTTAAGTACACATGGATTATTTACTAAGATAGACCATATTCTGGACCATACATAAAACAGCTCTCAATATAAAAATTCAAGTGTTACAAAGTGTGTTTTCTGGCCACAGTGAAACTGACTTAGAAAACAATAATAGGGGACTTCCCTGGTGGCGCAGTGGTTAAGAATCCGCCTGCCAACGCAGGGGACACGGGTTCGAGCCCTGGTCTGGGAAGGTCCCACATGCCGCGGAGCAACTAAGCCCTTGTGCCACAACTACTGAGCCTGTGCTCTAGAGCCCGTGAGCCACAACTACTGAGCCCACGTGCCACAGCTACTGAAGCCTGTGTGCCTAGGGCCCGTGCTCCTCAACAAGAGAAGCCACAATGAGAAGCCCGTGCACCACAATGAAGAGTAGCCCCTGCTCACTGCAAGTAGAGAAAGCCCGCGTGCAGCAATGAAGACCCAACGCAGCCGAAAATAAATAAATAAATACATTTAAAAATATTTAAATTAATTAATTTTAAAAAGATGAATTTCACCACAACCTCATAGTCCCTGCATTGCTGGAACCAGCACCACCTCTGTGCTCTCCATTTCTGCTTTCAGACGGTGATTTGAGCACCCCCTCTTAAGACACCACCAGTCAGCCGTTTTGCGTGCTGCTCGTACTTCCAGGTCGCCTCCAGATGCCTTGAGCATCTTGGCCCCTGGATCTTGGGCATGCCCAGTACTGAGTCCCTGATGGCCATCCGGGGTGTCCCCAGTGTCCAGATGAGTGACTCCTCCATCCAGCATGTGGCCCTACCGTGCTTCTTCCTCTCCATGTTAGCAGCCTGCTTGGACAGGTCCCTTTGCAGAATCTGAAATTACAGACCCTGAAGCTGCTTTCTCTGAAGGTGACCTTTTACCTTTTCTACATCCTCCTTCCCCCTAGACCTGCTCTGCAATAGCATTTCAACTTCTGACTCCTCAGTGTTTCCTTTTTCTCCCAACGCCCGAGTCCCTGCTGGCTTAGTTTGTTTCCCTATCGAGGGTGGACCTAGTGTTCATTTTTCTGCTCTCATGAACTTCCTCCTTTCTTCTTAACCTTTTTTATTTAATAAATTTATTTTATTTTATTTATTTTTGGCTGCTTTGGGTCTTCGTTGCTGCGCACGGGCTTTCTCTAGTTGCGGTGAGCGGGGGCCACTCTTCGTTGTGGTGTGCGGGCTTCTCATTGCGGTGGCTTCTCTTCTTGGGGAGCACGGGCTCTAGGTGCGCGGGCTTCAGTAGCTGTGGCCCGTGGGCTCTAGAGCGCAGGCTCAGTAGTTGTGGTGCACGGGCTTAGTTGCTCCGCGGCGTGTGGGATCTTCCTGGACCAGGGCTCGAACCCGTGTCCCCTGAATTGGCAGGCGGATTCTTAACCACTGCGCCACCAGGGAAGCCCCTCTTCTCACTCTTTAACTTTCTTTTTGGGAACCTAGTCAATTTCTCACCACAGGTAAGCCTAGCTGCAAATTTCCTGTACGTGTGCACACAAGCTGATGAGAGAGTGCTGGCGAAACGAAAAACCAAAAGCAGAGAACCATGTTGCGTGACTTCATTACAGAGTCAGGTGATCACTCTTTAGCTGGCCCCCGAATGCTGTCTGGTTCTTTTCTTTACCCTTACTTACTCTTTTATTCCCCCCAGGTGTTTGGAACATTCTCACTTGCAGCCTCATTCTTCCTTGTGCCGTCACTCACTGAGTGACCTAGCCTTCTACTTCTCTGAGAAGACTGTGGCATGAACCTTCCTGTCCCTCAGTAAGAGGTCACCACATCCCCATGCATTCTTTTCAACTCATGCATTCATGTCTCAGAGGAGGAAATCATCCTTCCTCTTGCCCCAGACCATCCTGTCCACCTAAGCACTCATGATCATCTGCTTCACCAATAATCATCCCTTCTTTATTGTATCTTAAATCTTAGTTCCCTGAGGATCCTAGTTCCCCGGCCAGGGGTCTAAGCACCCTTCCCGCAACAGTGGAAGCGTGGAGTCCTAACCACTGGACCGCCAGGGAAGTGGTCCCACACCCTTGAGTCTACCACAGTTTAACTCAAGCACCCCCATCCTTAAACACAAAACCTCTCTTTCTCTCCTTTCCCCCTCAGGGTACCTTTTCTCAGCATGGTGCTTGGACTTCTATTTAGCATCTATTTCATTCCGACTTTCATTGTAATAAGCTGCTTCATGGTTTCATAACTTGAATCTCCTATTTTAACTTCTCGAGAACAAGTATTTTAAACAGTTTTGTATATTTTATTTACCCCCTGCCCTGGACTAGATGATGGAAATAGAATTTATCTTTCTCCAAGAATCACTGGCCCATTAAGTGTGGTCCTGAAGTAAAACACTCAGGTCACTGTGCCCTGCTGGGACCTGCTAGGGCTTGTTGTGAGACCTGGTCATGGTGTGACAGCAGGTAAGCACAGGGATAGGGGCAGGATAGCTTCATGTGGAAATTGGTGGAAATTATTGCAGGAAATGGCAATGAAGTGCCACTTTAACCTGGAATCATTACAGGGCAGGAATGCTATGAGGTGACCTGCTAACAGGTGGCAAACTGTTGGAATTTCCATACTGACTGCTTTTTATCATCAACTGGAGGAAAGAAGAAGGAGTCATATTGTAGTAGTATTTGTTATAATGTTGGCTTCACGAGAGTTGTTTAGACAGCAGAATCTCTATAGTGGGAATAATTCACATTGGCACATTTGGCCTTTACATGCTTCAGGGAGGCAGGTGTGTTGAGCTGGAAGGATATAAAAGAAAAAAAAACTGGGCATGTATTGCATTCAAGTCAAGAAATGTAAATATCCTGGATAAACAGACCTTTTTATTGTGAAAATCAAATTAAATGAAAAAATTAATCCTGATTCAACAGATTTTTATTTGAGTTCCTGTTACAGGCAGCGCACTGCTTTAGGCCCTGGGGACACAGCAGAAGCAAAACAGGATCCCTGCCCTTGTGGTCAGAGAAGGCCTGACTGAGGAGGGGACATTTGAGGAGAGACGTATACGAAATGACGGATCTGGCAAGAGAGTATGTGGGACAAGGGTATCCAAAGGAAGGAATTGTATGTGCAAAGGTCCTGAGACAGGAGGTGCTAGAACGTTTGCGGAATAGCAAGGAGGCTAGTGAGTGAGGAATAGAAAAAGAGGAGAAATGTTGCAGATACAGCCAGAGATGGGCCAGCTGTGCCTATCGACCTGGCTAAGGACAACATGTGTGTTAAAGCACTTTAAAAGTCCTGGTTGCTGCTAAAAAGATTTAAGTAGAATTAACTTACTGAAGTGTTTAATAAATTAATTAAAACAGAATTGATTTATTCTGTTTGTTACATATCCACTGAAGTAAGACCATTGCCCCACACCCTCTGTACCCACCGTGGGCTGGTCACAAGACACACCCCTGCAAATTTCAGCAGGACATGGCAACCTCTAATTGTCATATAGAAGAAGTCATTTATTATGGATGTTAATTGAACATATTCTCCCTGAGTTACTGTTTGTCACTTGACTTTGGTGTCTTTTGCCATACTGAAATGTTTAACTTCTAGGCTGTTAAATCTCAGGATTTTAAAATTTTATTTACAGCTTCTGCTCCCTGTCTTTTCTTTAAAAAAAAAAAAAAATCACCTTTCCCTTTAAGCAATAGAAATATTATCCTTTGTTTCTCTTACATTTTTATATTGAAACTGAGTTTTAATCGATTTGGATTTATTTTGTATATGGAATGAGGTATGGATCTAACTTTGTCTTCCAGATGGATGGCTAATTATGCCAGAGCTATTTATTAAATAAGTGTCTTGCCGGGTATATTGACATGTATTATTCAAAAGTGAAAAATAGTGAAGTCTAGGTTTTCTTAAAGGTCAAGCTAGCTGCACACTAATAAATTAATTACTCCAGAAATACTTTGGAGAGCTTGCTAAATGCAAGGCTCTGAATGGTACAAACAGGGATAAGGCATGCTTCCCTCTGCTGAAGATGGGGTACACACATTGAAGTGGCCCTTCCTCCTCACCTTCTTGGCTGATCGGGGCAATTTACTTGAGAACTCCAAGCCTCTATTTTCTCATCTGTAAAATGGGAATAACAACAGCAACACATTCATAGGATTGCTATGGAAATAAATGAGTAAAACATTTAGCTATGTCTAACCCATAAAAAGCGCTAAACAAGTGTTAGGCAGGTAACATTTAGAGCAGGTTTTATTAGTAAGATAGTAGTCCCCGCAATAACCCCTCCACATTTTCAAATTCTCAGAGCACTCGGCACTCAATAATTTGTGGAATGACCAAATGAACCGTGGTTTCTCTGGAACCACGGTTTACCCACTGCTGCTTCTCTAGCATCAGACCTTTTTTCAAAGGGAAGGAAAGAGTTGACTTAGATCTCAAAAAAAGAATCTGATTAATAGTAACCAACATCTATAGCATTTCTTTTGTGTCCGGGTACTGGTTGTACTGCTCTTAGGGTTTTACATATATTCATTTTTTATTGTAACTCTGTGAAGTAGAACTCATTTTTGATGAGGAAACCAAGGCACAGAGGAGTTATATAAGACTTCCAAGTAAGTCATACTGCTAAGAAGTAGCACAATTGGGATTTGAACCCAGGCATTCTGCTCCTGCACCGGTGCCTGTAATTCAGCATTGGGCAAGCAGGGCGTGCACTGCAGTGGCCCCTGTGTGGCGAGGTCTCTGAAACTCCCACAGTTGCTGCATCAGAAGCAGTGGCTCTTTCCTCACTGGATTTAGTTACTCCTAATACCACACCTTCGGATGGTGTGGAGTGGCTTCTTAGTGGTCCAATGCCTTTATCTCAGCTTTGTAAGGCCACGTACTGAAACTAACATATGGCGAGAAATGTCAGTCTCCTTCACATGGGGATATCAAGATCGCTTCCATGTGGGAACACTTCCTTATCACCATCTTTACTCTTCTTTTGGCAGAAGTAAACATAATTTCAGATAACTGAAACGATATGACTAAGTAACATTCTTCCCGTTTTATAGATTAAGAAGCTGAAGCTCAGATAAATTGCTCCCCAACAATTGATTAAATCCTAGGACATTTTAGCCAGGGGAAATTGCATTGGCAGGGCTTGAACTTGGACTTTGGAGGAAGGTTACAAAGTGGACAGGAAGGGTAGCCCAGCAGGTCCAAGGCCGAGTATTGGGGTCATTAGGCTGAATGACTTAGCATGGTCTAGTCTATTTTGGGGGGTAGGAGGGCAGGGATGGGGAAGAATTCCTGCAGCATTGTGTGTGGGTAGCATCTGGGTGGGTGTTCTATAATTTATTATTTGACCGGGAGATACCTGTACCTCTGACTCTTTCCTCTTGGACAACAGAAGGATGTTAGACCTATTACGCTATTTGCTCAAGGCTGTGAAGTGCAACACCTTAGTTTGTCCAAAACTCTCAGCCAAGCCTAAGCCCACGGGAGCTTAAACAAATAATTATTGTCTCAGAAACCTAGAAAATAGAAAAAAATAGAGACATTGTAATCCGTGAATGATCAAACTTAGCATTTTCCTGCTGGTTGATTTTTTTTTTTTTTATTGCTTTAACACAATAAAATTCAAGAACAGCCAGTCAAAGAAAAATTGTGTTTCAGAGGACAAGGCCCCCATTCCTCTTAGCTACAAGCCCCTGGTCTCCACCTGACTATGCAAACAAGCAGATGGCAAATACTCTCTGCCCAATAGCGGCCCTTTGATTGAGGAGATGGGCTACAGGATGTCTTTGGGCTGGGACCTCATGCCGCCATTCAAATAATGTTTACAAAAAGGTCTGCACGGCGTGAGTAATTGCCTGGCATAAAATACTAAGTGAAAAGAGCAGACTCCATGACTGTATGCGTACAGTGACTTTTTTGCATTAAAAAGAAGACTGGAGGTAGAGGAGTATGTTTCTGTGTTAGGAGAGGGATGAAATTTTTGTCCTTAATTGACCTTTCCAAGTTGTTACAATGAGTAGCTCTCTCCCTCCCCCTCTCCCCCTGCCACCACCCATCTATCTATATTTAGATATATGACCACACAGACTGTAGTTCTTGGACATTGAGTCTATCCCCAACCCTCACTATAAAAGTGTAAGAACATCATCCAAACCAGTCTAGCCTCCATGATCTTTAATTTGACTCTTTACTTTTTTCCTCTTTTTATTGAATACAATCCAAAATGGAGAAACTACTCATTTTTCCTGGAGTCCTTTGGTGTGCAACTTGTAAGTGAATTTCTAAAGGCTGCATTGCAACCTAAAACTCATGAGTGATTCCTCATCCCGCCCCAGCCTCCCGATCTCCAGAATAGAACATTTATCTTGAATAATGTGAAGGACACTTTCTCCACAAACCTGTTTGAAGTTCTCTCTTGAAAGAGAATGCCATCTATGAAACAAGATTAACTTACATGCTAAATGTTATAATTCCACTTTATATGGAAGGTAACATTTCAAAGCTACTTGCTTGAGAAAAAAGCAAAAGAAACCTTTTAAGTTGTGTAACAGAAACTAACACAGCATGAGAAGCCTGCATAATCTTGGGCAGACCATCAAAGAGATTTGTGAAATGCTCTGTTACCACCCCCCTCCTCCAGATAAACTAGGAACCACCAAATGGCAAATTCCTTCACTCTGTACTGAACCCACCCAAGTCAACCCCTTCATAGTCCCTCCTGTCACGAGGTAGGAGCTGCTGGGGTCATCATAGTAAAAAAAAAAAACAGCAAAAGCAAAATCCCTCCTCATGGGACCTTTCACTCCCCTCTCCACTTCCTAGCCAAGCTTTTTTATGGAGTTGTCTACACACCCTCTCTCTCTTTTTCTACCTTGCTTTGACCCCTTAACCCACTCCCAGGTAACCCACTGTTTCTGCTCTTCCTCAGGTCTCCCAGAAACCCTTCAGACTTTTGTGACTTTCCAGCAGCATTTGGAATGCCCTCCTTGAAATGCCCACAAATGTGGACCATCTTCTGTGCACCTTTGCTCAGCAAGAGGCATTACCTTCCATCCAGATACCCGAGCTAGAAACTTGGGAGTCATTCTTGACTCTTCCCCCGCTCATACCTCATCGACCACAAAGTCCTGTCCATTCTACCTCCTCACAACCATCTCTAGAATCTGTTGTCCGTTTCTTCCCACCTTCAGGTGAGGACAGGTCATGGTTGAGAGCATTGGTGGACTCTGGCTCTGTCCTCGCTGTTGTACAGCCCAGGGGAAATCGTTCAGCTACTGCCTCATTTCAAATGTAAAATGGAAATACTAGTAATAGCACCTTCCTCATGGGCTTGCTGCGGAGGTAAGTGATCGATGTAACGTGTAACGTGCTTGGCGGCATGCCCAGCTCTGCGAGTGTGTTAGGCAACTTCTGATAGTGTTACTCTCCCAGGTGGTTTTATTTCACTGCCAGCTGGGCTAACATGCTCCTACCTGGTCCTCCTGCTTCTAGGCTTACCCCGGTTTATACCCACCGCACCAACAGGCAGATGGTTCTACAGCTTGTACTGTGTCCCTCTCCCCTAGCTGCACCCCACAGTGTGGGGGAGGGTGGAGGGGGGGAAGGTAAAATTCTTACCTTAGCTTAAATGATTTTTCATGAGCAAGCCACTTATTCACATTATCAGCCTCATCTGCTGCTGTTGTCCCAAATGGAGATCTGCAGCCTCCTACCATCTGTCCTCTTGGAAGCTCCCCTCTGTCTTCTCACCTTCAGAGATGTCTATGTGCTGTCCCTCTGTCTAGCAAACCCTTTCCTCCTTTCCATGGTCAACTCTAGGTTTCCAATGTCTCACCTAGGTCATTTCCCCTGGGAAAGCTTCCCAGACCTCCCCATTCTTCCAAGCAAAAGTCAGCTGGCCTTTACAGCTCGTATGGGGAACCAGGTTCCTTGTCCCTCCAGGGAATGCCATCATCTCACCCCTGGTCCATGTTACACCTGCAAGGATGAAAATAGAACAGATGTGTCCTGGACAGCTACTTTAGGGATGATTTTGACCTTCTAGCTCTGTTTCTTTGTTCTCTCTTCATTTTTTGTAGAACTTCTCAACAGGGCCAGATTGTTTCTTTGCAATTAACTGTATACTCCTTGGGGACCCACTCTTTTAGGAGAGGCTGTTTGGCATTCCCTCCCAGGCAGACGTGCAGCAGCCCAGCCCATTTCTTGGTCTTGTGCTGCTGCAGAGGGTCCATTCACCAGCTGGCTTGGTGGTTAAGTCTGGGGCTGAAGCTCAGACAGCCTGGGATTGTCTCTTTCTTCTGTCAGTTTCTTCAGCCCAATCTCAGCTTGCCCTCTGGGTTGTCCTAGTCTAGCCCTTCCAGGTATTGGGGCAGATCTACTCACCTGAGGTAGATTCCCTTTTCCATCCCTGAGTTAGAGTTTGTGTGCATTGGCTCAGCTGATGGAGGCCAGGCAGGGGGAAACTCAGGGCAGCCAAATGTAGATTTCAAGTCCAAGAGCTGTAATGGGGTCCATGCCACTATATTTCAGGGTACCCTAGAACCACAGGGCCTGAAGCAGGTGCTCAGCCTCTGACTTGGTTGGGAGGCAACACTGGGCACTGGAAGCAGCATTGGCAATGTCCCTGAGTCTCTGCTTGCTCTGAGGGCAGCACTCCCAGCTCAGAGCAGGCATGTTTATGATAGTCACTGTGGAAAACAGGACAAGAGCATGGATCTGCTGATGCAAAAAGAGAGTGGGCTGGGACTTCCCTGGTGGCACAGTGGTTAAGAATCCGCCTACCAATGCAGGGGACACGGGTTCAAGCCCTGGTCTGGGAAGATCCCACATGCCATGGAGCAACTAAGCCCGTGCGCCACAACTACTGAGCCTGAGCTCTAGAGCCCACAAGCCACAACTACTGAGCCCATGCGCCGCAACTACTGAAGCCCGCGTGCCTAGAGCCCATGTTCGCAGCAAGAGAAGCCACTGCAATGAGAAGCCTGTGCACCGCAACGAAGAGTAGCCCCTGCTTGCTGCAACTAGAGAAAGCCCGTGCACACCAACGAAGACCCAACGCAGCCAAAAATAAATAAATAAATTTATTAAAAAAAAAAAAAGAGAGTGGGCAAGTAGGCGTCTCCTGGCCTGGTCCATTCCTTCTGAGGGTTGGGCCAGTACCCACTGGGGTTCGGGCTGGCAGCTGCAAGCACTACGGACAGGTCTCAGAGATGTTTCCAAGGAAGGAGAAGCAGCCGGAGTCAGGGCCCAGCCATGCTCTCTGCCATACCCCTCCTCAATCAAGTAGCTAAATTAGGTAAAAATTAAAAAATTAACTGCTTTGCAGAAAAGTGTCCCCATTTATTATATTGCCACGTAGTGCTTAAGAGTTTAACTTTCAAGGTATGGCTACAAGCTATTTGGTTTATCAAAAGATTAACTATTCAGTTATTGGCAATGTTGCTGGGTATGCCCTTCTTTTAATAGGAAGAGAGAGAGCAAACAGCTTTTTTGTTGCTTTTTCCCACCCCCAATCTTAGAAAAGCTATTGGTGCTACTTAATCCTGCTTTATGGAGCTGCACACTTATATAAGTTCTTGTCAGATCCAGTGACATGTAGAAATTTTTTTTAATTGAGAGATCATTGACATATTATATTAGTTTCAGGTGTACAACATTGATTCAATGTATGTAATATTGAAAAATGATCATCACAATCATCTAGTTGGCACCTCTTACTACACATAGTTACACAATTTTTCTTCTTGTGATGAGAACTTACAAGATTTATTCTCTTAGCAACTTTCAAATACACAATTCAGTATTATTAACTATAGTCACCATGCTGTACATGGCATCCCCAGGCCTTATTTATTTTATAATTGGCGCCCCTTCTTCCATTTTTTGCACACCCCCCACTCCATGTTTCTGATAACCACCAATCTGTTCTCTGTATCTTTGGGTTTGGTTTTTGTTTGTTTTTAGATTCCACATGTAAGTGAGATCATACAGTATTTGTCTTTCTCAGTTTGCCAGTTTCAGTTAGCATAAATGCCTTCAAGGTCCATCCATGTTGTCATAAATGCAAGATTTTCTTTTTATGGCTAAATATTCCATTGTGTGTATATATCCATTCATCCATCAATGGACGTTTAGGTTGTTTGCATGTCTTGTCTATTGTAAATAATACTGCAATAACATGGGATTGAAGTTGTCTTTTAAAGTTAGTGTTTTAATTTCCTTTGGATGAATACCCAGAAGTGGAATTGCTGGATCATATAGTAGATCTATTTTTAAATTTTTGAGGAACTTCCATACTGTTTTCCATAGTGGCTGCACCAGTTTATATTCCCACCAACAAATGCACAAGGGTTGTCTTTTCTCCACATCCTCCCCAGTATTTGTTATTTGTAGATGTTTTGATAATAGTCTTTCTCACAGGTTTGAGCTGATATCTCACTGTTGTTTTGATTTGGGTTTCTCTAATAATTAGCAGGGTTGAGCATCTTTTTGTGTACTTGTTAGCCATCTTTATTTCTTCTTCAGAAAAATGTCTATTTAGAACTACTGCTTGATTTTAATCAGACTTATTTTTTGCTATTGAGTTGCATGAGTTCTTTATAATAATGCATATTAACCCTTTTCAGATATATGATTTGCAAATATTTTCTCACATTCTGTAGGCTGCTTTTTCATTTTCTTGATGGTTTCCCTTGACGTGCAGAAGCTTTTTAGTCTGATGATGTAGTCCTACTTTTAAATGATTGCTCTTGTTGCCTTTGCTTTTGGTGTTAAATCCAAAACATCACTGCCAAGATCAATGTCAAGGACCTTACCCCCTATGTTTTCTTCTAGAAGTTTTATGGTTTCAGGTCTTATGGTCAAGTCTTTAATCCATTTTGAGTTGATTTTTGTGTATGGTGTAAGACAGTGGTCCAGCGGCAGCAGGGGGAAAACATGGAAACTTTCTTCATGCATGTACAAAGGGTGTGATATTAACCAAAGGTGACGGTGAAATTTCTCTATGTGCTCACTCTGGGTGAGGGTGGTCTGTGGTGAAACCTGGAAGTGAATTCCTGAATTCTGGTGCCCAGAATGGGCCCACCTTGGGCCAGGAGGTGTGTTAGGGAGGGAAGAACTTGGCCCTTCCCTGGCAGTTGTACCTCACCCAGAGACATTTGGGAAAAAAGTTGCCTGGTCCCCAGTCCTTGGTCCCCGATCTCCAGTCCCCAGTCTCAGTCACAGCCCCAAGCAGAGGAATGCGCACCAGGAGGATCAGGAGCAGGCTGCGTGCCTGGGAGTCCGGCAACGGGTCCCCATCAGTCCTGATCTCAATATATGTAATATTGAAAAATGATCATCACAATCATATAGTTGACATCTCTTACCACACATAGTTACACAATTTTTCTTCGTGTCCTGCTGACTCTACTGCTGGTTGTCAGGTCTTGTTCAATTTCTTTCATCAACCTTATAATTTTCAGTGTGCAAGTTTTTCACCTCCTTGGTTAAATTTATTCTTAGGTATTTTATTCCTTTTGATGCAATTATAAATGGGATTTTGAAAAATTTCTTTTTCCAGTAGTTCATTATTAGTGTATAGAAATGCAGCTGATTGTTGTATAGTGATTTTGTATCCTGCAACTTTACTGAATTTTTTTATTCTAACAGTTTTTTGGTGGAGTCTTTAGAGTTTTCTCATATATTATAATGTCATCTGCAAATAGAGATCGTTTTACTTTCTTTTTGATTTGGTACCTTTTATTTCTTTTTCTTGTCTAATTGCTCTTGCTAGGACTACCAATACTGTATCAAATAAGTGGTGAGAGCTGGCATCTTTGTCTTGTTCCTGATTTTAGATTAAAAGCTTTGAGCTTCTCCCTGTTGAGTATGATGTTAGCCATTGGCTTGTCATATATGGCCTTTATTATGTTGCAGTACATTCCTTCTATACCCAATTTATTGAGAGTTTTTTAAAATCATAAATGAATGTTGAATTTTGTCAAATGCCTTTCCTGCATCTCTTGAGATGATCATGTGATTTTTATCCTTCATTTTGTTAGTGTGGTGTATCACATTGATTGTTTTGTGGATGTTGAACCATACTTGCATCCCTGGAATAAATCCCACTTGATTACAGTGTATGATCCTTTTAAAGTATTGCGAAATTTGGTTCGTTAATATTTTGTTGACAATTTTGCATCTGTGTTAATCAGGGATATTGGCCTGTAATTTTCTTTTCTTATAGTGACCTTATCAGATTTTGGTATACGGGTAGTGCTGGCCTCGTAAAATTAGTTTGGGAGTGTTCCTTCCTCGTCTATTTTTGGAAGAGTTTGGGAAGGACTGGTGTTAATTCTTCTTTGACTGTTTGGTAGAATTCACCAGTGAAGTCATGTGGTCCTGGATCACATGACTCTTGGGAGGTTTTGGATTACTGATTCACTCTCCTTACTGGTAATTGGTCTGTTCAGATTTTCTATTTCTTCATGATTTAGTCTTGGTAGTTTGTATGTTTTTAGAAAGTTATCCATTTGTTCTAGGTTGTCCAATTTGTTGGTGTATAATATAGTAGTCTTTTATGATCCTTTGTCTTTCTCTGGTGTCAGTTGTAATGTCTCCTCTTACAGTAATCTTTTACTTTCAATGCTGTGGGCAGAAGTATTTCATCTTGGAAATGGACATGAAAAATTTAACAGAATATCTAGAAAAAGAATCTTGTGAAACTTTGACTTACTTGCCATTGCTCTGAAAGTCACTCCTAAATTTGTTTGGCAAATTTTATGTCATGGGAAAAACAAGGGCAGTAGGGCCAGAAATCCCAAGACAGATTACAGGCGCCAACCTTGAAAGCAGCATATCTGAGTTGGGTAAAACACAAGTAACCCAGATGTCTCAAACTTCTCCAGCTGGTAGGGGTCACCTTCCCTGTTTACCCAAATAACACAATTCTCACCTCCATAATAGAGATAGAGTTTCCCCTGGGTTCTCCTCCAGGAGTATTTCAGAGACTGCCCAGATGCTATGAGCTTGTCTCCCTTTCTGTCCTGAGGTCGTGCTTGTGTCAGCCATGATTCTTGCTTCAGACACTCCCCGGGAGGGTACTCTAGCCATCAGTAAATAGCCTTTCCAAGCAGTAGCCATCCCTACCCCCAAGCAAGGACATAGGCTTTCCCCCTAATAAACAAAGCCTTGGGGATAACAGGAAGGGTCATTTGAAGGCTCATGCTCTCGCTTGACTCCTACTGGCTGTCTTGCTGCAGGAGCCTACTTGCTTCCTTTGATCCAGCCCCTTATCTTTCCTTTGCCCGGTAATGGTTCTGATACCAATTTCCAGTGTGTGCATTTTCCCTCATACCGCCAAGAAATTTTCAAACACCAGCTGGGTGTCCTACAATTTAACTCAATTTGACACTATCTACCCGGAGATACAGTCATATCCCACAGGTTAAGGACTCAGTCTTACAAGATTTTCTCCCCTACATCGTCCCTCCACTTCAGACACCAATTGCAAGTCTAGGTTATCACCTGTGCTTCTGACCAACTGGCTTTAGATGGGAGGTTCCAATGACCCACTTTTTGAGTTTAATTAATTTTCTAGAGTAGCTCACAGAACTCAAACATCTTTCTTACTAGATTACTGGTTTATTATATAAGGATAGAACTCAGAAAGAGCGAGATACAAGAGATGCATAGAGCAAGATATGGGGAAAGGGTTCAGAGCTTCCATGCCCTCTTCAGGTGTGCCATTTTCCCCGAATCTCCATGTGTTCACCAACCCAGAAGCTCTCCGAACCCTGTCCTTCTGAGATTTTATGGAGGCTTTACTACATAGGCATGATTTGATTAACTCATTGACCATTGACAATCAATTCAGCCTCCACCTCCTCTCCCCTCCCCCAGAGGTCATGGCTGTGGGACTGAAAGTTCCAACTCTCTAATCTTATAGTTGGTGTTCCTGGCACCCAGCCCCCAACCTTCCAAAAGTCATTCCATTAACATAACAAAAGATACCTTTGCTGCTCTCAAAACTTAGAAAATTCTAAGGGTTTTAGGAGCCCAGTGCCAGAAAAGGGGATAAAGACCAAATATATATTTCTTATTATAAATCACAATATCACACCCAGGAAGGAGGAAATCCTCCCCTTCTGTCCTCAGCACCCCTTTGGATATGTGGCTCTATCTTCAAGGATGACACCCCTTCAGATTCAAGCCTCCTATTCCTGGGCAGGATCTGGCTGTTTCCTCTGCAACTCCGAAATAGCCACGAAGTATTGCAGAATAAACGATTAACTTTAGCACCAAAGTTGAATGCTGCCTCTCCTTTAAACTTAAGACTCCTGGCAGTTTCGGCACAGTGGTCTCCGGGCTTCTAGCTATCAGACTGCCAGAATTGTTGGGTGCATCCATCACTGTGTGGGTGCCTTGGGAGCTTGATTCCTCTGGCGGAGGGTGCAGGTGGCCACCGTAAGTTCACTTGCATGAGGCTGAGGAGATGTGCTGACAGGAGTTCACCCAAGGAGAGAGAAGTTCAAGTACAGGGCTGTGGCTGGGCATGGAGTAGGAGGAGGAGTGTGGCAGTTGAGAGTACAAGCACCGGTACGCTGTGCCCGGGTCCAGTGCAGAGGATGAGGGAAAGAAACAGCAACTACAACAACAGCAACAGTAACAACCAAACCAGAAGAGCGTATTCTTTTGGTTAGGCACACAGTTTCGAAGAGGCTGAGCTTGCTTTTTTTTTTTTTTTTTTTTTTTTTTTTTTTTTGCGGTACGCGGGCCTCTCACTGTTG
>NC_041224.1:52649110-52653575 GCF_002837175.3 Physeter macrocephalus
ACCGGGGCACGAACCCGTGTCCCCTGCATCGGCAGGCGGACTCTCAACCACTGCGCCACCAGGGAAGCCCCCTGAGCTTGTATTAAGCCCAGTTTAATGCTGTGGGGCACATAGGTGAAGGAAGCAATTAATTCTTCGGGCTATATCTTCAAGACAGTCTCAGAGTGTCAGCATGATCAGCTCTGTGGGCCTGTGACCTGTGCCATCGCCCAGGGCCCTGCACTGAGAAGGGCCCTGTGCTTTTGGTTTAGGGCTCTCTGTCACTATTTTGGAATTCTTAATACTTTCTTTTTTCTTGGCAAGGGGCTCTGTCTTAAGAATCTAGGCCATGCAAATTATGTAGCCAGTCCTGGGTGTCGGTAAGAGATGAGAGATGCTGCCAGTTACACTCCATTTGCCAGCAGTAGCTAAAATGAGCTGTCTTGGTGGAACATTGGAGGCTCTGGCCTCAGACATCACCACAGGGTCCCCTGGCAGTCCTGGCTCAGCATATTGTCAGCTCAGCACTATCTTAAAGGCATCTGGGACTTTAAAGGCACAAGTTGCTTTAGGGGCGGTGAGTGACAGGGACTTGGCATGGGCAACAATGCCATTAACAGGTGACACCAGCTGCAATGGAAGCCCTGAGGTTCTTGCAGGTAGCTCTTCAGCCCGGGTACGGTTCAAAAGAGCGGTTGAAGAAAGGAGAATATGGCATCTCAGTGAGCACAGGGCACACTCTCAGGGATGACTTTAAAGGGCAAAGGGTGGTGGTCCTGGTCCCTAAAGCTTGTGGGATTTGGAGCCAGAGACAGACTTCTAAAAATTTCATTCTTACCTCAAGACGGGTGCAGCCTGGGGAAACTGGTGTGATACGTGAGAAGTGTAGATTCCAGTATAGATCTGTTCACCAAATTCTGCAGCTGATCCTTACCAGACCCTAGAAAAGGGGAAACCTCCGACCCATTACTATATTTGTAGTGGGGATAAACAGTTCCAGACTCTAGGCCAAAACGAAGGAGTAATGACAGTAATATCAGTTTATGCTCACGTGCCGTTATTGTTTCAAAGTGTTTTCATAAACTTTGACATAAATCAGCAAGAGAACAAGCCTGTGAGGCAGGTCAGGTAGAGCTTATGCCCACTGAGGCTGAAAACACCTGATGTGCACACTCTGACCCTGCAGGTAGAATGTGGGTGAGTCTGTGTTCTCGCCTCTCCAGACTGGCTAGGGAAGTGCTTTCTTTATTCAGGTAACCTGGAATAGAAACTGGGGTACAAAGAAGACATTGAGTAAATCCTTGCCAATTTCACTGAACTTGAAGTGAAATGATAATGTGTGGAATCTAGTCCCTAATTTTCTGGTTGAGACTTGATGATACAAAGAACTGTAATTCTTCATGGTTGTTGGGGAGTGAGGTCTTATTAAGAAAAACTATGTAAAACTGAGAAATGAGGCAAAGAGTGCTGCACGCCCTTTCAAAATCATATTAGTCACTAAAGCATTGTCTAACACACTTGCTAAGTCATCTGATTCTAAGAGATGAGAGTTTAGCCTGTTATTTACGACTGATTAGGGCCCAGAGTCCATGAAATTAATGTTAACTTGTGGATTTTTGTCTTGAATGGATGCAAATGATTTTGTCTGTTAGAAAAGATAACCTGAAAACTTAGTTGATGTATCTTGTACGACATTAACCAGAAGGTTTATTTTGGCATTCTTTTTTCCCTTAATTATATATTTACCAATCCTATCCTCCTTGGAACCAGCTCTGATATCCTGCTGATTCCCTTATTAATGAGTTAAGTATGTCTTTGACCTATACTCACTATTAATTTATGTCATGTCTTAAACTTCTTGAAATTTATACTTTGATAGTTCAAACTCACATTACTAAAATTTCACTTGGACTAACTTATATTTTGAATTTTTTAAAATGCAACTACCTTAAAAATATCAGATTTGTCCATTAGTATTCTATTCTTTGGTACATATAATTATAAAATTATATGTAAAGTTTATAAAAAACTTTTTCCAAGAAAAAGTTGTTGAGAATTGTAATCACATCAGCATTGCATCAATAACATTGGATGTCATCATTTTTTGATAGTAAATGTACTCTAAAAAACCTTCATTATGAAGGATTTTGAGGACACAAAATGTGGACAGAATAGTGAAATGAACCTCCATGAACCCATCATACAGCTTCAGTATTTGTTAACCCATTGGCCAGTCTTGTCCTATTCATACCTCCTTTCACTATTAATTGGAAGCATTCCCAGATATGACATCATCTTATCTGTAAATATATTCTTAAATTAGGACATAAAAGCAAGACACAATTTACTTATTTGAGTCATTGTTTTGGGCTACCTCTATTGAAATTGCTTGTCAATAGATCAAATCTCAAATAATCACATACTAGGTTTGCTCGGATAAAGCTAAATGTCTTTCAGTTGACATAACATGAAAATATTTCTCTCACTGTCATTAGAAAACATTGCCTAGGAAAAATTCACTAATAAATGGATCTGATTTTGAAACTATACACATTATATATATATGTAACATGATCAGACATGGTCATGTTGATTTAAATATTTGTTTTAAATTTTTAGGTAATAAAGAATAAGGGTAATAGTCAGAAAAAAACAAAACAAGAGGAACTTATCTGTAGTTTCTTAACTTACGAGATAGACTAGAGTAGTATAATGGAACTACTCTAGTAATACAGTTGACCTTTGAAAAACATGGGTTTGAACTGCGGGGTTGCACTTATATTTTTTCACTAAGTATATTGGAAAATTTTTTGGAGATGAGCAACAATTTGAAAAAGCTAGCAGGTGAATAGTGTAGCTTTCTCTTTCCCTTGGAGAAACAGTATATCAACCTGTCATCAAAGGTAAGTGTTTTTTTTAAAAAAAGTAACACTCTTTCCAATACTGTTTTATGAATATCACTGTAATACAGTGTGCCATAAAAATTGTATAATGATTTGTTTATTAGGATATAGGCTAGGCTATCGTGAAACAAGTGTATTGATTATACTAGACTACCGTAAAGCAATCATACTGCTTTTGCTTTGTTATCAGTGCATGAATCATTACACCTGTAAATAAATATGAATTTCTTTTTCACATTAGCTTTTCACTTTTGATGTCTCATGTTAGTAATATATATAACATCTACAGTATTTTGTATCATACGAAGCAATATTGATGTAGGTACTGACAGACGATTCATCTTGTAAACAGATAATATAAACTTACATTATAGTACTGTAATTTTTGATACTGTATTTTCCTTACAATTTTCTTAATGTTTTCTTTTCACTAGTTTACTGTCTTGTAAGAATATACAAAATATGTGTTAATTGACTGTTTATATTATCGGTAAAGCTTCTGGTCAACAGTACGCTATTAATAGTTAACTTTTGGGGGAGTCAAAAGTTATATGCAAATTTTCAACCACGAGGGCAGTAGCACTCCTAAACCCCGTATTGTTCAAGGGTCAACAGTGTAAGAGTAGTAAAGGAATATCAGGGAGATACAGAACCAGATGGCATGGGGTCAAGTCCTGGTCCTACCACTAAGCAGCTGTGTAACCTTTAACAATTTAACCTCTCTGTGTCCTCAGCCACAAAACAGGGAAATGGTAGTACCTACCTTGTTAGGAGCTTGTTACGAGGATTAAGTTATATTTCTAAAGCTCTTAGCCCAGGGCCTAGCACGTGGCAAGCACCAAGTAAATATTAATAACAAAAGAGAATGATGCTCATGTTTTCAGTTTCTCTTCCAGACCTCACCCAGACATGGAATTTACATTCTCGTGATTATAGTGTGTGTACAATTTTGTAATCTGTATTTTTTTCTATCTGTACTGTCTTTCTTTTCTTTTTTTTTAACATCTTTATTGGAGTATAACTGTTTTACAATGGTGTGTTAGTTTCTGCTTTACAACAAAGTGAATCAGCTATATGTATACATATGTTCCCATATCTCTTCCTGTCTTTTTTTTCTAATTACTATCATATGCACTACCCTATGTGTCTAATGAACTCTCACAATAATAATGTTAAGTAGTTTAATATTTCATAATGATGTGTGGCCTGCTTTATTAACCTCTTCCTCTAGTACAGGTATTTAGGTTATTTCCAGTGTCTTGCCATTATACAAAGGTTAGATCTTTGTGTAGGAATGATAGAGAAAAATGAGGAGTTCCAGGAATGGGTAGGGGAAACCAAAAAGGAGGAAAAGGTTCTTGATGGGGGGAAGGCGGGAAAAGTGCTCCTAAGCACCCCCATCCTCACCTCTGTAAAAATAGAAAAAGTTAGGTGCTCCAAAAATAGTAACAGAGGGGCTTCCCTGGTGGCGCAGTGGTTGCGCGTCCGCCTGCCGATGCAGGGGAGCCGGGTTCGCGCCCCGGTCTGGGAGGATCCCGCGTGCCGCGGAGCGGCTGGGCCCGTGAGCCATGGCCGCTGGGCCT
>NC_041224.1:52653867-52664686 GCF_002837175.3 Physeter macrocephalus
AGCCATGGCCGCTGGGCCTGCGCGTCCGGAGCCTGTGCTCCGCAACGGGAGAGGCCACAACAGAGGGAGGCCCGCATACTACAAAAAAAAAAAAAAAATAGTAACAGAGGTCGATACGGCCAACAGGGGCCTTAGAGGCCACAGCCACTGAACCTGGAACCAGAAGATCCGTCTGAGTGCTGGGACCCCAGCCCACCAACAGTGTAGTACTCAGCCCCTCTGCATCCTAGTGGTCTCGCCTCAGCCCAGGGATCCCAATGTGCCCCACAGGATTATGGGAACCTGGAGAGCAGCCAGAACACTGAACATGTGGAAGGGATTGTTCTGACCGTCGAACCTGCCATCTAGGTGGGGTTGATAAATGACTTCAGGAACCATTTCACCGCTCCCGGGAGCAGTGGGGTGACAGGAGAGAGACAGGAATTGTGCCACCCATAGAGTGTTAGAGAACTGAAGCAGGGAGGTCCACGGCCAGCTCCTCTGACCCCTGACCCAGAGAGGCCCAGCTCCATGGCTTTACCTGAGGCTGGCCAGGACCTGTGTCCCAACTCTGTCTATGAAACTGCCTTTGGCATAAATTCTAGAAATGGCAAATCCCTGCTCCGAAACATTTGGTTCCAGTCCTCCGCTGTATGCACTGGCCTTGCCACGCTCTTTGCATGTTCTCGAATCAGGGAAGTGAGGTTGGTCAACCCTGGGGGTTCCCAGCCCGGACAAAAGAAGCCCTCACTGAGTATCACATTTTTTTCAAGTAGTGAAGGGTTTTGTAAAAATTCATGCATAGTTCATATAACTCCGTAAGTGACTGACTTTTCTCTTTCTATAGAAAATAATCTTGATACCATCAAATCAAACTAATGTGAGGCTTCACCTTTGCCCTGGGCTGCTACCATGCACAGGAAAGAGACCTGGGGGTGGGAGGTGGAGGGTCCTGTGCCATTTCCCCACTTCTACTTCTCTTCCTCCTCCTCCTCCTCTTTTCTCTCCTCTTGGTAGAATACTTACTGGGTTTTAAAAACTTTTTAGATTGTAATGAAAATACATTCAAACTGCTTTTCTTTTTTAATAAAAAAAAACATGTTCAGACTAACAGAAAAGTTGTAAAAATAGTACCAAAAAATCCCATATGTTTCACTCAGTTTCCCTAAATGTTAACATTTCACTACCTATGCTTTATTGTTTTTTCTCTCTGTCTCCCTCCCTTTCCCCAACTCCCTGGACACACGAAAACACTGTTTTTTGGTGTGTTTTATTTTTCTGTGCATAATTTGAGAGTAGGTTACATACTCATACCCCTGACCCCTATCCCTTAAGACTTACTTCACTGTGTATTTTGTAATAAGAATATCCTCTTCCATGAGCACAGCACAGATAACAAGTTCAGGAAATCTGACCTCCATACTGCACTCTTATCTAACCTATAGTCCATATTCTAATTTTGTCAGTTTTGCCATTAATGTTCTTCACAGCACATTTTTATTTATAGTGCATTTTTCTATCCAGTATTCTTCCTGTCCCAGTGCAGGATCGTGTGTTATATTTTGCTGTCCAATCTCTTTACGCTGCTTTAATCTGGAATGCTTGCTCAGCCTTTCTTTAGCTTTCAAAACATTGACTTTTTTAAAATGCAGGCTATTTATGTTACAGAATGTTTCTCAATTTGGGAATGCCTGATGTTTTCTCCTCACTATAGTCAAGTATGACTGGAACATTATGTAAGAGAGTGTGTGTCCTTCCCAGGATGTTGCATCTGGGAGCAAGTTATGTCTATTTGCCCCTCACTGGTGGTGATAATTATCACCAGGTCCGGGTGTAGAGGTGTTGTCCGGTGTTTTTTCCACTGTGTGAATATTTTACCCCTTGCAATCGATAAATAATCTGTGTGGGCACTTTAAGATCATGCAGATATCCAGTTCCTCTTCAAACTTTCTACCCTGTATTTAGAATCTGCCCTATATTTAGAATCCATTGATGATCCCTGCATAGACCAACCTTTAATATAATAGTTGCAAAATGATGATTTTCCCACTCTACCACTCCCTGCACATTTATCAGCTGGTATTCTACTGTAGGGAAGGGTACTCCCTCCTCTCTCATTTGCCTGCTTGCCTGTCCATCCACCCATCCATCTACCCATCATCTGTTGATCTATTTTATGAATATGAACCTATGGATTCCTATTTTATTCAATTTGTTGTACTCTATTACTGTTCTAATATATATATATTATATATATAATATTTATTTATTTGGCTGCGACGGGTTTTAGTTGCAGCATGTGGGATCTTTCGTTGCGTCGCGCGGGCTTCTCTTGTTGTGGGGCACGGGCTCCAGAGCGTGCAGTCTCTCTAGTTGCAGCACGCAGCCTCAGTAGTTGTGGCGCATAAGCTTAGTTGCCCTGTGGCATGTGGGATCTTAGTTCCCTGAACAGGGATCGAACCTGCATCCCCTGCATTGGAAGGCAAATTCTTAACCACTGGATCACCAGGGAAATCCCTGTTCTAATATATTTTAATGCTCAGTTGTTTGAGATAACTCCCTTCAAGTTGATTCCTGTATCCTTTTAACACACTTCCATTATGCTTTGCGCACTCTCTTACTTTCTGGCACAATAAGATATTCCAGTCTTATGTTGTGCCTTCCTTAACCCAGCCCTAGAATCATCCACTTCTCCAAGGAGCCCTGATTCCTTTAGGGGAGAGTAATGTTTAGAAGCCAAGATCTGGGCACTAGGTGTGCTCATGGTTTTGGGGGTATCATTGTTCCTAGGCTCTGTTAATGGATTGAGCTAAGGAAAATATGTATATACATAATGTTTGATTCATGATTTCTAAAATTACACACACAGATTCTAGAAACCATGAGTTCACTTTGGTACTTTGAATTTTACCCCGCAAGTGTTCTTTTCCTTTTTTCATTCCACATTTATATTTCCCTTCTTCCACAGTGGGAACGCTCGCTGCCAACAATGTCAGCATATTTTTCATGTTGCTTATTTGCTCAGTCCTACAGTGTGCATAAAGTAATTTTAGATTTTCATGCTCAACCACTGTGTAAAACAAACTTCCTAGAAACAATTCAAGATTTGTTTGCACTTCCTTTGTCTTTAGCCTAAAGGTACATAGTCAAAGTACTGCATTCAAAGTCATTTGGATTAGTTCTCCTCACCATCTTCATTGGTTATGTTACTCATTTGAAATACAATGGGGTTTATTTATTTCTATTTGTCCTTAGTTTTATTCCCCCCACCCTCATCTATTTAATTTTATTTTTTGAACGTATGGAACATTATCATACTTCGAACAGTCAAAACTGTTCAAAAATACACACTCAGAGAAGTGTCCCTTTCTCCCATATACTTTCCGTCTTTTCCCTCCTCTGCCTTTCCTTTCAGGCTAGCCAATTTCATTACTTCTTTTTCTATATTAAAAAAAAAAAAGTAGATACATATATATTTTCTTTTTTCCCTTTTTTTCGTACAAAGAAATGGTAGTATTCAATATATACTTTTTGTACACAGCATTTTTCACTTGACTGTATATCCTGGAAATCATTCTGTATTAGTTTAGGGAGGTCTTCCTCATTCCTTTTTACAGCTGCAGAATATTCCTTGTGTTGATGTACCACAGTACAAATATCTCGTATATTTGGCCACTTACATAGTAATTTGCAATTATAAATAATACTGTACTAAATAACTTTGTACATTTGTATTTTCAAATTATTGAGTATATAATTTCAGGGCAAATTCCTAGTAGTGAAAATTGTTACATCAAAAGATAAATGTATATGTAATTTTGTTCGATACTGTCAAATTCCTCTCTCAAACAGATTACACCATTTTACATTCCCACCAGAAATATTTGAGAGGGTCTGTTTCCCCATAGACTCATCAACATATGTGTTATCAAGGTCTGGAGTTGTTAACTAGTATAATTCTTATGAGTGAAGTCAAATATCTTTTCACATATTTAAGGGCCATTTTTATAGCATTTGATTTTTCTGTTTGTGTCTTTTATTTTTCTATAAAATGTTTGGTCTCTTTTCCTTCTATTTAAAAATTTATATATTATGGATGTTAGTCCTTTAATTGTGATATATGTTGCAACTATTTCCTGCCAATTTATCTTTTTACCTTGCTTTTGGTCTACTTTTCCTATGCAAAGCTTTTTATATTTATGTAGTTAAATGTATCAGTCTTTTCTTTTACGGTACATGGGTTTTGAGTCATTAATAGACAGTCTTTGCCTATACCCAGATTGTATAGGAATTTATTTATCTTCTACCATTTGAGAAGTTTCTTTATGATTAGATCTCATATTTTAAAATATTTTTATTGAGGTATAATTGATACATAGTAAACTGCTCATTCTTACATGTATCATTCTGTCAGGTTTGATGAATGGATATCAAGGGACAGAACACTTCCGTTGCCCCCTCTCTCTTCAAAGATGTCAGACCTGCTTTGTGGTCCAAAGGCTCTCCCTACCTAGTCTGCCTCCTTCCCCTTTATCCATCACAGGCATTTCCCCCAGCAAAGCTTATAGATATCTAATCTTGTATTGTTTCTGTTTCTTGGAGGACTTGCACTGACAGAAATGACCAGTCCCAAAGGGGGACTTCGTGCTTCCATCCTCACAGCTCTGGGTCCTGTGGGGCTGGAGGTTCTGGTTCCTATTAGGGGTGGACTCTTGTTGGGAGAAAAAGCCTATAATCTATACCAGTCACCAAGACCCTCTGAACTACTCGAATTCAAGGACAGTAGGTGAGAAAGAGGAGTCATCATCTTAGCAGGAGTATTGACCCTGATCATTAGAAAGAGTCAAGGCTGCTTTCACACAATAGGGGCAGGTAGAAATATGTATAGAGACTCTGGGTGCTTCCCTTCCCTCATTGTAACATGAACCAACATAAGAAGGGTCTGATTACCAGAAGTGCAGACCCTAGAAAGTGAAGGTTTGTGTCACACCAATAAGACACCAAGGACTATGAGGTGATAGATGAAGGTGAAGGAAATTTAGAGTAGACTGTAGATAAAGGACTGAGTGAGTACGAGGTCCATTGCTGAGATGGACCAAAAGGGGTCTAATTCATCCCGCCAATCTTCTCATTTAAGTTTCCTCTCAGGAAGAGAGGCCCACAGGAACCTTGGAAGCTCGCTTCCTGAACAAGTTTAAGAAGTGGCTATGTATTGGCCAAGGAGCACCCCACTCAGATCACCTGTTAAGAGAAGCTGCTGGGAAGCATGGTTGCCGGCAGCCCCAGAGGCTGCCCTGTGAATGTCGAAGCTGCACTCCTCCAAGGCTGCTCCCAACCTATGGGCTACACACAGTGGGGGGGTATGTGTGCCCAAAAATTCCTGCCAAGTACGGGACTCCTCCATCAGGCAACTTTGACTCCCCATCATCCTTGCCAAAAGTTTCTCAGAACCGCACTGTGGGCTGACGCTCTTCCTACATAATCCTTCCTTCTCTCTCCCTTTGACAATAGGACCTAGATTGCTGTCTGAAAGCACCCCCGTCCCCTTTATTCTTCACAGGCAACTTCCCCAATAATGATTGTCTTGCATGTTCAATTCCATTTTGGTGTCAGCAGCTCAAAGGACCTGAACCAACACTTTGAGGTTGCTGAAACTGAGCAGTTGATTCTCTTCTGTATTTAAAATTTCCCCTCCCTAAGGGGATGTGGGGATATATTTATACGTATAGCTGATTCACTCTGTTATACAGCAGAAACTAACACAACATTATAAAGCAATTATACTCCAATAAAGATGTTTTTAAAAAAAATTTCCCCTCCCTAGGGCCTGGAGGCGATGTCATTTTTCATGTACTTTCTTTCCAAAGTGTAGTTGTCTCTCTCTCCAGTCTCCAAGAGGGTAATTATCTTCCTTCTGTGGTCTCTTCTATGATTCAGACAGAATCCTGGCCCATCCTTCTCACCTGTCCTCTAGACAAGCCCAAACAGGGCAGCAGCCCAGAGCTCACACAGAGACCGCACACAAAGCAGTCACCTTACACCAGTCATGGAAACCACCTTGGAGGGCTCAGTTACTGAGTGGAAGGCTCACACTCATACACAATTGGAAACATAAGCTCAGGAAATCTGGTGTTTCCTAGAAATTAGGGTTCCTACATTATTCTTTCAGGAATCATTGAATTATACAGACTTCAGGGTCTGTCTACCCTAGGTCGGTATACTTTGATTTACAAAGGGCCTACATTCTTGAACAGCTCTACAATATTATATATATACACAAATAAATACTTACACACAAATATATATAATGGTTATATATGTAACTTATGTGTAATTTACATAATTGCATAGAAAATACACACCCTGTATACAGTATAGAATTACATCTTTATAGAATTTTCACAAACATCCCTTTTCTCTTTTTTCTCTTTGTATCCTAACAGAACAGTATCAAAAACTTCGAAGTACAGTAATATTGTCTGTTCAAATCACGTATAACTAGAATAATAAAATAATCTTCCTTTATCTCTGCCCACAAACACATCCTCAGAAAACATAAAGACGATATTGCACTAAAAATGTAATCCCATTTTTATGGTCAAAATCTGAAAGTTTGGACTTCGAGATTTTCAGGTGGAGGACATTATCCTCATTGAATTATGCCCATTTTGGAAAGCAGGGATCAAAGGAAAAGAACTCAAGCTGCTTTGTGTAATAATGTGAGCTATTGGCTGTATCTTGAGAGGAAGTTACCTTGCAAAGAATGAGTCAGTTGGGAGATGGATCCTCTTCCTCCTTTGGGATTTATACTATATTGTCTCAGAACTATTATTTCTCCATGTTGTTCTGTGCTGGACTGCTGAGAGAGGAGAGTGGACTGTCTGAAAATTAAAACTGGGGAGTCTATTCTGAAGGATTGGGGGTGATAATTGCCTTCACTGAATGTCCTGCTGAGCCACGAACCCCGTGAATCACACACACTCTGACTTGTGATTCCAGATTGAGACTCTGGAAAATGTAGAGCAAGTGGAGGGCAAGTGATACTGGAGTAAAATCAGTCCCTACAGATAGGGGGCCTGGTTATTTTGGACAGAAGGCAGAGGCAATATGAGATAGGTAAAAGATCCAAATTAGGATTTGGGGAGTGCTTTGAGAGAATTTTAACTTCCTGGGTGCAAAGTTAGAATTACACCACTTATAGATTGAATTCCTTTGAGTTTCTTCCAAATCTTTCAGGAAAGCCTAATACACTGGGACAATATTGTGTGGTGGTTTCTTGGACAATGAAGTCAGCCTTCTTCCTGGTGCCTGAGGACAGGGAGTGCCATCTTCTCATGGAAAGTAAAGCTCTAGGCAGTGGCTATGGGGACTGTCCACAGCAGAGCCAGGAGCAGGACTGAAGAACCACTCACAGGTGGGGCGCTGCTCATGAGAGATACCAGGTGGAAACTCTGACTCCCTGATATTTACCAGGAAACAGGAGAACCCAATCTGGAGGCCATCATTAATGGTCTCCACAGGGTCAGAAACACCCATACGAGTCACATGAGCCTGTGTGAGCAAAAGAACAGCACTCTTGACCGTAGTACTCTGCACGACTTTGGGTGACAAAAAGTAGGTCAGCCTGTTCTTTGGTTTGCTGTGGGACAAAAAGACTACAGACTCAGAATGTCACAATACTCTGAGATTACTTCTAAGAACTGCATGCTGGGAAGAATGGAGAGGAGTGATCATATACTTGGGCAACTACCACAGACTGGTTTCTTACCACATCAAAGCGACAGAACTTATTTTATTGATGATTATGACCTAAGATCCCTTCTGAGTGTTGTCTTGTGTCTGCAGAGATCACATGACATCAAGGCAAGACAAAGGGACTTTGTGATACACGTTAAGGAAGGGAAAAGTGGATCCTGTAACTCTAACTTTGTAAACTTCATAAGGGCTCTTAGAAAAAGCAGTTAACGTGTATTTGAAAAAGATTCCAGTGTTAGCCAAATATGTCATGAAGAATCAATTACATTTCTAAAAGTTTATCTTGCTTTCTCTAGCCACTTACCACTCTGTTATTGTAGAGAGGCTGATTTCTTCAAAAAATAACAGAATGTATACTGTATTTATCTAGTATTAAGCATCAGAAATTAAAGGCAGAAACACATATCCTGAAGCTCTCAGTAACTCTTTGTGGTACTGAATTGGGAAACTGATCAAAATTTTAGGTAAAGTGAAGCTGGTAGTATAAGATTTTGTCCTTGCAATGTTAACAAATTCTCAGTTTTTTCATTTGACTGATGTGGATTAAATGTACACTGGACGAAAGAGGCTGAGCCAGGTCTTGCAGGAAAATGTGAAATAGTTGGAGGTTAACAGGTCTTTCACACAAGACATATTAACCAGTGAACTTTAAAAAATCATATTTCATTAATTCTAAGATGCACATTCATTCCCAGTTTGAGATCTCTTACCATCAACAGTGTCTGTTGATCCCTGTTGGCCTGGCTGCAGTCCTGATATAGTTGTCATTGCTTACATATGCCTGCAAACATGGACATCTCTATTCCAATGGTCCCTTCAACTGAGTTAGGTACATTGTTGGAATGAAATGAGTTGAAAAAATTTGCCATTTTAACCATTTTTAAGTGTACAGTTCAGTGGCATTAGGTACATTCAAATTGTGTAAAAATGATCACCATCTATCTCGAACTTTTCATCATCCCAAACTGAAACTTTATCCATTAAGCAATATACTCCCATTCTCTACTCCCTCCAGCCTCTGGTAGCCACTGTTCTACTGTCCATCTCTGTGAATTTTTAGTATTCTAGGGACTTCATGTAAATGGAATCATATAATATTTGTTCTTTTTTGACTAGCTTATTTCACTTACCATAGTTATTTAAGGTTCATCCTTGTTGTAGCATGTGTCATCATTTCCTTCTTTTTAAGATTGAATAATATTACATCATAAGTATACCACATTTTGTTTTTATTTTCATTGAAGTATAATTGACACGTGTTACTTTCAGGTATGCAACATAATGATTCCATATTTGTATATGAGATCACCATGATAAGTCTAGTTAACGTCTGTCACCATACATAGTTTAAAAAAATTCTTATGTGTGATGAAAACTTGTAAGGTTTACTCTTTCAGCAACTTTCAAATATGCAATACAATGTTATTAACTGTAGTCATCATGCTGTACATTACATGACTTATTTAGTTCATATCTGGAAGTTTGTACCTTTTAACCTCCTTTATCCATTTTGCCCACTCTCCATCCCCAGCCTCTGGCAAACACCAATCTCTTCTCTGTATCTGTGAGGTCAGTTTTTTGTTTTTTGGGGCGTGTTTTTTTAGATTCTACATAAAAGTGAGATCATATGATATTTTCATATGGTATTTGTCTTTCTCTATCTGACATTTCATTTAGCATAACGCTTTCAAGATCTATCCATGTTGTTGTAAATGACAAGATTTCATTCCTTTTTATGGCTGCATAATATTCCAGATTTTCTTTATCCATTTGTCCATCGATGAACACTGAGGTGGTTTCCATGTCTTCACTATTTTTAAATAATGCTGCAAAAAACATGAGGGTGTAGGTATTTTTTCAGTGCTTTTGCTTCCTTTGGATAAATACCCAGAAGTGGAATTGCTAGATCATATGGTAGATCTATTTTTAAGTTTTTTGAGTAACCTCAAAAACTGTGTTTCCAGAGTGGCTGTAGCAGTTTACATTCCCACCAACAGTGCACAAATGTTTTTTCCACATCATCGCCAACAGTTGTTATTTCTTGTCTTCTTGATATAGCTATTCTAACAGATGTGGTTTTGATTTGCACTTCCCTGATGATTAGTGTTGTTGAACATCTCTTCATGTACCTGTTGGCCATCTGTATGTCTTTTCATATGTATGGAAAAATTTCTGTTCAGATCCTCTGCTTTTTTTATTTTGTGGTACGCGGACCTCTCACTGTTGTGGCCTCTCCTCTTGCGGAGCACAGGCTCCAGATGCGCAGGCTCAGCGGCCGTGGCTCATGGGCCAAGCTGCTCCGTGGAATGTGGGATCTTCCCGGACCGGGGCACGAACCCGTATCCCCTGCATCGGCAGGTGGACTCTCAACCACTGCACCACCAGGGAAGCCCTGCTTTTTTTTTTTTAATTGGAGTATAGTTGCTTTACAATGTTGTGTTAGTTTCTGCTGTACAGCAAAGTGAATCAGCTATAATGTGTCATCTGCAAATATTGATCATTTTACTTTTTCCTTTTCAATTTGAATGCATTTTATTTCTTTTTCTTGCCTAATTTCTCTGTCTAGAAAATCCAATGCTGTGTTGAATATAGGTAGTCAAAGTGGGCATACTTGTGTTGTTCCTGATCTTAGAGGAAAGGCTTTCAGCTTTTCACCCTTAAGTATGATGATAGTTGTGGGCTTGTCATATATGGCTTTTATCATGAGTTAAGATATGAGTTATGTTCCCTCTATACCCACTTTGTTGAGAGGTGTTTTTTTTTGGTGGTGGTTTTGTGTTTCAGTAATCTTTTTTTTTAATTTTTAAATTTTATTTAATTTTTATACAGCAGGTTCTTATTAGTCATCAGTCTTATACACATCAGTGTATACATGTCAATCCCAATCGCTCAATTCACACCACCCACCACACCCCCCTGCAGCTTTCCCCCCTTGGTGTCCATATGTTTGTTCTCTGTATCTGTGTCTCAATTTCTGCCCTGCAAACCGGTTCATCTGTACCATTTTTCTAGGTTCCACATATATGCATTAATATACGATATTTGTTTTTCTCTTTCTGACTTACTTCACTCTGTATGGCAGTCT
>NC_041224.1:52666040-52667767 GCF_002837175.3 Physeter macrocephalus
ATAAGAATGCAAGAGATTTCTGCGCATTAATTTTGTATCCTGCAACTTTACCAAATTCATTGATTAGCTCTAGTAGTTTTCTGCTGGCATCTTTAGGATTCTCTATGTATAGTATCATGTCATCTGCAAACAGTGACAGTTTCACTTGTTCTTTTCCAATGTGTATTCCTTTTCTTTTTCTACTCTGATTGCTGGGTCTAGGACTACCAAAACTATGTTGAATAATAGTGGTGAGAGTGGACATCCTTGTCTCATTCCTGATCTTAGAGGAAATGCTTTCAGTTTTTCACCATTGAGAATGATGTTTGCTGTGGGTTTGTCATATATGGCCTTTATTAAGTTGAGGTAGGTTCCCTCTGTGCCCACTTTCTGGAGATCTTTTATCATAAATGGGTGTTGAATTTTGTCAAAAGCGTTTTCTGCATCTATTGAGATCATCATATGATTTTTATTCTTCTGTTTGTTAATGTGGTGTACCACATTGACTGATTTGTGGATTTTAAACCATTCTTGCATTCAGGAATAAATTCCACTTGATCATGGTATATAATCCTTTTTCTGTATTGTTGAATTTGGTTTGCTAATATTTTGTTTAGGATTTTTGAATCTATATTCATCAGAGATATTAACCCATAATTTTCCTTTTTTGTAGTTTGTCTAGTTTTGGTATCAGGGTAATGGTGGCCTCATAGAATTAATTTGGGAGTGTTCCCTTCAATTTTTTGCAATAGTTTGAAAATGATAGGTATTATGTCTTCTTTGTATATTTGGTAGAATTCCCTTGTGAATCCATTTGTTCCTGGACTTTCTTTTGCTGGGAGTTTTTGGATTACTGATTCAATAATTTCATTACTTGTGATTGGTCTGTTCATATTTTCTGTTTCTTCCTGCTTCAGTCTTGGGAGGTTATACCTTTCTAAAAATTTGTCCATTTCTTCCAAGTTGTCCTTAGAGTTGTTTGTAGTAGTCTCTTAAGATGCCTTGTATTTCTTCTGTGTCTGTTTTAACTTCTCCTTTTTCATTTCTAATTTTATTGGTTTGAGTCCTCTCCCAGGTAGGCTTGTGTATAGCTATAAACTTCCCTTTTAGAACTACTTTTTCTGCATTCCATAGGTTTTGGATTGTCGTGTTTTCATTGTCAATTGTCTCTAGGTATTTTTTTTTTCCTCTTTGATTTCTTCAGTGGTCTCTTGGTTATTTAGTAACATATTGTTTAGCCTCCATGTGTTTGCGTTTTTTACGTTTTTTTCCCTGTAATTCATTTTTATTCTCATAGCATTGTGGTCCGAAAAGATGCTTGATATGATTTCAATTTTCTTAAATTTACTGAGGCTAGATTTGTGACCCAAGATGTGATCTATCCTGGAGAATGTTCCGTGCGCACTTGAGTAGAAAGTGTAATCTGCTGTTTTTGGGTGGAATGTCCTATAAATATCAATTAAATTTATCTGGTCTATTGTGTCATTTAAAGCTTCTGTTTCCTTATTTATTTTCATTTTGGATGGTCTGTCCGTTGGTGTAAGTGAGGTGTTAAAGTCCCCTACTATTATTGTGTTACTATCGATTTCCTCCTTTATAGCTGTTAGCAGCTGCCTCATGTATTGAGGTGCTCCTATGTTGGGTGCATATATATTTATAATTCTTATATCTTCTTCTTGGATTGATCCTTTGATCACTATGTAGTGTCCTTCCTTGTCTCTTGTAACATTCTTTATTTTAAAGTCTAT
>NC_041224.1:52668802-52681449 GCF_002837175.3 Physeter macrocephalus
TGTTCATCTCTGTTTGTTTGTTCTTTAATTCTTGTAGGTCTTTGTTAAACATTTCTTGCATCTTCTTGATCTTTGCCTCCATTCTTTTTCCGAGGTCCTGGATCATCTTCACTCTCATTTTTCTGAATTCTTTTTGTGGAAGGTTGCCTATCTACTTCATTTAGTTGTTCTTCTGGGGTTTTATCTTGTTCCTTCATCTGGTACATAGCCCTCTGCCTTTTTATCTTGTCTATCTTTCTGTGAATGTGGTTTTTGTTTCACAGGCTGCAGGATTGTAGTTCTTGCTTCTGTTGTCTGCCCTCTGGTGGATGAGGCTATCTAAGAGGCTTGTGCAAGTTTCCTGATAGGAGGGACTGGTGGTGGGTAGAGCTGGGTGTTGCTCTTCTGGGCAGATCTCAGTAAACTTTAATATGCTTGACTGCTGATGGGTGGGGCTAGATTCCCTCTCTGTTGGATGTTAGGCCTGAGGCAACCCAACACTGGAGCCTACCTGGGCTCTTTGGTGGGGCTAGTGGCAGACTCTGGGAGGGCTCAAGCCAAAGAGTACTTCCCAGAACTTCTGTTGTCAGTGTCCTTGTCCCCTCGGCGAGCCACAGCCACCCCCCCACCTCTGCAGGAGACCCTCCAACACTAGCACATAGATCTGGTTCAGTCTCCCCTGTGGTCACTGCTGCTTCCCCTGGGTCCCGATGTGCATGCTACTTTGTGTGTGCCCTCCAAGAGTGGAGTCTCTGTTTCCCCCAGTCCTGTCGAAGTCCTGCAATCAAATCCCACTAGCCTTTAAAGTCTGATTCTGTAGGAATTCCTCCTCCCGTTGCTGGACCCCCAGGTTGGGAAGCCTGACGTGGGGCTCAGAACCTTCACTCCAGTGGGTAGACTTCTGTGGTATAAGTGGTCTCCAGTCTGTGAGTCACCCACTCAACAGTTATGAGATTTGATTTTACTGTGATTGCACCCCTCCTACTGTCTTATTGTGGCTTCTCCTTTGTCTTTGGTTGTGGGTTATCTTTTTTGGTGAGTTCCAGAGGCTTCCTGTAGATGATTGTCCATCAGCTAGTTGTGATTCTGGTGTTCCCACAAGAGGGAGTGAGAGCACGTCCTACTCCGCCATCTTCTCAGAGTTTTTGTCATAAATGAATGTTGAATTTTGTCAAATGCCTTTTCTGCATCTATTAAGATGATCATATGATTTTTATCTTTCATTGTGTTAATGTGGTTTATCACCCTGATTACTCTGTGAATGTTGAACAATCCTTGCATTCCTGGAATTAATCCCACTTGATCATGGTGTATGATTGTTTTATTTTAGTTTACTTTTTATTTTATATTGGGGTATAGTTGATTTACAATGTTGTGTTAGTTTCATATGTATAGCAGAGTGGGTTCATTTATACATATACATACCTCCATTCTTTTTCAGATTCTTTTTCCATATAGATTATTACAAAATATTGAGTAGAGTTCCCTGTGCTATACAGTAAGTCCTTGTTGATTATTTTCTATATAGTAGTGTGTGTATGTTAACCCCAAACTCCTAATTTATCCCTCCCCCCAACCTTTCCCCTTTGGTAACCATAAGTTTGTTTTGAAGTCTGTGAGTCTGATTCTGTTTTGTAAATAAGTTCATTTGTATCATCTTTTTAGATTCGAAATATAAGTGATATATGATATTTGTCTTTCTTTGACTTACTTCACTCAGTATGATAATCTCTGGATCCATCCATGTTGCTGCAAATGACATTATTTCATTCTTTTTTTATGACTGAGTAATATTCCATTGTATATATGTACCACATCTTCTTTATCCATTCACCTGTCGATGGACATTTAGGTTGCTTCCATGTCTTGCCTACTGTAAACAGCAGTGCAATGAACATTGTAATGCATGTATCCTTTCGAACCATGGTTTTCTCTGGATATATGCCCAGGAATGGGGTTGCTGGATAAAATGGTAGTTCTATTTTTAGCTTTTTAAGGAACCTCCATACTGTTCTCCATAGTGTCTGTACCAATTTACGTTCCCACCAGCAGTGTAGGAGGGTTCCCTTTTCTCCACACCCTCTCCAGTATTTATTGTTTGTAGACTTTTTGCTGATGGCCGTTCTGACTGGTGTGAGGCGATTTCTCCTTGTAGTTTTGATTTGCATTTCTCTAATAATTAGCCATGTTGAACATCTTTTCATGTGCCTCTTGGCCATCTGTATGTCTTCTTTGGAGAAATGTCTATTTAGGTCTTCTGCCCATTATTTGATTGGGTTGTTTTTTTAAAATATATATACATACATAATTTATTTATTTATTTATTTCTGGCTGCATTGGGTCTTCATTGCTGCGCATGGGCTTTCTCTAGTTGCGGCGAGCAGGGGCTACTCTTCGTTGCAGTGCACAGGCTTCTCATTGCGGTGGTTTCTCTTGTTGTGAAGCGTGGGCTCTAGGTGCATGGGCTTCAGTAGTTGTGCAGGCTCTAGAGCACAGGCTTAGTAGTTGTGGCACACGGGCTTAGTTGCCCTGCAGCAAGTGGGATCTTCCCGGATCAGGGATTGAACCCATGTCCCCTGCATTGGCAGGCATATTCTTAACCACTGCACCACCAGGGAAGTCCTGGTTGTTTGGGTTTTTTGATATTGAGCTTCATGACCTCTTTGTGTATTTTGGAGATTAATCCCTTATCAGTCGCATGGTTTGCAAATGTTTCCTCTCATTCTGAGGGTTGTCTTTTCATTTTGTTTATGGTTTCCTCTGCTGTGCAAAAGTTTTGAGTTTAATTAGGTCCCATTTATTTAGTTTTGTTTTCCTTTTCATTACTCTAGGAGGTGGATCCTAAAAGATATCGCTGTGATTTATGTCAAAGAGTGTCCTGCCTATGTTTTCCTCTAAGAGTTTTATAGTATCTGGTCTTACATTTAGGTCTTTAATCCATTTTGAGTTTATTTTTGTGTGTGGTGTTAGAGAATGTTCTAATTTCATTATTTTACATGTTGCTGTCCAGTTTTCCCAGCACCACTTATTGAACAGACTGTCTTTTCTCCATTGTAGATTCTTGCCTCCTTTGTCATAGATTAATTGACTTTGGGTGTGTGGGTTTATTTCTGGATTTTCTGTCCTGTGCCATTGATCTATATTTCTGTTTCTGTGCCAGTACCATACTGTTTTCTTTACTGTAGCTTTGTAGAATAGTTTAAAGTCAAGGAGCCTTATTCCTTCAGCTTCGTTTTTCTTTATCAGGATTGCTTTGGCTATTTGGAGTCTTTTGTGTTTCCATAGAAATGTTAAGATTTTTTTGTTCTAGTTCTGTGAAAAATGCCGTTGGTAATTTGGTAGCTATTGCATTGAATCTGTTGATTTCTTTGGCTAGTATAGTCATTTTGATGATATTGATTCTTCCAGTCCATCCAATCCAGGAACATGGTATATCTTTCCATCTGTTTGTATCATTTTCATATGTATATAAATTTATTTTATTTTATTTTATTTTTGGCTGCATTGGGTCTTCATTGCTGTGTGCAGGCTTTTTCTAGTTGTGGAGAGCAGGGGCTACTCTTCATTGCAGCGAGCGGGCTTCTCATTGCGGTGGCTTCTCTTGTTGCGGAGCATGGACTCTAGGTGTGTGGGTTCAGTAGCTGTGGTGCAAAGGGTCAGTAGTTGTGGCACATGGGATTCGTTGCTCTGCGGCATGTGGGATCTTTGTGGACCAGAGTTTGAACCCGTGTCCCCTCCATTGGTAGGTGGATTCTTAACCACCGTGCCACCAGGGAAGCCCTTGTTTGTGTCATTTTTGAATTCTTTCATCAGCGTCTTATAGTTTTCAGAGTACAGGTCTTTTGCCTCCTCAGGTAGGTTTATTCCTAGGTATGTTATTCTTTTTGATTCGAGGGTAAATGGAGTTTTTTCCTTAATTTTTCTTTCTGATCTTTCGTTGTTAGTGTATAGAAATGCAAACAGAGTTCTGTGTATTAATTTTGTATCCTGCAACCTTACTGAATTCATTGATGAGCTCCAATAGTTTTCTGGTAGTATCTTTAGTACTTTCTATGTATAGTATCATGTCATCTACAAACAGTGATAGTTTTACTTTTTCTTTTCCAGTTTGGATTCCTTTTATTTCTTTTTCTTCTCTCATTGCCATGGCTAGGACTCCCAAAACTGCGCTGAATAGAAGTGGTGAGAGTCGACATCCTTTTCTTGTTCCTGATCTTAGAGGAAATGCTTTCAGCTTTTCACCATTGAGTATGATGTTAGCTGCGGGTTTGTCATGTATGGCCTTTGTTGAGCTAGGTTCCTTCTATATCCACTTTCTGGAGAGTTTTTATCATAAATCAGTGTTGAATTTTGTCAAAAGCTTTTTCTGCATCTATTGAGATGATCATATGGTTTTAATTGTTTAATTTGTTGATGTGATGTATCACACTGATTTATTTGTGCATACTGAAAAATCCTTGCATTCCTGGGATAAATCCCACCCGATTGTGGTGTGTGATCTTTTTACTTTATTGTTGGATTCTGTTTGCTAGTATTTTGTTGAGGATTTTTGCATCTATATTCGTCAGTGATATTGGTCTGTAATTTTCTTTTTTTGTGGTATGTTTATCTGGTTTTGGTATCAGCATGATGGTGGCCTCATAGAATGAGTTTGGGAGTGTTCACTCCTGTGCAATTTTTTGGAATAGTTTCAGAAGGATAGGTGTTAACTCTTCTCTAAATGTTTGAGAATTTACCTGTGAAGCCATCTGGTCCTGAACTTTTGTTAGTTCGGAGTTTTTAAATCACAGTGTCAATTTCAATACTTGTGATTGGTCTGTTCATATTTTCTGTTTCTTCCTGGTTCAGTCTTGGGAGATTTTACCTCTCTAAGAATTTGTCCATTTTTCTAGGTTGTCCATTTTTTGGTATATAGTTGCTTGTAGTAGTCTCTTAGGATCCTTTGTATTTCTGTGGTGTCCATTTTAACTTCTTGTTTTTCATTTCTAATTTTATTGATTTGAGCCCTCTCCCTTTTTTTCTTGATGAGTCTGGCTAAAGGTTTATCAGCTGTATCTTTTCAAAGAACCAGCGTAAATTTCATTGATCTTTTCTGTCGTTTTCTTCATCTCTATTTCATTTACTTATGCTCTGATCTTTATGATTTCTTTCTTTCTACTGACTTTGAGCTTTGTTTGTTCTTTCTCTAGTTGCTTTAGGTGTAAGTTTAGGTTGTTTATTTGAGATTTTTCTTGTTTCCTGAGGTAAGATTTTATTGCTGTAAACTTCCCTCTTAGAACTGCTTTTGCTGCATGCCATAGATTTTGGATCATCATGCTTTCGTTTTCAGTTGTCTCTATGTATTTTTTTATTTCCTCTGTGATTTCTTCAGTGATCTTTTGGTTATTTAGTAGTACACTGTTTAGCCTCCATGTATTTGTGTTTTTTTACAGTTTTTTTCCTGTAATTGATCTCTAATCTTATAGCGTTGTGGTCAGAAAAGATGCTTGATATGATTTCAGTTTTCTTCAGTTTTCTGAGTCTTGATTTGTGACCCAAGATGTGATCTATCCTGGAGAATGTTCCATGTGCACTTGAGTAGAAAGTGTGTTCTGCCACTTTCAGGTGGAATGTCCTATAAATATCAATTAAATGTATCTGGTCTATTGTGTCTTTTAAAGCTTGTGTTTCCTTATTTATTTTTTGTTTGGATGATCTGTCCATTGGTGTAAGTGGGGTGTTAAGGTCCCCTACTGTTATTGTGTTACTGTCGATTTCCCCTTTTATGGTTGTTAGCATTTGCCTTATGTATTGAAGTGCTCCTGTGTTGGGTGCGTGAATATTTATAATTGTTATGTTTTCTTCTTGGATTGATCTCTTGATCATTATGTAGTGTCCTTCCTTATCTCTTGTAACAGTCTTTACTGTAATGTCTATTTTATCTGATATGAGTACTGCTACTCCAGCTTTCTATTGATTTCCATTTGCATGGAGTATCTTTTTCCAACCCTTCACTTTCAGTCTGTATGTGTCCCTAGGTCTGAAATGAGTCTCTTGTAGACAGCATATATATGGGTCTTGTTTTTGTATCCATTCAGCCAGTTTTTGTCTTTTGGTTGGAGCATTTAATCCATTTACATTCAAGGTAATTATCTTTATGTGTGTTCCTGTTACCATTTTCTTAATTGTTTTGGGTTTGTTTTTGTGAGTCTTTTTCTTCTCTTGTGTTTCCCGCTTAGAGAAGTTCCTTTAGCGTTTGTTGTAGAGTTGGTTTCATGGTGCTGAATTCTCTTAGCTTTTGCTTGTCTGTAAGGCTTTTGATTTCTCCATCTAATCCGAATGAGATCCTTGCTGGGCAATCTTGTTTGTACGTTTTCTCTTTCATCACTTTAACTATATCCTGCCACTCCCTTCTGGCCTGCAGAGTTTCTGCTGAAAAAACAGCTGATAACTTTATGGGGATTCCCTTATGTGTTATTTTTTGCTTTTCTCTTGCTGGTTTTAATATTTTTTGTTTGAATTTAATTTTTGTTAGTTTGATTAATATGTGTCTTGGTGTGTTTCTCCTAGGGTTTATCCTGTATGGGACTCTGTGTTTCCTGGACTTGGGTGGCTATTTCCTTTCCCATATTAGGGAAATCTTTGGCTATAATCTCTTCAAATATTTTCTCAGACCCTTTCTTTTTCTCTTCTTCTTCTGGGACCCCTATAATTCTAATGTTGGTGCATTTAGTGTTGTCCCAGAGGTCTCTGAGATTGTCTTCAATTCTTTTCATTCTTTTTTCTTTATTCTGCACCTCAGCAGTTATTTCCACCATTCTGTCTTCCAGATCACTTATTTGTTCTTCTGCCTCCGTTATTCTGTTACTGAATCCTTCTAGCGTATTTTTCATTTCAGTTATTATGTTGTTCATCTCTGTTTGTTTGTTCTTTAGTTCTTCTAGATCTTTGTTAAACATTTCTTGTATTTTCTTAATCTGCACCTGCATTCTATTTCCGAGATTCTGGATCATCTTTACTATCATTACTCTGAATTCTTTTTCAGGTAGGTTGCCTAGTTCCTCTTCATTTATTTGGTCTTGTAGGTTTTTACCTTGCTCCTCTATCTGTAACGTATTTTTTTGTTGTCTCATTTTTTTTTTTTTTTGACGGATGGGATTGTGTTCCTGTCTTACTGGTTGTTTGGCCTGAGGCTTCCAGCACTAGAGTTTGTAGGCTGTTGGGTAGAGCTGGGTCTTGGTGCTGAGATGAGGACCTTCAGGAGACCTCACTCCGATGAATATTCCCTCGGGTCTCAGTTTCTCTGTTAGTCCAGTGGTTCGAACTCAGAGCTCCCACCACAGGAGCTCAGGCCCGAGCACTGGCTTGAGAACCAAGATCCCACAAGCCATGCAGCGTGGTGCAAAAAAAAAAAAAAAAAAAAAAACAGAAAAAGGAGCAGAACAATAGCAAAGAGTAAAAAAATAAGATTAGAAAACTAACAGATATGTTAGAAAAAATAAAAATATAGATGAAACAACAACTGAAAGTTAAGACAGAACCACAATAGCAAAAAAGAGGGAAAAAAAAAACCCAGAAAAAGGCCTTGGCTCTGGGGAGCTGGGCTTAGGCAGGGGTGAGGTTTAGACAGTGGGTGGGGTCAAAAAGGCCCTGGGGGGCGGGGCTTAGGCTCAGAGCAGACTGGAGGGACCCAGCAGTGCCTCTGGCCTCAGGCTGGAGGACCAGGTCTGGGAGCCCAGCAGGCTCCCTGGCCCCAAGTGGGTGGGGGAAATGCTACATGCGTTTCCACAATCCTCCGATCCCGGAGGGTCCCTCCCCATTCACATCTCCTCTTCTTCCCTGCTCCCTCCCTCCTATGCCCCTAGGACCCACTTGGTCAGACGGGGCCCTGGAAGGCTGGGGAACAGGCCTGGAAGCCCAACAGGCTTGCTGGGGACCAAGCCTGGAAACCCAACAGGCTTCCTGGGGCCCGAGTGGTCAGGGGAAACTAGCCGTGTCTCCCCTGATCCTCTGATCCCGGAGAGTCCCCCCACCACTGTCCGCCTCTCCTCCTCTTCCCCCCGCCTCTCTCCCTCCCACACCCCTAGTACCCACGTGGCCTGAGGAGGCCTTGTAGTGCAGAGGACCAAGCCTGGGAGCCCAGCAGTCTCCCTGGGGCCAAGTGAGCAGGGGAAATGCTAGGTGCTTTCCCCCCGATCCTCTGATACTGGACGGTGCCTCACCGTCCACCTCTCCTCTCCTCACCCCCACCCCACCTTGCCCCTAGGACCAACGTAGCCAGAGGGGATCCTGAAAGGCAGAGGACTCAGCCCGGGACCCCAGCAGGCTTTCTGGGGCACAATTGTGCAGGGGAAATGCTAGCTGTGCTCCCCCCTGATTCTCCAAGCCCCTGAGGGTCCCTCCAGGTATGCCCCTCCCCTCTCCCAACCACCTCTCGGGTGCTCGTCCCTTCCAACCTCCACTTCTCCTCCCCCCTCACTCCTCCCCAATGTCCAACCCAATCTCTCAGGGGTTCCTTCCATCTCCTTGGGCTTCAGGTTCTCCCACCAGCATCTGGTAGGTGCCCTACTTGTGGGGAGACATGACCTCCACGTCCTCCCACTGCACCATCTTCTAATCTCTTTTTCAATAGAAAGGTTTTCTAAGGAAATGACTTGGAGCCTTCAACATTTATCAAATGGCTTTTCATTATTTTTTTCCATTTTTGCACTTTTGGATCCAAATTTCATGGCCTGTTTCAGAAGAAGAGCAGAGATTGTTAGGTCAAGTTCCACTGCTGCAAGACACAGAAATAGTTTTTTTTACCAATTTCACCAGGTAAAGTCAAGTTTGCCCTTTCCCAAACTTGTAAGGAATTTAGAAAGGAGACAACATTTTCATCCAGGAAAGGAGATCTTGCTGCTTTACCATGTTAAGTAATAATTCTGTCATCACAACCAAGATTTCTAGCAGAAATTTGACCCAGTTCCATCACAATTTCTTTATTCAATCTGCCCAGCCCACATGTCTCAAAATGGACATGATGATGAGAATAAGCTGCAAGTTGCTCATCTGCACCAGTTCCAGTGAGAACTACCTTTGCATTACTCTGATATGATTTCGCTTCATCCTGGGTCACTAACCACCCAATTTCTGTAGAACAAGCCAGACAGCACAGCTAATGCCATCATCCAACACTGCATCCAGGGGCTTAACTAAGTGGGATATTCAAATTCTTCTTAATTTTTGCAGTTCCTTTAGGGGAGCATTAATTTCAACAGAATTCCAATTCTGGGAAGGGTTAGTAGCTTGTAGTTCCTTTAGTCCTGGTCTTCTTGTGATTTGATCTGTTACACTGAATTGTTCATCAGGACTATCATCAGCAGATTGCTGTCTTTTTCTTCCTTTAAGTCTGTTAATATTTGCCCCACATTCTTAGGTACCCATATGTTGGGTTTATCAATATTTACAAATGTTATATACTCTTGTTGGATTGACCTCTTTATCATTATGTAATACCCTTGTTTGTCTTTGCTTTAAAGTCTATTTTGTGTGATATAAGCATAGTTACTCCAGCTTTCTTTTGGTTTCCATTTGCGTATCTTTTGAATATCTTTTTCCAGTCTCTTCCCTTTTAGTCTGTGTGTGACTTCTGAAGCAAGTCTCTTGTAGGCAGCATATAGATGGGTCTTGTTTTTTATCCATTAAACCACTCTGTTATTTCTTGATTAGATAATTTAGTCCATTTACATTTAAAGTAATTATTTTTAGGTATTTACTTATTCCATCTTGTTAATTATTTTCTTGGTGTTTTAGTTTCTCTGTTCCTTTCTTCTTCTCTTGCCCTCTTCCTTTGTGTTTTGATGACCTTCTGTAGTGATATGTTTAGATTCCTTTTTCTTTACCTTTTGATTATCTAGTATAGGTTTTTGCTTTATGATTACCATAAGGCTTACATATAACAACTTATATTTATAACAGTCTATTTTAGGTTGATAGCAAGTTAAGTTTGAACACATTTAAAAACACCACATCTTTATTCCCCCCACAGTGGTTTTTTTTTTTTTTTTTTTTTTGTGGTATGCGGGCCTCTCACTGCTGTGGCCTCTCCTGTTGCGGAGCACAGGCTCTGGACGCGCAGGCTCAGCAGCCATGGCTCACGGGCCTAGCCACTCCGCGGCATGTGGGATCTTCCTGGACCGGGGCATGAACCCGTGTCCCCTGCATCAGCAGGCGGACTCTCAACCACTGTGCCACCAGGGAAGCCCTGTTTTTTAATTTTGATGTCACAGTTTTACATATTTTTATCTTGTTTATCCCTTAACTAATTATTGTAGCTAGTTGTTTTTAATCTCCATGCTAACTTTAAAAGTGATTAATCCACTACCTTTACTATTTGTTTGCCTTTACACTTTCAGATGTTTCCTTGTTCTTAATTAGCACCTTTGCTTTTCTGCTTAAAGAACTTCCTTTAATATTTCTTGTAAAGCCAATTTAGTGGTTATGAACATCTTTAGCTTTTGCTTGTTTGGAAAGCTCTTTATTTCTCCCTCAATTCTGAATGATAACTTTACCAGGTAGTGTATTCTTATTTTTTTGTCTTTTCAGCACTTTAAATATATAGTGCCATTCCTTTCTGGTTGCAAAATTCCTGATAATATTCTCACAGGGAATCCTTTGTATGTAATGAGTTTTTTTTTTTTTCTTGCCACATTTAAGATTCATTCCTTGTCTTTAACTTTAGACATTTTGATTATAATGTGCCTCAGTCTGGGTTTCTTTGGGTTACTATTATTTGGAATTTTCTAGTTTCCTGGATCTGAATGCCTGTTTCCTTCTTCAGGTTAGAGAAGTTTTCAGCCATTATTTCTTCAAATAAGTTCTCTGCTATTTTTTTTCCCTCTCTTCCTCCTGGGAGCCCTATAATGCAAATGTCAGTCCACTTGATGTTGTCCCATAAGTCTCTTAAGCTATCTTCATTTTTATTTTCATTCTTTTCTCTTTTTGCTGCTCTCATTGGATGAGTTCCAGTGCCCTGTTTTGAGTTCACTGATCCTTCTGTTTCATCTAGTCTGCTGTTGAATCCCTCTAGTGTATTTTTTGATACAGTTATTGTATTCTTCAGCGCTCTGACTTCTATTTGGTACTTTATTATATTTCCTGTCTCTTTTTTGAAGTTCTCAACGTGTCATCCATTTTTCTCCCAGGTTCAGGGAGCATATTTATGACCATTAGTTTGGACCCTTTATCAGGTAAATTACTTTTCTCTGTTACATTAAGGGTTTTTTCCCCTGAGGTTTATCTTTTTCTTTCATTTGGAACATAGTCCTCTGTTTCTTCATTTTGCTTGACTCTCTGTGTTGGTTTCTATGCAGTAGATAAAACAGCCACCTGTCCCATTCTTAAATAAGGGCCCTCATGTAGCAGATTAGGCCTTATTATTTAACCCTGCCCTAGCTCTTGGTTGTCTCTCAAACCTTTGTGATTGTCCAAGCAGCTTTTTTTTTTTTTTTTTTTTTGCATTACACGGACCTCTCACTGTTGTGGCCTCTCCCGTTGCGGGGCACAGGCTCCGGACACGCAGGCTCAGCGGCCATGGCTCATGGGCCCAGCCGCTCCGTGGCATGTGGGATCTTCCCGGACCGGGGCACGAACCCGTGTCCCCTGCATTGGCAGGCGGACTCTCAACCACTGCGCCACCAGGGAAGCCCCCAAGCAGCTTATTTTATTTTTTAATCACTCCCAGTAGTTGAGGCTATGCCAAGACCTGTCAGTGTCCCAAAGGGGAGGATCTCAGTCAGCACCTAGATTCAGGATGATTAGAAGCCAGACCCTCAGGCAGCAGTTTTTAAAGTAGGCAAACAAATGGAGTCCTGTGGGACTGTAAGGGTAAGCCTCCCTGGCCACCAGAGCCTGGCAATTTGGAGGTGTCCTGTGGAAAGCAGTTGAAAAATCGGGGCTCCAGACAAGTGTATAAGTTACTTTCTGGGAGATACCAAAATGCTGTAGTGAGGCAAAGGGAGGATGCTGAGACGGTATCCACCAGCCTGTGTTCTCTGAGTGCTCTTTCCACCGGCCTCTAGTTGTGAACCAAACCTGAAACTGCCCCTCAGGGCAAAGCTCCAGGACAAGTAAATAGGCCTCTTTCACAGAAAAACAGGGGTGTGTTTCAGTCTGCTCTGTGCCATGCCCTAGGGGTGTTAACTCGTCAAGGACTGTCTCCAGGATTGTTAGTTTTCAGGGACCCAGGAATGCAAGCCTCCCTGGCCACCAGAGCCAGGGGATCCAGAATCATCCCCTGGGCTGCAGATGTAAAACCCCGGCACCAGATGAGTAAAGAGCTGACTATGTGCTGTAGATGTATCAGAATTTCCTTCCTTTTTTAGGCTGAATTATATATATATATACCACGTATTGTTTTATCCATTCATCTATTGATGATTTACAATGCTTTTTAAAAACAGCTTGACTGAGGTATAATTGACATACAGTAAACTGCACATATTTCAAGTCTACGCGCTCTCTCTCATACAGGCAGACCTCATTTTACTGTGCTTTGCTTTACTGTGCTCAGCAGATACTGCATGTTCTTTTTCTTTTTTTTTTTTTTTTAACAAATTGAAGGTTTGAACCTAAGTGTCCATCAGCAGATGAATGGATAAAGAAGATGTGGCACATATATACAATGGAATATTACTCAGCCATAAAGA
>NC_041224.1:52681532-52709053 GCF_002837175.3 Physeter macrocephalus
CTAACACATATATATGGAATCTAAAAAAAAAAAAAGTCATGAAGAACCTAGGGGCAGGACAGGAATAAAGACACAGACGTAGAGAATGGACTTGAGGATACGGGGAGGGGGAAGGGTAAACTGGGACAAAGTGAGAGAGTGGCATGGACATATATACACTACCAAACGTAAAAGAGATAGCTAGTGGGAAGCAGCCGCATAGCACAGGGAGATCAGCTCGGTGCTTTGTGACCACCTAGAGGGGTGGTATAGGGAAGGTGGGAGGGAGACGCAAGAGGGAGGAGATATGGTGACATATGTATATGTATAACTGATTCACTTTGTTATAAAGCAGAAACTAACACACCATTGTAAAGCAATATGCTCCAATAAAGATGTTTTAAAAAAAAATTGAAGGTTTGTGGCAACTCTGCATCAAGTAAGTCTGTTGGCGTCATTTTTCCAACAGTATTTGCTCACTTCGTGTCTCTGTGGTACATTGTGTTAATTCTCATGATATTTCAAACCCTCCACCAGCCAAAAGACAACATGCTGAAGGCTCAGATGATAGTTAGCATTTTTTAGTGATAAAATAATAATTATGTACATTTTTTTCAGACACAATGCTATTGCACACTTATTAGACCACGGTATAGTGTAAACATAACTTTTACATGCACTCTGGGAAACCAAAAATTTTTCATGACTTGCTTTACTGTGATATTTGCTTTTTTGTGGTGGTCTGGAACCGAACCTGCAATACCTCCAAGGCACACCTGTAGGGTGTGTGTATATATATATATATATCCATAAAATCATAAAATCCATAAATCCATAAAATCATCTCAATAAAAAAAATCACTTTATGATACAGCATTAAAACAAAAAGTCAAAAAGTACAAAAGGGGCATAGATTATATATTAGAGAAGCAAATGTTCATTGTTGGAGGAATAATCACAATCCAATATTTTCTTGCAAACACCAGCAAAGTATGTTATGAGAGATAACAAAGAAGGTTAGCTCTAAGGTCATTAAAGCTTGTATTTTATTACTGATACTAGGCCAAGCACTGTACCTGAAGTTAGGAAGAATTGACAAATTCCTTAAATTTCAAAGCCATGACATGTCAACGTGACGTGCGTCACACTGAACTATATATATATATATATATATATATATATATATATATATATATATACATCCCTACAGGAGTTGATCGTTAATTGTTGGGAGCTTCCTGCTGAGTTTGAACAGAAGCTTCTCAAAATCCAGAGACAGGTGATTCAGTGGAGCCAAAACCCAAACTACAAATGTAACCAAATATAAAATGCTGACTAAACCCCAGAGCTCTTCATCCTAAAAATTACAATGTAAATGCTAAAAGTTAGAGCACAGGTTACAGGTCATTTGTGTTCAAATATGTTCAAACAGGAAGGAGCTCTTTCTATAAGCATAAGGTAAACATTCTAAATGACCAGAAAGTGCCACAACTACTGAGCCTGTGCTCTAGAGCCCACGAGCCACAACTACTGAGCCTGTGTGCCACAACTACTGAAGCCTGTGCGCCTAGAGCCCGTGCTCCGCAACAAGAGAAGCCACCGCAATGAGAAGCCCGCGCACCGCAACGAAGAGTAGCCCCAGCTCGCCGCAACTAGAGAAAGCCTGCGTGCAGCAACGGAGACCCAATGCAGCCAAAAATAAATAAAAATAAAAAAAATTTATTAAAAAAATAAAAATAAGGTGTTTATGGGAAGGTTCTACTAGCAACAGCCCTAGTCATGTTTACAGGACATTTCTTTCAACAGCATGAACAAATCTGAGTGGAAAACAAGCTTGTCTAAGGGTCACACTGATTGTCAAGAAATCACAAGCAGGGAAAGAGGAGGAAAATTAATTCAAGGAATTTCTACCAAACCTTTATAGGTGATAAGAATAACAATATGACCCCAAAGAGGTTGAAATGAATCAAGAAGATTATTGAGGAAGATACTTTGGTGTTGCTGTGCTAGGTGGACTTGCCAAAGGCTATTTCTCTATTCAAACAATGGGTTTTTTTGTTGTTGTTGTTCTGTTTGTTTTAATTTTTATTGGAGTATAGTTGATTTACAATGTTGTGTCAGTTTCAGGTGTACAGCAATCAAAGAATGGGTTTGGATAGGAAAAGATAAATTGAGAGAACAGCAAAACAGAAAACATAATAGAGGGTATATGTAGATTGTCTCTAAACTCTTCCAGGTTCTAAAATTCAAACAAACCTTCTACTGAGCAAATTTACTTTACCATGTAAAGTAGTCCATCAGGATGGGCATTCCAGCTAAGGCAATCTGTTTCTATTTAATATAAAAATCCTTGTCATGTAAGAGTTACATTAATAATGTGAATTTGTACAACATTGCTGCTTCTTTGTTTCTTATCCCATTGAATAAAATGTGTTTATTATTTCTGAGCATAACTCAGAAGAATTGTTTTCTGCTGAATTAAAATATGTTACTTGTTAAAATATCTGGCTATAGCTGAAAAGATTCTAAGTTTTTTGAACTAGTAATAGTCTAGAAACACAACAAACTTTTTATTTTTTCAGTTTATACTCAAATTCCAACAGTTAAATTACTTTTTAATGATATATGGTAAGCATTAATCACCAGTGTCTCCCTACAGAAATAATGTTGTCTTGCTTTCCTGATATGAAATTCAAACATTTATGTGAAATTATGGAGACCATTTTCATTCTTAACTATCACTGACCAAGGCACAGCCTTTTTGATTAAAAAAGGAGAGCTTGCCTGAAATAATTTATTCCTTTAATTGGCTGTACAACTACTCAGCCTTTTCCAGTCACATTTATTGTATTTTGTACAAATTTGCTTGATTCTTGGAATATTTTGCATTATTTATGAAAACAAACAACAAAACAAAAAACAGCTAGTTCATTGTTCTGATGTACATATAAGCATTTTGAATTGGATGTTAATTAACTACTCCCCCTCTTGCACCTCTTGCTTGTACTAATATGTTATTATTTTTTCTATTATTCTTTATCCTGATTCTTTTATTTTATTTTTTAACATCTTTATTGGAGTACAGTTGCTTTACAATGGTGTGTTAGTTTCTGCTTTATAACAGAGTGAATCAGCTATATGTATGCATATATCCCCATATCTCCTCCCTCTTGCGTCTCCCTCCCACCCTCCCTATCCCACCCCTCTAGGTGGTCACAAAGCACGGAGCTGATCTCCCTGTGCTATGCGGCTGCTTCCCATTAGCTATCGGTTTTACTTTTGATAGTGTATATATGTCCATGCCACTCTCTCACGTCGTCCCAGCTTCCCCTTCCCCTTCCCCGTGTCCTCAAGTCCATTCTCCACATCTGCGTCTTTATTCCTGTCTTGCCCCTAGGTTCTTCAGAAACATTTTTTTTTCTTTAGATTCCATATATATGTGTTAGCACTAATGTATTATTTACCCTTGGAATATGGAACAAACACTCAGTATGATTGAATCTTACTGAGCATTTTGTAATTGAACTGAGAGATTTTTTAAATTCCCTGGAGTATGAGAAGTATATTCATTAAGAGAGCTAAGTGCTCTGTGATTGTGTTACGAATTAAAATTTTAAAATTACCTTTATTTTCACATCACTAAAATGTGATATGAAAATAAATAATAAATTATCAGAAAGCTTCGTGTCCAGCTTTATTTATTGTGGCATTTGTTCTTCCTCAGTGGCTCATAAAAAAGCGATGCATCTTTTAATCAATGGTATCTTATTTGAAGAAAGGCAATGATTAGGAGAAGATATGAAAGGGAGTTTCAAGCTTCCAAGTGAGATGTTTCTGGTTGTCACTTCCTTCTTGAGATGCCTTTGTGTCCTCCACCCTAGGTCTTAGGGGCAGCTTGGGTACAAGCAGCACAGGATGGGATCCCACCTGTTCTGAAGATTCACCTGGTCGACCAGACCTAGACAGTCCTTTTTATGTATTATTACTAGTCCAATCTGAAACATTTCACATGCATTCAAACTACAGTTGACCCTTGGACAACACAGGGGTTAGAGGCGCCGACCCCCGTGCAGTCAAATATCCAAGTACATATAACTTTACAGTCAGCCCTCCATATCTGCAGCTCCACGTCCATGGATTCAACCAACCACAGATCATGGAGTACTATAGTATGTATTTACTGAAAAAAGAAGTCCATGTAGGAGCGGACCTGTGCAGTTCAAACCTGTGTTGTTCAAAGGTCAGCTGGATAACTTCAAACTTAGCGAGTTTTCCCTGAAATGAGAGAAGTATGGTTAAATGCCCAGCTCTTCATACCTTTCAACTGCTGTGTGAGTTCAGTCTCTCACACACCAATAAATATTTACTGCCTCCTTGTTCATTTCTGGGATTCATACAATAGCACTTGAGACAGAGAAGGTAGATATGTAGATTTATTTAACCACTCTCCATTCTGGGCCAGCTGTGCTATAGAGCGTTTTAAGTGGCAATTGCCTGTGGAAGGGTTGGCTTGGTAAGTTCACTTCAGTGGAGAAAAGGGAAGTCAAGGCAATGATTGGACTGAATGGATCACACTCTTTTTAATTGAAGTATAGCAGATTTACCATGTTTCCGGTGTACAGCAAAGTGATTCAGTTATATATATATATATATATATACACACACACGCATTCCTTTTCAGATTCTTTTCCATTATAGGTGAATCAATCACTTATTAATTGAATTTGTTCACCAATATAACCACATGATTTTATTTTCCATTCCATTCATTTCATTCCAGTCTGTTCCAACAACATTTGTTTGGTACAAATACTAGCCACAATCCTAGGTCCTGGGGATACATAATGAGTAAGATACAGTCTTTATCTGCAACAAGGTGGCAGGGCAAAGGAGTGAGGTAGTGGGGTGCAAGGCCAGAGATTAAATGACTCTATGCTGCATTGTGACAAGTGCTAAAAGCGGTTCAGGTTTTGAACTGGACAATCAGTCTTAGTTAGCTTTCTCCTTATAAAACAAAATGAAAAAATTAAAAGAAAACAACATTAGGTCTCAGCCTAGAAGTGACCTCTTTCGCGAGTCCTCTCTGACCCACATGCTTGTTTCCAAAGCACATTATCCGATCACCTAACTCACGGTCTAATACCTGCCTGTATTCTCTAGAAGTCTGTTACGTCTTGAGATAAGCCCACATTTGGTCCACCAAGAACCAAGAACACCCTTGTATGCAATATTGAAATGATAAATGTTCTTTGTGAAAATTTCCTAAAGAGAATGTAGCACTTGCTTCCCTTGATGAATGTCTTGTTTCCAGAGAATTTACTCCTCATATTTAGGTTTTTAAAACTCTACCTTTGAACGTTTTAGAGTAACAAAATTTATTTTTTTTAATGAAAAACCTTTTAAAATGTGTTACTAACCTACCGACATGCTGTAGATTATCATAAATTGTCTTCTCACACTAGGCATATTTATTTGGGGGATGGCAAATATTTATCTAGCATGACAGATATGTTAATTGGTACATTTTGATACCTGCGGATGAGGGAATTGACAAAAATGAGGATGCAGAAAGAAAGGCATGGGTGTGGGAAAGCCTGCCATCTGTCCTGGGTGCCGTGAATGCTGCTTTCGGCAGTAGTGTCTTTCAGCAAGGTGGGTTAAGTATGAAGGAACCTGGTTGCTGAGCAAAGGTGTCTGGATTTTATTCTTTGAGCCCATTCCCTGAGCAAAGGGAAGTTCAAAGTTGTTTTTGGCAGGGGAGCTGTACAGGCAGAACTGTGTTTCAAGGTGATAATCTGAAAACAGGAGAGGCTAGACTCGGGCAGGGCAATAATTTAAGAGGCTGCAGCTACAGAGCTTAAAGGCGAGAAAGGAGGGTGGTGAGAATGGAGAGCTAATCAAGAAAGAATCCGAGGGCCTTGGCAATCTGCTGCAAGACCGTGTGCTCACTGCTCTGTATATCCTTGGTGCCTGGGACTCATTGCTCCGTCCATAAATGTCTTACTGAATGAGCGAGTTCCTGCAGATGGGAGGGAAAGAAGAGGAAGCTAAGGCGTCATTGCAAAGTCTGGCCTGGGTACCTGGGTAGACGGTAGAGTTGCCCAAGATTTGGAACAATGGGGCTGGAGCAGGAACAGGGAGAAGGAGATGTGTCCCTGCTGGGTCAGTGGAGGGGTCATCAGCCTCTGTCTTATCCCAGCTGTACTTCCTGTGACTATGCTTCTGCCCTGCTGCCAACTTCTCCCAGTGATATCAGCACATCTTTTTGGCTGTTGCTTTTTTGGGGGGTTGGATATTCTTGTTTTTAAGAAACTTCCAGGCGTTTGCATGCTCCCTGGAAAAATCCCATAGTCTTTGGACAGCAACTGTAGTAAGATCTTAATAAGACAAAAGGCTCAGTAACTGGGAAGGAGTGTGCTGTTTAACTGATTTTTTCTGATGTCCTTCAGGTAAACTAGAAACCTTTTTAACATACTCAGGTGAACTATTCGTAAAAAGAAGTCTACTTTCCTTTGAAGGCAGATGGTTGACTATTACCATTAAGAAAGATTATTTAGAACTTGGAAATAAGAAAAAGATGGGGGCAGCATATCTTTGCACAAAGGTATTCTTTTTTTTTTTTGGCCATGCTGCACGGCCTGCGGGATCTCAGTTCCCTGACCAGGGATCGAACCTGTGCCCCCTGCGGTGGAAGCACGGAGTCCTAACCACTGGACCACCGGGGAAGTCCCACACAAGGGCATTCTTTAACAAGCTTACCCGCGGGTTCGTTAATTATCTGGGGCAGGACTTCTCACCTTCACACTACTGACCTTTTGGGCAGGATACTTCTTTGTGCGGGGCTTGTCCTGTGTGCTGTGGGATGTTCAGCAGTATCACTGGCCTCTCCTTACTAGATGCCATCCCTCTCCCTACTCCTGGCTGAGTTGTGGCCAAAAGTGTCTCCAGATAATGCCAAATGTCCCTGGGAGGCAAAATTGCCCGTTTGAGAACCGCAGATTTAGAAGAATGAACATTTGTTATTTGCTATTGAACATTTGCTGTTTGCTGTTAAGGGCTCAGACTCAGTCAAGTTACTTCTCAATTTGCAGATCTTACTCTGTTGAGAAGCAAATAATTTTTCCCCAGTAGAAGGGAGGTTCTAAACGTTATGGTTTTGTATTACCCTGTAGGGCGTTAATCAGTAGTACATCTACACTAGAAACCTGACTCTAACCTTCCTTTATAAGTGCGTACAAATAGCCAGTTTCTCAAAATGCTCTTGGAACCAGATTTACCATCTTATTGCGTCCATTAAGTAGTGAGCTGAGCATTTGATGCACGTTCAATGTATATTTGGGGAGAGTGGTGTTTTAACTTTAGGGAAAATTATGCTTTAGCATGGTTAATTTTCCTGTCAGTCCTGTGATCTGGGGTTGCCACTGTGAACTTTGGGTCAGAAGGCTCCTAGCTTTCAGATTTGGTTCCCAAGCCTTCTCAAATGTCTCTCCCTGGTGCTTTTACATTCTTCCTGTCCCTCACAGCCCTCTCCTCTTGCTATCCACATCGACCAGCCACCCACCCGGTTGGACCCTCATCATATCAACTTGACCACTGTAATATCTGCCCCACAGGCTTCCTCACTGCCAGTCTTTTTCTCCTTCCTTCCATCCCTGGTAAGATCCACCTCCAAATAAGGATTTTTGAACTGTGGCTCTGACATGATGTTTGTAGGACAAAGACACCAGGCAGCAGGCACACAGAATTTCTTTTTCTTTTTTTAAATTTTATTGAAGTATACTTGATTTACAATATTGTGTCAATTTCTGGTGTACAGCAAAGTGACTCAGTTATACATATATATTCTTTTTCATATTCTTTTCCATTATGGTTTGTCTTAGGATGTTGAATATAGTCCCCTGTGCTATGCAGTGGACCTTGTTTATCCATCCTACATACAATAGTTTGCATCTGCTAATCCCCAACTCCCAATCCTTCCCTCCCCCACCCCCTTCCCTTTCCCCCTTGTCAACCACAGTCTGTTCTTTATGTCCGCGAGTCTGTTTTTTTCCACAGATATGTTGATTTGTATTGTATTTTAGATTCCACATATATGTGACGTCATGTGGTATTTGTCTTTCTCTTTCTGACTGATTTCACTTAGGATGATCATCTCCAAGTCCATCCGTGTTGCTTCAAATAGGATTATTTCATTCTTTTTGATGGCCGAGTAATATTCCATCGTGTATATGTGCTACATCTTCTTTATCAATTCACCTGTCCATGGACATTTAGGTGGTGTTTCCATGTCTTGGATATTGTAGATAGTGCTGCTATGAAAAAGCTGGTCTTTCAGATTCAGGGTTAGGAGTTAGAGTTCAGGTTTAGGGTTAGGGTTCCCACACAGTGAGGAAACAGAGACCCAGTGAAAGTCACACAGGGAGGGAGGGGAATCCTTTTGAAGAGGGTAGTATATCAGGTTGAATGTGCTGGGACAGTCTCTGGAAACTGGCTTTGTGCATAAATCCCAGCTATTACCTGTTCCCCTGTCACTTCCATTGCAAAGTACAGGGCAGAAAACATTTCCATTAATGGGCATGGAGAAGGGCGTGCCAATTAATCCAAGCTTTTGCCCACTTTTACCCCAGAAAAGGCTGGCTTCCTTCTTCTACCACTCATTGGATCATGTGGCTGGTTTGTCCTGACACTCCCATAATTAATTCTGTTTTGTTTTGTTTTCTTCCACTGTCCATTTCTGCTTTCTTCCAGCCCCCTGGCCTCCCAGCCCCCTGGCCTCCCAGCGCTACTTCTTTCTTCCTTCATGAATACTACCTTCTAACCTCTCCTTTTTGTGGTTCTCCCCCAGGGAACCAGTAAGTGAGTGAGTCCCTTAAACTTTTCCCCTACAACTCGAATTGAGTCAGCTTTGTGTTAGATGCTGTATATCTTTGCACGATTGCCTAGATCACAGTACACATCATATCCACTTTCTTGCAATTGGGGTCCTGATTAGAGCCCACAAGAATATTTATGTAAATAACACCTGAGTTATCTGGGCTCTGCCACTCAGGATGTAGCCAAGATTAGATGGTCCCTAACAGAGGTAATAAATTCCCTTGTGTAATACCAACTGAGATGTAGTTTGTTTGCTTTCTCTTTCTTTAGCCAGGTTCTGATTTCCTCTCCAAAATTGCCAGCATTGTGTGGTTTTACAAAATCACTGACTGGTGTTTACATAATCAAAATGGAATGCAGTTTTGGAACTTAGTGACACCTCCAGTTCAAGCCAGCACTGTGTCCTTAGGCCCCCATACTCGCCCCTCCCTCCATTCATTGGTGTTTGGCTTTTTCCTGAAGTGCCAAAGCCAAAAGGTTCATAGCTTTTTTTTCAAAGCATAGCTGTTTGGTCCTAGCATAATCATTACCTTGACTATTTCATTCCATACATCAAAATATATTCCAGATGGATCCAAAGTTTAAATGTAACGAATCGCATAACATTTTTTAAAAGAAAGCGTGAGTGAACATTTGTATGACCCTGGAATGGAATTGGGCTTTCTAAGGACTATATGAATTTCGGAAGCCAAAGGGAAAGGATAGATAAATTTAACTACATAAAATAACCGCAAACTTCTACAAATCAAATGTTGCACCTTGGAAAGAACCCTATAAAACATAGTCAAAGTCAAACAACACACTGGGATGATATACCTCCAAAACCAGAACAGAGAATAATTAACTGATAAATTCAAAGAGCTCTCACAAATGAATAAGAAAAACTAACAATCCAATAGAGAAATGGGTAAAAAAAATCAACAGGAAAGAAATTTAAAAAGAAATGTAGGGAATTCCCTGGTGGCCCAGTGGTTAGGGCTTGACGCTTTCACTTCTGGGGCCTGGGGTTCAATCCCTGGTTGGGGAACTAAGACCCCGCAAGCCACAAGGCATGGCCAACAAAAAAAAGAAATGCAAATGGCCAAAAACATAAAAAGAAGCCCAAGCTTACTAATAATCAAAGAAAAGTAGATGAAAATCATAGTAGACTATCATTTGTCATCTATTGATTGTGGAAAAGACAAAAAATGAAAGATAACACCAGGTGATGATGAGGGGAAACAGGAACTTTTATGGTTAAAGTGGGTAAAACCTTTTGGGTAGTGCCAATTAAACAATTTTAAATCTGCATAATCTTTGACCTAGAAATTATTCTTCTAGTAAATTATTAGAAGTTATTTTTATAGAATAAATTATTCTATAAAAATAACGAATGTACAAAACTATAATTTTTTTTTTTTTTTTTTTGCGGTACGCGGGCCTCTCACTGTTGTGGCCTCTCCCGTTGCGGGGCACAGGCTCTGGACGCGCAGGCTCAGCGGCCATGGCTCACGGGCCCAGCCGCTCCGCGGCATGTGGGATCTTCCGCATCGGCAGGCGGACTCTCAACCACTGCGCCACCAGGGAAGCCCAGAATAATATATTTTGACTGCTGTTGATATGCATCCGTCTAGAAGATTCCTACAAAGACGCTGGATTAATAGTTCTTAATAGATTCAGTGATCCTCCGTCCCTTCAGAGAGGGTCAGGGTTTAGCCACTCAATCACCTGCTCACTCACTAACTGCACAAACATTCGTTGTGCACCTGAGGCAGTGAGTGAGGTTAAGTAAACTGACTCTGAAATGGGATTGCCTAAGTGTGAACCCATCACATGGCGGTCTTCTCGGGCAGGTTAATTTCTTCCCTTACACATGATCCACTCTACCTTCCATCGTGGGTGGAGAAACTGAGGCCCAGTGAAGGTACAGGCTGCATCCTAGGTGGCTTCCCAGTTAGGGAGAGGCCGAGGCTGAGCTAGAACTGTCCCAGGAGAGGGAGCCTGGCTAGGAATTGTATTCCTAGTGTGGGCAGCTGGCGTGCAGAGGGGATCAGGGGGTGGGAGCCGGGCCAGACATCAGGGTACAAATTCTGGCCCTGCCACCTACTAGTTGTGTAGTCTTGGGTAAGTTACTCAGCGTCTCTGTGCCTTACAGGATTTGTTGTGAGAATTAAATGTAAAGTGCTTAAGACGGTGCCCGGCACACAGTATGTCTCGGTCTATGCTGATGATTATTATTTGCAAGGTACTAGGGATTAAAAGGTGGACCAGAAAGCACAGTCCTTGTAACTGAAGGAATTTATGACACAGTGGAGAACAGAGTGTGAGAAATACTATGATGAGGTAATGTTTCAGGATGTTAAGAGAGCAAGGAAGGGGGGCCTCCAACCCAGGCTTGGAGGGTCAGGGGAGGCTGCCCAGGGGAAGCCACAGCCAAGCTGAGACCTAGAGGAGGCAGAGGTGGTCATTCCCTCTGGGTGGACAGAACAGCCGGGGTCAAAGTCCAGAGCTGAGATCGAGCCTTGTTATTTCCAGGAACTGAAAGTAAAGCAGGAGAAATCCCTGAGCACAGGTATCATGATTTTGAGGATAAGGCGACTAAGGTGGGCCTTCCGCCTGGCTGTTTCCTCTACCCCTACTATTTGCCTGACTGATCTCTTTACCCATCAAGTATTAGCCTAAATGCCACCTCCTCCAGGATGTCTTCCAGGGATCCCACTTTCCCGCAGAGCTTTATGTCTACTTGGTACGAGTACCCTTGGTACTTTCCAAACTTTATTGTCCCTGCTTGTTGATCGCTCTTCCTACCAAACTAGGAGCTCCTCCATCGTGATATTTGCATGGCACTTGTTTACCAATACATACCTGTTAGTATGGATGAGATAACAGAGGCCAGGAGAAGGGTCCAGGAGCTTCCCAAGGATAAAGAGAGAGAGAATTTTCACTCGAGTTCTTAAATTCCACAACCGTTACACCGTGGACTCACGTCCACTACCAACTAGGGGAAGCAGGTATATAGCCAGGCCAGATGTGGGCTGCAGCCAAGCTCTGCTGGTCAGGGCAAAGACAAAGCTCGTTATACAATATTTTGTAATAACCTATAAGGGAAAAGAATCTGAAAAGGAATATACATATATGTACACATACATGCATCTATATATAAAACCGAATCACTGTGCTGTGCACCTGAAATTAACATGACATTGTAAGTCAACTTGACTTCAATTTTTAAAAAAAAGTAAAAAGGAAAAAAGACAAAGCCCATCTCTGATGAGCTGGAACTACAGTATTTGAGGGCTTGAGAGGTACCGAGGACCAAGTTCAGTCTGTTTGGCCTCTCAGTTGCTCAGGAATCCACTCGGCCTTCCTGACTGGTAGGTGTGGGTTGGAGAGAAGTCATAGACGCCACTGGTTCCTACAGGCTTGCACTCCCCCTCCACACCTTTCCATCTGCTCTCCCCCCAAAAAGGTAGACTCTCTCTGCCTGGGGCCCAGCATGTTGTCTCAATGCTCTATGCCTGAAAGATGGCAATGACCATAACCACACACATGAAACCTTCTAGGGGTCCAGAGTGTATGTACACAGCTGATAGGACCTTATAGGCTAGGACAGCCTAGAGAGGGCCCTACCCCAGAAATACTTTCTTCGTGTGCTATCCAAAAGGATGGCATGAAGAGCCGGTAGTTTCCTTATTTCTATTTTGTTTTTTAAGACCAAGAAAATAGAACTAAGATGTACTGTGTGTTGTTTTGTCATTTAATACATTTTTATATTTTCATATTAGTTGGCATGGTGGTCATTTTCCTTTAAAAGATCATATGAGTAAGTGAAGTGGCCTTTTGTGAGTGTTAGGTGGTGCAAGTATTTCAATTGTCTTGTTTAAGTTGCTCTCATTATAAAAACTTCCAATTTTACATTCATTAAAAAGGTACTTCTGGGCTTCCCTGGTGGCGCAGTGGTTGAGAGTCCGCCTGCCGATGCAGGGGACGCGGGTTCGTGCCCCGGTCCGGGAAGATCCCATATGCTGCCGAGCGGCTGGGCCCGTGAGCCGTGGCCGCTGAGCCTGCGCGTCCGGAGCCTGTGCTCCGCAACGGGAGAGGCCCCAACAGTGAGAGGCCCTTGTACCGCCAAAAAAAAAAAAAAAAAAAAAAAGGTACTTCTATTAGTATCCAGTTAGACATAAATATATGCACATACATACATATACACATGCACATGATGCTACTTTCCCCCCCAAAATAAAGACTAGATCTGTTCACATAGATCTGCAAAGAGGTAAAATCATGGTTGACTTCTGCAGTCAAAGACAGCATGATTTTTTTTTAATTGAAGAATAGTTGATTTACAATGTTACATTAGTTTCTGGTATATGGCAGTGATTCAGTATATATATATGTGATATATCACATATTTATAATATGATTCATATATGTATATATATATATTTTTTTCATTTTAAAATTATGGTTTATTATAGGATACAGAATATAGTTCCCTTTGCTATACAGTAGGACCTTGTTGTTTATCTATTTTATATATAGTTGTTTGTATCTGCTAATTCCAAACTCCTAATTTATCTCTCCCCCACCCCGTTTGCCCTTTGGTAAACATAAGTTTGTTTTCTATGTCTGTGAGTCTGTTTCTGTTTTGTAAATAAGTTCACTTGTACCATATTGTAGATTCCACATATAAGTGATATAATATAGTATTTGTCTTTCTCTTTCTGACTGACTTCACCTGGTATGATAATCTCTAGGTCCATCCATGTTGCTGCAAATGGCATTATTTCATCCTTTCTTTATGGCTGAGTAGTATTCCATTGTATAAATATATACCACATCTTTTTTATCCATTCCTCTGTCAATGGACATTTAGGTTGCTTCCATGTCTTGGCTTTATCTCTCCCCCACCCCGTTTGCCCTTTGGTAAACATAAGTTTGTTTTCTATGTCTGTGAGTCTGTTTCTGTTTTGTAAATAAGTTCACTTGTACCATATTGTAGATTCCACATATAAGTGATATAATATAGTATTTGTCTTTCTCTTTCTGACTGACTTCACCTGGTATGATAATCTCTAGGTCCATCCATGTTGCTGCAAATGGCATTATTTCATCCTTTCTTTATGGCTGAGTAGTATTCCATTGTATAAATATATACCACATCTTTTTTATCCATTCCTCTGTCAATGGACATTTAGGTTGCTTCCATGTCTTGGCTATTGTAAATAGTGGAAGGCATTATTTTGTTTTGCTTCCTAAGATGATTCTAAAATAGCTTTTTTTTAAAATTAAAAACTATATAATACCTGTGCATTCTAGATAAATTAGAAAATGGGTGAGACAAAAAGAAGGAAACGGAAAACCAGTAGCAATCACACAACCCAGAATACCGTGCTTAATATTTTAGTGCATTCCTTTCCAGACTTTTTCCTGAAATGTGTTTTTAAATAAGACACAAACAATGGTGGTGGTGGTATGGGGATGGGAGAAGTGGTGGTAGAGAGAATGGGAATTAGAGCTCCTGTTCTGTACTCTGCAGGCTTCAGACTAACTTCTTTTTACTTCCCTGAAACCTATGCCTTTTTCATACCTATGTTTCTAAATGTCCCTGAATTAGGAAACAGCTTTTGTATGGGTTAAGAATTTGTGACTCATGTAAGAGACGTGAAAAAGTAGTGTCTGTATAAGGCAGAAATTTGTTTCTTTCTCATATAAATGAAACCCAGAGGTAGGCATTCTAGAACTGGTGAAGTGGCTCTATGGTATGACTGTCTTTCCGCTCATGACTTCCTTTCTCATTGTTGCCTCCAGGTCCTAGATAGCTGCTGGAGCTCCAACCATTACATCTGCATTCATGATAATAAAAGAAGGAAGGGAAGAAGGGCTTAGCCTCTCCCTTTTAAGGAGCTTTCCCAGAAGTCCCCTTTGATACTTTCAATTGTAATTTTATTTATGATTTCTTCATAGTCGGATCTATTTCTTTTTTGTTTATAATTTTCAGGTTTTGGTGTAATAGTAAAAATATCTTCCCAACCTAGGTATCATTAAAGTATTCTGTATATTTTCTGGAATTTTAGAACTGTTTTTTCTTTTTAGTTTTAATCTGAAATTTATTTATGTTTATAGAGTGGGGTAGAGATCTAACATTCTTTTTCCAAATGGCTGCAGTAAAGGGACATTTTCTTTAACCCACAATATCTGTTCCTCTTGTAGCCATTAGCCAAGATCCTTCCCTAGACGGTGCAAGAGGCACCCAGACAAATTCTTAATCTTTTTTTTTTCTAGATTTCATTCAGACCTATACTAATTTGTTCGCACTTGTATTGCTAACCATTCCCTTTTTAGTTTTAACCTCTGGACCTCCATTGTATCCAACACATGTCTTGTTTTGCACTCATACATGGCATTAGAGTCCATTTTCAAACATTTCTGCCACACAGGACTGTGAGCACCTTGAGAGTAGGGACTGTCTTAATCCACTTGGTATCTCTAACACTGAACATTTCGCAGCTTCCTCAATCAATGTTAAACTGACTGAACAAATGAAAGAGTGTCATGTTCCATGCCATTTGTTAGTAGTTCCCTTTAAAAGGTTACTTTCTAATGACTCAGTAGGAGGTACCTTAATCTCCGAGTTAAATCTCATTTTGGGGAGGTTACTTCTGAGGAAGTTTCCTAAACAAAATTAATCCCATTAATGCTGTTTGGATTTCAATTGGTTTCAACTCTGTGGTATTGTATTTTTTGTGGACAATTGGGGGGCACCTCCATACATCAATTCCAGTAACTATTAGTAAGCCAGGGTTTCAAGACTCCAGTACTTAGAGGACCTCTCAGGGACCCTGGGGAAGGTGTTCATCCAGGAAACATTCCTGGTGCATCTGTCACTTGGAAGTTCTCATGCTAGCTGCTCTAAGGAGGCAGAGCTGAGTTAGAAATGGTCTCTGCCCTTGGGATCAGGACACCACAGTGAGGATGAGTGAGCTTTGATGAGTTCATGGGGGGTGGGTGGCATAGAAAAAGCCTAGCCGTGGCTGCCCCTCGGTCTGCGGTGCTGAGAAGCGGGAACCCTGGCCTTGGTAGAAATCAGAGCATCACCCAAAGATGGGGCGTGGGGAGTAAGGAAAGGTGGCCTCCTTTATAATTTAGCAAATGATTCACCTTGGAAACATGAGGAGCAGGGAGGAACAAGTTGGATTATTTCACCCAAGGAGATTGTTTTCTTCTCTACTCTGAGAAGTTTCCTCTGCATTCAGCGAATAAGTACTTACTGAGTTCTGTGGGCTGTTTTTTTTTGTTGTTGTTTTCTTTCTTGAATCTCTTTTTTCCTTCACTCTAGGTGGAGTGTGTCCAGGGGGAGGGAGAGTTTTGGGTGCGTAGAGGGAGTGGATGTCTGGGTGGGACTGGAGAGTGCCCCCAGCCAGCCAGCCAGCCAGCCAGCAAATCTCAGCTGACCCTGAGCTGTGTCCTACATCCCTGAATGGAGACAAAGATGATCCTACTGAGTCTTTGAACCACTTCTCTGTGGCTAGAGATCATAGCCCATCTTCTCCAAGAGCCTACTGATACAGAACATTGAATAAGGTTAGGGCTCAAAGTACCCGCACCCCACCTTCTTCAGTACCTTTTGTCTCTTTCAGACTCCAGCTCCACCCATCGGGTAACACATTAACTTGGCTTGCTTATCTCTTTCTATTTCCTGCATCTCTGAGTCATGGCCTCTTCTCCTTAGCCAGTCAGTGGGGCTCCCCTGGCTCTCCGTAACCACATGCAACCTTTCTCTTCTGCACAGCCTTAGAATTCTGCCAACACCTACTGTGCTGGGTGCTGAGAGAGAACGAATATGATTTCCAGGAGCTTGTAGTCTAATGAGAGGACAAAACTGACACATACTAGAGATAAACACTACCATGATGAAATAAGTAAAAGGGTGTATTTGCCAGTTTGTAAACTCAGCTTAAAATGGTTGGATCCCTGCTGCCTGGGCCTTCCTCTGACCCTCTTGTTGGGACTGCAGGGTCCCCTGTACCTCCATCGAAGTGAACACCAAACTCCACTGGATTCTTCCAGATCCACCCTGATGAGCCTGGCTTAGTCTCCCCATTATTGGAACGCTTAGACCATGTCACAGACCTACAGGGATTTACAGTTCAAAATAGCAGGAGGCAAAACTATCTGCCCAATAGTCAGACTAAACTCATGATTAGGAGAAAAGGATTGAGGGGTCTGAGCGGGAAAAGTCTGCTATTTCAGAAACGACACCATAGCAGTAGTCATTGTGGGAACTCTGCACTGTGTTAGGCTTATACTTATTCTCGAGTTTAATGTTGCTTTTATTCTCAGTACTTGAGGGAGCTGAGTGCCCTCATCATTTTCAGTGCTTGGGACTTGTAAGTATCTTCATGTAATCCTGGACCCTTAGACACATTTGCCCCCAGGCTCACCTGGCTCTGTTGGGCCTCAGCAGGGCTAAAAGAAACCCTCATGAAGGGATTCATTCCTTAGGTCTGGGCTCCTAGACCTTGAAACTTGCCTGGTCCCCAGGTACTCTGGGTCTGGGCTCTTCCTCCCTCTTACCAGTGCCCCACCTTCTCTTTAAGGCCAGCACGGAGTTAAGATGTGGAATCTGCTGCTTTGTGATCTCTGCGGGTTGCCTGGGTCCTGATCTTCCTGCGCCTCTCTCCACCTATTCTGTTTCCTCTCTTGCACTTCCCTGGGGTCAGCTGCAGCTCACCTCTACCCTCTGCAGTGCTAACACTGACCACTTAAACTGAGCCTCTTTCCAGAGCAGAGAGAAGGGGACAATTCCGGGTCTCTTCCCTGATCTACCCACATCACCAGCATCAATACTTTTCCTTGATCCAGAGTTAAAGAACACTATTTGTACCCTCCTTGAGCTATTCTGTGAGCAAAATGGCCTCTGTGGGCTGGTACTGGAGACTACTTAACAGTAACCTTCACCCAGGGCCTGCATATGCCAGGTTTTAAGTCAAGTCTCCCATATGTGTTATCTTGTTTAATCTTCACAGCAATCCTATAAAATAGCTATTAGTATTAGCCCCAGTTATACCAAGGAAATCACTGAAGCACAGAGGGTTTACAGAATTTGCCCATGGTCACACAGCTAGAAAGTAGCAGGGCCAGGATTCAGACCTAGCTCTCTACTGCCAAAGCCCAGGTGTGCCCATACCTACTAGCCACTTGGTGTTACTCATACGTAGATTATCTTTTTTTTTTTTTTTTTTTTTTGCCGTACGCGGGACTCTCACTGTTGTGGCCTCTCGCGTTGCGGAGCACAGGCTCCAGACGTGCAGGCTCAGTGGCCATGGCTCACGGGCCCAGCCGCTCTGCGGCATGTGGGATCTTCCCGGACCGGGGCACGAACCCGTGTCCCCTGCAACGGCAGGCGGACTCCCAACCACTGCGCCACCAGGGAAGCCCACGTAGATTATCTTAACAAAATATATCCACAATTTGTTAATGTTACATTAGCATATATTAGCAAATAAAAGTGGATACCTGTTTTGGTTACCTTAAAAATCAAATATTTCAAATATTTTCTCTCTATTGAGAGATTCTTTGATTTTTTTTATGGGAAAGAAGGTGGGACTTTGAGGTGGCCATCAAAGAGAAGTAAGATATAAACAAATTGGAAAGATTTTGCTAGATTCCGATACTGGAGCAAGTGTTTCTCCTTTAATCGTTTTGCCTCGGAGTGACCAAAGCTGACAGAAGACAGAGCCGGTGGAGAGGGGCCAATAAAAGAGCAGGCGCACATGACTCCATATGGCTCCGTGCCATTGGTCTGTCTTGATCTACAGTCAGAAACAGGCAGAGGAGGTCCAAAAAAAAGAAAAGACCTAAATTCCCGGTGCTTTATTGGGGGTTGCATAAACAATTCTTGCAGGAGGAAGGCAACACTAACTCATCTTTGTTATTAAGCTGTTGTCTTCAGATGAAGCCCGCCCTCCTGGACTCAGCTTTGTTATGCTGGACGAGGGAAGTCTGCAAATCACGTTTGTGCTTTGCCAGCGGCCACCTATTAGGCTCTGCCAATAGAGGGCGCTGGAGGAAGACAGCCTGGAGGCGGGACTTCCTGTTGGCTTCGTACGTATTTCCTGCTTCTCTGAGCGTCACTATGTCAACGCCCTTTTCCTTTGCAGTGATGGTTCCTTTATGTAGCTGCACTGAATCTAGTTTACAGTAACGGAGCACAGAGACACCAGGCTCCTCAGGAGAGGTCTAGATCTCGGCCTAGGAGGCCCTCCTCTGAGCTCAGAGACCCCAGCACCAACCAGAGGTCTGAGTTGCTGCTTGTTGGCATCCCTCTTACCAAATTCTCAATAATCCCCCAATATTTTCCTCCTTCCTCCAGCCTAGGGGTGGTAGTTACTTCCAGCAATTGTTACTTCCTTAATAATTTAGCATCATCTACCCCTCCCCCTGCTTTCCGTTATCTACTTAACTTGATACCTGATTAAGTTCTTTATGTGAAATTATTAAATTTGTTATTTCAAATATTTGGCCAGGAATGCTGCGTATTTGGAGGGGTGTTTTGGGGGTGATGGGGAGAGGCAAACAGTGACAAACAACGTCAGCAGTTTTGAAGAAGTAACTTTTCACACTGTATTGCCAAAACCACCCATGGGGCTCTCACTGAAGTCCAATCACCCTTAGTGTTAGCCTGCTCAGATTGCCAGGAACCCTAGACTCACAGACATTAGTGATGGAGATCTACAATCTGGAGCCCCGAGGATATTTCTTCAACCTACAAATGATTAACAGTCATGGGAAGACAGGCAAATGAATTTTTTTTGAGCAGTTGCCATGGAAGAGCAAAGTGTTTTTCACTGACTTTTCCTTTAAAGTAAAACAACAAAAGAAATAATCCTTGAAGGTCATTTTTATTGCTTCACTCTTCAGTGAAATTCAGGGAGTATTCAGGGCACACAAGAGGAGTGATATTTGAACTCCAGGCCAAAAGAAGATAGGGGAATACCTATGTGTTTCTACAATTCCTTGTTAAGGGGGGAAAAAAGCTTTCAAGTTCTTGTATGAGTATTGACAAGTTTTTATGAATGGTTTTGTGGCAGGAGAGCATGAGTACACACTGGGCTGTTCTGGATCAGAAAGCTGCTTGCCTTTTTATGCATTGCCAGCATGTTTTTCCTGCTGGCTCACCTCCCTGAATGACTTGTTCTTGAGAGTGGCTCTCTTATCTGAGAGCAGGAAGCCAGAAGGTGAGTGACAGAGCCACCTGCTGCTCTTTACTTTGCAGAGATTAAGGAGACTGACACAGTTTCTTGGACAGCCTATGAATGTTAGAAAATATATTTTGGAGAGGCTGAAAGAAGAAGAGACGTGGTGTTCACATTTGCTTCCATGGAACCCAACAGATCTTTCCTTGGGAAAAAGATCTTCCCTAAATAGGAAAGAAGCTATTAAAGGTGAGAGTTTACTTTTCATTTTGTCTTCCTCTTAGATTCCCTAAGTTATTACTAAAGAGGATACAGTCTTATGGTTTGAACAAGGTTGCGATAAGGGAAAATAATTAATGCTGGAAGGATATGTCACGTTTCACATTTTGTTCCTCTTTTTCTCCTTTTGGGGATTTTTCTTTTCCCCTATACTATCTGGTTTTCTTTGTTGGTACTAAGTACCCTTAGTGATTCAGATATACATACTTTTTCATATTCTTTTCCATTATGGTTTATCACAGGGTATTGAATATAGTTCCCTGTGCTATACAGTAGGACTTTGTTGTTTATTTTCAAGTTCTTGTATGAGTATTTTGTTTTTACTTTGTTGTTTGTCTGTTTTTTACATAGTAGTTTCTAAGTACCCTGTATTGTATTTAAAAGGTAGCTGTGGTTTGGAGGAGCAAGTATTAGGCTTACAGACACATGCCACAAAAAAAAAAAAACATTGGGGTGAAGAGGGAATATGGAAGAGTCCCAGATTTGCTTCTTATAATGTATATGACATTTGACAAGTTATTTAGCTTCCGTTTTCCTCCCTATAAAAGAGGCCTACCTAATATTACTATGTTTTAGGCATGTTGTGAAGATTCAATGGGAAAATGTAAATATCTGGCTCAAAGAAAGTTCTCATTAAATATTGCATATGCATAGCTTTGTGTGTCTCTGTGTGGATATATTTTAAATTTGGATAGACTGAGAGTTATCTGTATGAATGATTACAATGTATTTTTGGAATTACATCCAATTTTTTGTACTTGTTTAAGAACATTTTCTTTCAAGCGTGGCTAGATGCCACATCTAACCAATGAATTATATGTGGTGAAAGCATCCTAAACTATGAACTGTCAAATAAGAGCAAGAAGTGTACTTTATCTTTTAAAAGGACATTTCTAGAACTGAAGCTGAGAGTTTGAATTTCATGGATTTTCTCTCTAGACCGATCAGAAATTCTATCCCCCAGTTAAGAGCTATGTTAGAAACAGGGTGGTAAGGTTTGGGGGGGGAGAAGGAAAAATGAAGGGTGGGGAGTTCCTCTTATTAATTATACCTCTACAGCAACAGGTACTCAGCTCTGCTTCCATTTCTCTCTCCTGAGGTGGAGGTGGACCAGATCCTGATCAGCTGGTTTGTAGTGTCAGGTTATAGACCTCCGTCAGTGAGCTGGGTGTATGAAGTTCCTAGGCAGGGCTTGACTGAGGATATTTGTCTAGAGAAGAAACCTCTTTTTGCCATCACTTTGGAGTTGAACTTGATGTTCCTTGAGCATGTTTCAGTTAGTTTGTAACTGAAGGCATTTTGTTCTGTCCAAGGATTTCATCCTTCTCCTCCTTCTCTGTGCCCAAACTCTACCGATCTCCCATTCCATGAAGATGATTGGGTGGAAGAAGAAACTCTGCAGGGGGCATCACCTGTGGGCCCTGTGCTGCTATATGCTGCTGGCCATTGTTGCTCTGAGACTTTCTCTCAGGTTAAAATGTGACATAGATTCCCTGGATCTGGAATCCAGGGACTTTCGAAGCCAGCGCTGTAGGGACATCTTGTACAAGTCCCTGAAGCTGCCAGCAAAGAGATCCATCAACTGTTCTGGGGTCACCCGAGGGGACCAGGAAGCAGTAGTCAAGGCTGTCCTGGACAATCTGGAGATCAAGAAGAAGCGGGAGCCTTTCACAGACACCGATTACCTCAACATGACCAGAGATTGTGAGCAGTTTAAGTCCCAAAGGAAGTTCATACATTTCCCACTGAGCAAAGAAGAGTTAGACTTCCCCATCGCATACTCTGTGGTCGTCCATGAGAAGATTGAAAACTTTGAACGGCTGCTGCGAGCTGTGTATGCCCCTCAGAACATATACTGCGTCCATGTGGATGAGAAGTCCCCAGAAACTTTCAAAGAGGCAGTCAAGGCCATTATTTCCTGCTTCCCAAATGTCTTCATGGCCAGTAAGTTGGTCCGGGTGGTTTACGCCTCCTGGTCCAGGGTGCAGGCTGACCTGAACTGTATGGAAGACTTGCTCCAGAGCTCGGTGCCATGGAAATACTTACTGAATACATGTGGGACAGATTTTCCTATAAAGACCAATGCTGAGATGGTCCTGGCCCTCAAGATGTTGAATGGGAAGAACAGTATGGAGTCCGAGTTACCTACTGAGTACAAAAAGTCTCGCTGGAAATACCACTATGAGGTGACAGACACATTGCACCTAACCAGCAAGATGAAGGACCCTCCCCCTGATAACTTACCTGTGTTCACAGGGAATGCCTATTTTGTGGCTTCTCGAGCCTTTGTCCAACATGTCTTAGAGAACCCCAAATCCCAACGACTGATCGAATGGGCAAAAGACACCTATAGCCCCGATGAACACCTCTGGGCCACCCTTCAGCGTGCACCGTGGATGCCTGGCTCTGTCCCCTACCACTCCAAGTTTCACATCTCAGACATGACCGCCATTGCCAGGCTAGTCAAATGGCAGATCCATGAGGGAGATATCAGTATGGGAGCACCTTATGCACCTTGCTCTGGAATCCACCAGCGGGCTATCTGCATTTATGGGGCTGGGGACCTGCACTGGATTCTTCAGAATCATCACCTCTTGGCGAACAAGTTTGACCCAAAGGTGGATGATAATGTTCTGCAGTGCTTAGAAGAGTATTTACGTTATAAGGCCATCTATGGGACTGAACTCTGAGATACACCGTGAGAGGATTGCTACCCGAGGGGCAGGAACATGTACAAACGTGCCCAGAACATGCTGGGACAGTGTGGGGTGGGAGACCAGGGCTCTGGAATCCATGGCATCCCCCTGGGTCAGGGGGCTGCTCTTGGAGTGTGGTGAGTAGATCTGTTGCCTTGCAAATTGCTGCCCTGGGTGAACACTGACTGTTCACTCACCTCACTTCCAATAGCTCCTCCGCCGACTTTCCCACCGAGTTGGGAATAAGAACCAGCTCTTTGAGTGAATAAGGGAGGGAAGTGTGGCAGGAGACCCTGGATTTCAGTTGAATTCTTGGTATTGGTTTTTTCACTCTTTGGAGATGCCATTCCTAACTCTAGGCTTGGTAGTAGGGAGGAGACTTTGAGGGAAAAAAGGCCTTGTATTTTGTACTATTAACTTAAAAATACATAGCTTCTGATTCAAATCCCTGACTCTACTTTTTGTCTAGTAAGCCAGAGATAAGATAAAACTCTGAGACGTTTTCTCATAACTATTGGTGACATTTAAAATCCCTGGTGGCTAGCAAGAGAATCCCCATTGTTCAGGAATGATCATGGCAAGCTGTATAAATAGCAGATGCAAAAGAATATAGAGGAACACAGCTGATTCTTTCATTATTGAAAGCCCTCCTCATTTTGTTAACATTGCCAGATTCATGACTTTTCTGTAAGGGAAAAGGCAGGGTGATTTAACCAGTATGACCATCCATATCCTTATGGGAAAATTACAGCACTAATTTTGCAAGCTTCACAACCAAAGCTTAATGTTCCATGAGAAAGATGGTAGTTGCCATTAGGTAAGGTCACTGTATAATTTATTGTCAAAACTGAAACACATTTTACTTGGGGGTGGGTGGGTGCTGTAGTATTAATAATTAAGTTAGATAACAAGAATAAACTAGGTCTGGTTATTCTATCTTTATGCGTCTTGAGTCAAAACTCTTATTTAAGTATGTGAATGGAATGGTCACTGTTCATAGTTCTGTGGCTTATACATTTCCTGTGGGGAGACAGGTGTGTGTGTGTGTGTGTGTGTGTGTGTGTGTGTACATGTGTTCTCTGCCCCACACTTCCATCTGCTTGCCTAACAAATGTTACTTGGCGAAACAGTTTCCTTTCTAAAGCTCCAGAGATAATTGTCAGGTAATCGGAAGGCAATTAACTGTTAGTTATATTCTTCTGTGATGGGAAAAGGATACCTCATAAACAGATAAGCATATCTTGTATATGGTAGAGCTGGTCTTCTGCATACAGTCTGCTCTGGAAAAGTGATCTATATACCAATTAATTTGTGTAATTTGAATGATGTTCCCATTAATATGTCGTGATGTCATGAGTGTGTTTCTTCTTTTCTGATCTTGATTCAGTTAATCAAGTGTTCTCTCACAACCAACTTTCCCTGCAACCCATGTACTCTGACATAGCTATCACTGGGTCTGATACAGTGAATTTTCTAAGTTGGTGATTGCTTTTTGTAAGGTTGTACTCCTTTGGTAATGGGCATTGCCACCACCAACTTACCTGCACTGTCACACTGAGTCCTCTTCACTTTGCTCTCAGCCCCATCATGGGGATGACTAATGAATAGCTGGATGCTCCACAGATGAGCCCTGTAAGGTCTGTCCCTAGCAGTGGTGATTGTGGACCTCTCCACCTGCTAGCCTTTGTGACTGTCCTTGGCCCTCCTCTGAGAGGGCTGCAAGGGGGCAGAAAAGTTTCCGAGTGCATGTATTCTGAGAAAAGAACGTGGGTTTTTGGCTTCATAGTCAACTTCCTCTTTAAATTTTCACGTGAAATAAGTTTTTATGTAAATATGTTAAAAAGATTAGGGCTTCCCTGGTGGCGCAGTGGTTGGGAGTCCGCCTGCCGATGCAGGGGACATGGGTTCGTGCCCCGGTCCGGGAAGATCCCACATGCCGCGGAGCGGCTGGGCCCGTGAGCCATGGCCGCTGAGCCTGCGCGTCCGGAGCCTGTGCTCCGCAACGGGAGAGGCCACAACAGTGAGAGGCCCGTGTACCGGAAAAAAAAAAAAAAAGGAAAAAAAAAGATTAAAATGTGAACTTGTCATTTTGGGGGAACAAGTTGCTGGAATTCTCCAAGCATTGAAATTTCCTCTAGAAATACATTCAAAGGTGAATAGGAAGTGCTCTTTATTTAATAAAAAACCTAAGGTCTTTCTTATCAGAAGGGTCAAATTTCTCCCCCATTTGGTGAGTGTATTTTAGAAACCGCACACTTAAACCAACACATCTGTTGATTTTTCCTTCCCTCCGAGTCATATCTGTTTCTATACCCTTTCTCTGGAAAGGAAAAATCTCATTAATGAATTGAGCAACTATGTTTATATTTTCAAGGTTTGAATTTCCTCTTTATTTTTGATTTGTGGACTGTTGGTGATTTTTTTTTTTTTTAATTTCGACTGTGTTGGGTCTTAGTTGCGGCACACAGGATCATTCGTTGTGGTGTGCAGGCTCTTTGTTGCGGTGTGTGGGCTTTTCTCTAGTTGTGGCGTGCGGGTTTTCTCTTCTCTAGTTGTGGCACACAGGCTCCAGGGCGCATGGGCTCTGTAGTCGTGGCGTGCGGGTTCCAGAGTGCGTGGGCTATGTAGTTTGCTGCACGCAGGCTCTCTAGTTGAGGCACGCAAGCTCAGTAGTCGTGGCACGCCAGCCTAGCTGCCTCGCGGCACGTGGGATCCTAGTTCCCAGACCAGGGATTGAACCCTCATCCCCTGCATTGCAAGGTGGATTCTTTACCACTGGACCACCAGGGAAGTCCCGATAAGTGTTGTTTTAATAACTGTATTTTTTGTTGCACACTCTGCCTATTGTTATCTTTGCTCTTTTCTTGACTGAGCGAAAATTTAAGAAAGGAAGAAAAGACAGTTAACCCTGTCTGGCAACAGAAGATATAATTTATTTGAGGAGAAAAAGTATTTCAATTAAAAAATGGAAGGAATAATTAAATCCATTGCCTGCCTTAAGTCCTTCAATTGAACTGAATACCTATTCTTACTTCTTCCCCTTAGTCGGTCAGTCATTACAAAGATGTGGTTCCCATCTCTGTGACGCTTGAGTGTATGATGAGCAATGAAATAACTCATTCATTCATTCCACAAGTATTAAGTAAGCTCTAACTATTTACCAGGTATTGTTTTTGACACTGGGGATAGTGCAGTCACCAAAAAGGAATCCCCATGCTCCTGGTGTTCACATACCAGTGGGAAAACAACTATAAACGGATAAGTAATGTATATGTATATTAGGAGACGAGTGCTGGAGAGAAATTGAAGGAAGTGAATGAGACCTTAGGAGAGTGGAGTGGGGAGGAAAATCTTAAATAGTGTGGTCAGGGAGGCCCTTAATGAAAAGGTGACATTTGAGTAAACATTTGAAGGAGATGAAGGAATGATTCGTGAGGAGAAATGCGGGAAGAGCATCCTAGGCCAAGAGGAAAGACTTGCACAGCACTGAAACACAACCACACCTGCCACGTTTGAGGAACAGCAAGGAAGCTGGTGTAAACGGAGCAGAGTAAAGGAGGGGGAAAAGAGTTAAGAATACAGGGGAGGAGGATATATTGTAAAGGCCCTTGTGCCCCATTACATGGACTTTGTCTTCTCTGAGAGATAATTATAGGCCCCCGGAAGGTTTTGAGCAGCGGGCTGACATGATCTGACTAACATTTTAATGCTGCATTGAGGACAGACTGGTTGGGAGGTAGGGGTGGGGAGCAGGGAGGCTCGTTAGGAGGCTCTGGTACTAATCTCAGCACTAGCAGTAGTGGCTGAGACCAGGGTTGCAGCAGTAGAAATGGTGAAAGTGATCAGATTCTGGAAATGTTTTGAAGGTTCAGTTTGAGAGTTTGCTGACAGATTGAATTTGTTTATGAGAGCAATGGAGGAGTCAAGAATGACTCCAGGGCTTTTGTTCTGATGATAAGTTAGAAGGACAGAGTTACCGTCAACCAAGAGAGGAACACTGTGAAAGAGTGGTTTTTTAGGGGAAAATCAGGGGGTTGATTTTGAACATGTTAAATTGGAGATGCCTATTAGACATGTGAGGAGATGAATGGGACAGGATTCTGGGTTCAGGAGAGAGGCCTAGACTGGAGACACTTATATGGTATTCATCAGCTTATACGTAAACCCATGAAACTGGATGAGAGTCCCAAAAGAGTGGCAGAAATAGAAAAGAGCCTCCCAAATGAGTTCTGAGGGCTCTCCAAAATGCAGAGGACGGCGGAGTCAAGATGGCGGACTAGGAGGATGCAGAATTCGCATCTCCGCACAACTAGGGCACCTGCCAGGCACCAGTGGGGGACCACGGACACCTAAGGGGTCAGGAGGAATCCACAGTGACCAGGTAGGACATGGGGCGTGGGGGGGGAGTGAGGGGGGAGGAGAAGTGGAGGCGGGACGGGAATGGCGCCCCTGAGGGGCGGCTGGGGGAGGGGAAGGGATCCCACGCCCAAAGGGGGAAATTGGGGGACCACTGGGG
>NC_041224.1:52709069-52712434 GCF_002837175.3 Physeter macrocephalus
GAGAAGTGGAGGCGGGGCGGGAATGGCGCCCCTGAGGGGCGGCTGGGGGGGGGGAAGGGATCCCACGCCCAAAGGGGGAAATTGGGGGACCACTGGGAGGGCAGAGGATCAAAAGGGAGTGTGCCCACACTTCCCCTGCCCACTTGGGCCCCCAGGAGCCTGCTGAGATCTGGGGCCTGATCCTCTGCCCACCGAGGCCCCCTCCAGCCGCGGGTCCTGAGGAAGTGGGAGGGAGGGGAGGGGGAACAAAAGTAAAGGCCGGACCTCTGGGACCGGCATCCCTGAGGGGCGGCTGGGGGAGGGGAGGAGTTCCTACAGCCAGCAGGACCCACCCATGGTTAGGGGTCTAGCGGCGGCAATGGGGGACACCCTTGGGGGAGACCCTTGGCTGGGGTGGGGGTGGGGGGCGGAGAAACGGAAGGGGACGCAGCCAGGTCTTTCCCTGTCCACCTAGGCACCAGGGAGCCTATTGGGCTCCCGGCCTAACCCTCTGCCCTCGGAGCCTCCCTCCTGCCACGCAAACTTCAAGCCCCGCCCCTACACCCCCACCCAGGGCCCCACCTCTACGCTCGGAGACCCCCTCCCTCCAGCGTGCTGGGCCTGAACCCCACCCACACACCCTCACTCAAGGGCCCTACCGCCAAACCCTGAAAGTCCACACTCCAGAGGCCCCTCTTTGGGCATACTGCCTCACCCCTTCTGCGCAGGACCTAAGCAGAGGCCCCACCCCCTGCTTGAACGTCGCCCCACCTAGGCACCGCCCCCAAGGCCTTTTCCAGCTGCATGGGCCCTGACCCTAGGCCCCGCCACAGGCTCAAAAGTCACCCTGCCGCCAGCCTAGGTCCTGCCCCACCCCTGCCTAAGTTCCACCCCCGCCTAAACTCCACCCCCATAGCCAAGGCCTTTTTTTTCTTTCTTCTTTTAGGTTGGGGTTCTGTTTTACCTTGCTGTTGTTGATTCATTTATATATATTTTTTCTAATAAACCTTACCCTCAACCACTGTGCCACCAGGGAAGCCCTTTTTGTGGTTTTGTTTTACCTTGTTGCTGTTGTTTCAATTACATTTTTATTTTTCCTAATAATATTTTTTATCTTTCTAATTTTATGTTTTATTCTTTGTTATTGTACTGCTCCTTATTTTCCTTTTTTTTTTTTTTTTTTTTTCTGTGCCATGCGGCTTGCAGGATCTTTGTCCCCAGGCCGGAGGTTGGGCCCGAGCTCCTGTTTTGGGAGCACCAAGTCCAAACTGATGGACTAACAGAGACCTCAGACCCCAGGGAATATTAATTGGAGTGAGGCCTCCCAGAGGTCGTCATCTTGGCACCAAGACCCGGCTCTACCCAACTGCCTGCAAACTCCAGTGCTGGATGCCTCAGGCCAAACAACCAGTAAGACAGGAATACAGCCCCACCCCTCAAAAAAAAAAAATGAAATGACAAAAAGAAAAGTCAAAGATGAAGGAGCAAGGTAAAAACTTACAAGACCAAATAAATGAAGACGAAATAGGCAACCTACCTGAAAAAGAATTCAGAGTAATGATAGTAAAGATGATCCAAAATCTCGGAAACAGAATGGAGAAAATACAAGAAACGCTTAACAAGTATCTAGAAGAATGAAAGAGCAAACAGTGATGAACCACACAGTAACTGAAATTAAAAATACTCTAGAAGGAATCAATAGCAGATTAACTGAGGCAGAAGAACGGATAAGTGAGCTGGAAGATAAAATGGTGGAGATAACTGCTGGGGAGCAGAATAAATTAAGAAGAATGAAAAGAATTGAGGACAGTCTCAGAGACGTCTGGGACAACATTAAACGCACCAACATTCGAATTATAGGGGTCCCAGAAAGAGAAAGGGTCTGAGAAAATATTTGAGGAGATTATAGTAGAAAACTTCCGTAACATGGGAAAGGAAATAATGAAGTCCAGGAAGTGCGGAGAGTCCCATACAGGATAAACCCAAAGAGAAAAACACCGAGACACATATTAATCAAACTATCAAAAATTAAATACAAAGAAAATACATTAAAAGCAGCAAGGGAAAAGCAACAAATAACATACAAGGGAATCCCCATAAGGTTAGCAGCTGATCTTTCAGCAGAAACTCTGCAAGCCAGAAGTGAGTGGCAGGACATATTTAAAATGATGAAAGGGGGCTTCCCTGGTGGCGCAGTGGTTGAGAATCCGCCTGCCAATGCAAGGGACATGGGTTTGTGCCCCGGTCCGGGAAGATCCCACATGCCGCGGAGTGGCTGGGCCTGTGAGCCATGGTCACTGAGCCTGTGCATCCAGACCCTGTGCTCCGCAACGGGAGAGGCCACAACAGTGAGGCCCGCGTACCACAAAAAAAATAAAATAAGAAATAAAATAAAATGATGAAAGGGAAAAACCTACCCGGCAAGTATCTCATTCAGACTCAACGGAGAAATCAAAAGCCTTACAGACCAGCAAAGGCTCAAGAATTCAGCACCACCAAACCAGCTTTACAACAAGTGCTAAAGGAACTTCTCTAAGCAGGAAACACAAGAAGAAAAAGACCCACAAAAACAAACCCAAATCAATTAAGAAAATGGTAATAGGAACATACATATTGATAATCACCTTGAATGTAAATGGATTAAATGCTCCAACCAAAAGACACAGAGTGGCTGAATGGATACAAAAATAAGACCCTTATATATGCTGTCTATAAGAAACCCACTTCAGACCTAGTGACACATACAGACTGAAAATGAAGGGATGGAAGAAGATATTCCATCAAATGGAAATCAAAAGAAAGCTGGAGTAGCAATACTCATATCAGATGAAATAGACTTTAAAATAATGACTGTTACAAGAGATAAGGAAGGACACTACATAATGATTAAGGGATCAGTCCAAGAAGAAAACAACAATTATAAATATTTATGCACCCAACATAGGAGCACCTCAATACATAAGGCAAATGCTAACAGCCATAACAGGAGAAATCAACAGTAACACAATAGTAGTGGGGGACTTTAACACCCCACTTACACCAATAGACAGATCATCTAGACAGAAAATAAACAAGGAAACACAAGCTTTAAATGACACAATAGAGCAGATAGACTTAATTGATATTTTTAGATTATTCTGCTGGAAAGAGGAAGAATAAACTTTCTTCTCAAGTGCACATGGAACATTCTCCAGAATAGATCACATCTTGGGTCACAAATCAAGCCTTGGAAAATTTAAGAAGACTGAAATTGTATCAAGAATCTTTTCCAACCACAAATGCTATGAGATTAGAAATCAATTACAGGAAAAAACAGTAAAAAAAACAAAACAAAACCCACAAATACATGGAGGCTAAACAGTGTGCTGCTAAATAACCAAGAGATC
>NC_041224.1:52712493-52751769 GCF_002837175.3 Physeter macrocephalus
CAGAAATACAAAGGATCATAAGAGACTACTACAAGCCACTATATGCCAATAAAATGGAAAACCTGGAAGAAATGGACAAATTCTTGGAAAAGTACAACCTTCCAATACTGACCAGGAAGAATTAGAAAATATAAACAGACAAATCACAGGTAATGAAATTGAAACTAATTAAAAATCTTCCAACAAACAAAAGTCCAGGACCAGATGGCTTCACAGGCAAATTCTATCAAACATTTAGAGAAGAGTTAACACCTATCCTTCTCAAACTCTTCCAAAAAATTGTGGAGGGATAGACTTTAAAATAATGACTGTTACAAGAGATAAGGAAGGACACTACATAATGATTAAGGGATCAGTCCAAGAAGAAAACAACAATTATAAATATTTATGCACCCAACATAGGAGCACCTCAATACATAAGGCAAATGCTAACAGCCATAACAGGAGAAATCAACAGTAACACAATAGTAGTGGGGGACTTTAACACCCCACTTACACCAATAGACAGATCATCTAGACAGAAAATAAACAAGGAAACACAAGCTTTAAATGACACAATAGAGCAGATAGACTTAATTGATATTTTTAGATTATTCTGCTGGAAAGAGGAAGAATAAACTTTCTTCTCAAGTGCACATGGAACATTCTCCAGAATAGATCACATCTTGGGTCACAAATCAAGCCTTGGAAAATTTAAGAAGACTGAAATTGTATCAAGAATCTTTTCCAACCACAAATGCTATGAGATTAGAAATCAATTACAGGAAAAAACAGTAAAAAAAACAAAACAAAACCCACAAATACATGGAGGCTAAACAGTGTGCTGCTAAATAACCAAGAGATCACTGAAGAAATCAAAGAAGAAATAAAAAAACCTAGAAACAAATGACAACAAAAACACCATGATCACGCTGATCCAAAACCTATGGGACACAGCCAAAGCAGTTCTAAGAGGGAAGTTCATAGCAATTCAAACTCACCTCAATTTTCTCACGTTTTATTTGAGAAAAATCTCAAATAAACAATCTAACCTTACACTTAAAGCAACTAGAAAAAGAAGAGCAAAGAAAACCCAAAGTTAATAGAAGGAAAGAAAGCATAAGGATCAGAGCAGAGATAAATGAAATAGAAACGAAGAAAACAGTAGCAAAGATCAATAAAACTAAAAGTTTACACCTATCCTCAAACTCTTCCAAAAAATTGCAGAGGGAGGAACACGCCCAAACTCATTCTACAAGGCCACCATCACCCTGGTAGCAAAACCAGAGAAAGATAACACAAAAAAGAAAATTATAGTCCAATATCACTGATGAACATAGACACAAAAATCCTCAACAAAATACTATCAAACAGAATCCAACAACACATTAAAAGGATCATATACCATGATCAAGTGGGATTTATCCCAGAGGTGCAAGGATTCTTCAATATATGGAAAACAATCAATGTGATACACCACATCAACAAACTGAAGATTAAAAACCATATGATCATCTCAATAGATGCAGAAAATGCTTTTGACAGAGTTCAACACCCATTTATGATAAAAACTCTCCAGAAAGTGGGCATAGAGGGAACCTACCTCAACATAATAAAAGCCATATATGACAAATCCACAGCAAACATCATTCTCAATGGTGAAAAACCGAAAGCATTTCCTCTAAGATCACGAACATGACAAGGATGTCCACTCTCACCACTGTTATTCAACATAGTATTGGAAGTCCTAGCCACAGCAATCAGGGAAGAAAAAAATAAAAGGAATACAAATTGGAAAAGAAGAAGTAAAACTGTCACTGTTTGCTGGTGACACGATACTATGCATAGAAAATCCTAAAGATGCTGCCAGAAAACTACTAGAACTAATCAATGAACTTGGTAAGGTTGCAGGATACAAAATTAATGTGCAGAAATCTCTTGCATTCCTATACACTAACAATGAAAGATCAGAAAGAGAAATTAAGGAAACACTCCCATTTACCACTGCAACAAAAAGAATGAAATACCTAGAATAAACCTACCTAAGGAGGCAAAAGACCTGTACTCAGAAAACTATAAAACACTGATAAAAGAAATCAAAGATAACATAAACAGATGGAGAGATATACCATACTCCTGGACTGGAAGAATCAATATTGTGAAAATGACTATACAACCCAAAGCAATCTACAGGTTCGATGCAATCCCTATCAAATTACCAATGGCATTTTTCACAGAACTAGAACAAGAAATTTTACAATTTGCATGGGAACAGAAAAGACCCCGAATAGCCAAAGCAATCTTAAGAAAGATAAATGGAGCTGGAGGAATCGGGCTCCCTGACTTCAGACTATACTACAAAGCTACAGTAATCAAGACAGTATGGTACTGGCACAAAACCAGAAATATAGATCAATGGAACAGGATAGAAAGCCCAGAGATAAACCCATGCACATATGGTCACCTTATCTTTGACAAACGAGGCAAAAATATACACTGAAGAAGACAGCCTCTTCAACAAGTCATGCTGGAAAAAATGGATAGATACATGTATAAGAATGAAATTAGAACACACTCTAAAACTACACACAAAAATAAACTCAAAATGGATTAAAGGCCTAAATGTGAGGCCAGACACTGTAAAACTCTTAGAGGAAAACATAGGCAGACCACTCTATGACATAAATCACAGCAAGATCCTTTCTCACCCACCTCCTTAGAGGAAGGGAAATAAAAATAAACAAATGAGACCTAATTAAACTTAAAAGCTTTTTCACAGCAAAGGAATCTATAAACAAGACAAAAAGACAATCCTCAGAGTGGGAGAAAATGTTTTCAAGTGAAACAACGGACAAAGGATTAATCTTCAAAATATACAAGCAGCTCATGCAGCTCGATATCACACACAAAAAAACAACCCAATCCAAAAATGGGCAGAAGACCTAAATAGATACTTCTCCAAAGAAGACATCCAGTTGGCCAACAAATACATGAAAAGATGCTCAATATCGCTAATCATCCGAGAAATGCAAATCAAAACCACAATGAGGTATTACCTCACACCGATCAGAATGGCCATCATCAAAAAATCTAGAAACAGTAAATTCTGGAGAGTGTGTGGAGAAAAGAGAACCCTCCTGCACTGTTGGTGGGAATGTAAAGTGATACATCCACTGTGGAGAACAGTATGGAGGTTCCTTAAAAAACTAAAAACAGAAGTACCATGTGACCCAGCAACCCCATTACTGGGCATATACCCTGAGAAAACCATAATTCAAAAAGATACATGTGGGACTTCCCTGGTGGTGCAGTGGTTAAGAATCCACCTGCCAATGCAGGGGACATGGGTTCGATCCCTGTCCGGGAAGATCCCACATGCTGCGGAGCAAATAAGCCCATACGCCACAACTACTGAGCTGGTGTGCCACAACTACTGAAGCCCGCGCACCTAGAGCCCATGCTCTGCAACAAGAGAAGCCACCGCAATGAGAAGCCCACCCACCGCAATGAAGAGTAGCCCCTGCTCGCTGCAACCAGAGAAAGCCCACACAGCAACGAAGACCCAATGCAGCCAAAAATTAATTAATTAATTAAAAATAAAAAGATACATGCACCACAATGTTCAATGCAGCACTATTTACAATAGCCAGGACATGGAAGCAACTTAAATGTCCATTAACAGATGAATGGACAAAGAAGATATGGCATATATATATATATATATATATATATACAATGGAATATCACTCAGCCATAAAAAGGAATGAAATTGAGTTATTTGTAGTGAGATGGATGGACCTAGAATCTGTCATACAGAGTGAAGTAAGTCACATTACTTATTGTATGCTAATGCATATATATGTTATTTTAAAAAGCGGTGTTGATGAACCTAGTGGCAAGGCAGGAATAAAGACGCAGACGTATAGAATGGGTTTGAGGGCACGGTGGGAAAGGGGTAGCTGGGATGAAGTGAGAGAGTAGCACTGACATATATACACTACCAAATGTAAAATGGATGGCTAGTGGGAAGCAGCCGCATAGCACAGGGAGATCAGCCCTGTGCTTTGTGACCACCTAGAGGGGTGGGATAGGGAGGGTGGGAGGGAGAGAGACGCAAGAGGGAGGGGATATGGGTTATATGTATATGTATAGCTGATTCACTTTGTTGTACAGCAGAAACTAACACATTGTAAAGCACTTATGCTCCAATAAAGATGTGAAATAAAATGCAGAGGTCACAGAGGCAAAGAGGAACCAACAAGAGAGTTGGAAAGGAGCAGCTAGTGTAGTAAATAGAAGAAAAACCGGAATAATATTTTGGAAGCGTAAAGGAGAAAGTGATTCAGGATAGAGGAAGTTGATGACTATGCCCAGAACTGGTTAATCAGTTAAGATGAGAATGAAGAAGTGACTGTTGGATTTAACAATGTGGAGGTGACCTTGATAAGATCAGTTTTTGTGGAGTGTGGAGGTGAGAACATGATTGGAGGTGGTTCAAGGAGAATGTTAGAACAAATCTGGATTCAGCAAGTAGAGATGAAATTGTTTTGAGTCTTGCTTTAAGGCAAGAGAAGGAGAATAAAAGTAATGGAAGGTTAAGAGCAGTTTGTCCTAAAAATTAGGAAAGCGATAGCATGTTTGTAGGTTGATGGGAAAGATCTAGTCATGAAGAGAAGATGTAGGAATGAGACGGGATATCTGCCAGGGTGACATCCTTGTGAAGAAGAGGGTAGTTATGTAGTGCACAGGAGGAAAGGCCTATCTCTGATGGAAGCATGAACAACAGTTCACCCACAGTAACAGGAGTGCAGGCAGGGTAGTTGGGCTCAGATGTACATAGATGGGTCAATGTGGTGGTTTGTGAAATTTGTGGAGTTCTATTTTTCTATTCTTTAATAATTTATTTTAGGTATAATATACATATATAAAAGTACAAAAATCCCAAATATATAGCTTGTAATTTTTACAAAGTGAACAAACCTGTGTAACTAGAATCCAGATCAAAAACAGAACATTACCACAACCCAGAGGGCTCCTGTGTCCCTTTCCAGTTACTACCCAAGCTGCAGCAAGGATAACCACTGTCCTGACACTGAAACTGAGCAGGACCCTGCAGGGCCCTCCTGGGGGCAAGCCCTTCTGTGTCTCCAGTTCTGGTTTGTAGAAAAAACTTTCCTTTCCTAGGCCTTCCTGAAGTTTCAAAGAGCAGACTCAAATTAATGATTAGAGAGGTAGAAAATGCGGAAACAAAGGGCTTGAACCATAGAGTCAGAGGATTCCTAGTTCCTCCTGAAGGGATATAGATAACAGTCTGATGCATATCTTTCGAGTTGTTCTGCAGAAACTAAGACTTCCATCTGGTGGACGGTGTTGACTACATGTGGATCACAAGATCATAGACCCCAGACTGGTAGGAACCAGAAGATTAATGATGAATATTCCTGAAACTTCACCCTGTTACCTCACCACCAACCAATCAGAAGAATGTCCACAAGCTGATCACGCATCCTGAAACCCTCCGCCCTAAAGTTGCCTTTAAAAACCAAAAGCCATTGGGAAGTTTGGGTCTCTTGAGCATTAGCTGCTAATTCTCCTTGCTTGGTGCCCTGCAAATAAATGCAGTACTTTCCTTTATCACAGCCTGGTGTTAGATTGGCTTTGCTGCGTGTCAGGTGAGTGGACCCAAGTTGCGTTCAGTAACAACACCATAGGTTCTTTGGCCTGTTTTTGAATTTTTTATAAATACTGTGTTCTCTTTTGTTTATGGCTCCTTAAACTCAACATTGAGATTCACCTATGTTGTTGTGTGTAGCCATAGCTCAATGATTTTTACTGCTGTGTAATATTCCCTATATTAATATACCATACTTTATTCTATTGATGAACATTTGGGTTGTTTTCAGCTTTTATCTATATATTATGAATTGTGCTCTATGAACCTCTTGAAATGTTTTATAGGGAACATATGCATACATTTCAACTGAGTAGGCATGTAGGAGTGAAATTGCTGGGCCATAAGGTGTACATATGTTTACCTTTAGTAAATACTGTCATATAGTTTTTACAACATGATCTACCAATTTAACTCCCACCAGCAAGGTGCGAGAGTTGCATTTGCTTCACTTCCTTGCTAATATTATTAATCTGTCTTTGTCATTTTATTCATTCTGGTGGGTGTTGGTGGTATCAGATGGTGGTTTTAATTTGCATTTCTCTAATGACTGATGATGTTAAGTATCAGTTTGGCCAAAAAGTTCTTACGGGGTTTTCTGTAAGATGGCACAGAAAAACCCGAACGAAATTTTTGGCCAACCCAGTAGCTTTTCATATGCTTATTGCCATTTGGTTATCCTGGAAATTCTCTTTTGATTAGCTTTATTTTGTTCAGTGAAATAAAGATGATTTTATGAGATGTGTATGGGGGAAGAGATATTGGAGGTTTAGAAAGAGGAAAATGTATTAAATGATTGTTTCAGATTGGAAACTGGAAAGGAAGCCAGATTAAGGGGGAAAAAATGATGCGTGGCAGTATTAAGAACCCACTGACATTAGGGAGAGTGAGTTTGAAAAGAAATCAGCCACTCATTCACATTCAGCTGCAAGAATACAGGCATGCAGTAGGCAGAGGGTAGCATGTACTCAGGTTTGTGATTTATCCTAGCAAGTATGAGAGAGAGGCAAGGAGTTGAGGTTATGTTAAAGGGGGTGATCATAATGATGGACCATAGAATTTTATCTGAGTAACGTGGGGAGGGGAGGGGATGATGATGGGATGATATAAGGGGTGTATTGGAGTGTCATGTCCATGATGTGTTGGGATTGCTTTGAAGTGAGGGATTAATCCTACTTCAAGGAGTCTATTGAAGTGAGGGACTAGTCCTATTTAAAGGAGTCTATTAAAGATTTTTAGAAACAGTGACACTTGAACTAGGTCTTGGAGTGCACCAAATGATGAAAGTCATGAAGGGTTTTCCAGGTAAGCAAATGGGATTACCAAATGCATGAAAACACAGGGTATGTTCAGGGAAATAAATGTAGCTTCTTATAGGTAAAGAGGAGGTAGCTGGGAATAAGGGCAAGTGAAGATGAGCCTAGAAGGTGGCCAGATTACAGAAAACTTAGTGTTCTGCTTCTGTCAAGTAGTTTGGACTTTATTTGTAAGCAATGAGGATCTGTAGAAGATACTTTTAAAAGAAATCTTTAATACGGAAATCTTCAGGCATATACATAAATAGAATAGCATAATGAAACTCCCAGGTACCCATCATCCAGTTTCAAAAATTATCAACTCCTGACCAAGCTTGTTTTATCTACCCTTGGCCTAACTTTCCAACCCCAACTGGGCTATTTTGAAGTAAAGTCCAAATACATTTTTCCATTCATTTATTCTTTAGTATGTATATCACAATTGAGGTAAGTAATAAATATTTAAAAAACTCAACCAACTATATCATACCTAAAGTAGTAATAGTAATTCCTTAATTTAATGAGATACCAAATGTTTTTAAATTTCCCCCACTGTGTCATAATTATGTTTTACAGAGGGTTATTTGAATTAAGACACGTTGGGTTGATACATCTCTTAAATCTCTTTTAATTGTAGATTCTGCCCTCTACCTTTATTGTATCGGCAGTTTATTTGTTGAACAAACTCGGTCTTTTTCCTCAACAGTTCCCCATATTTTGGATTCTGCTGATAGGATCTCTGCAATATTATTTAATATATTCCTGTCCCCAATATTTCTTGTAAGCTGGTATTTAGATTTAGAAGCTTGAAGGGATTCAGGTTTGAATTTTTGTCAAGAAAATTTCATTTTGGTGTTTTGTATTTCCTGCTCCATCACATCAGGAGGTACATATGTCTGTTTGGTCTGTTTTTTCTTCTTTTTTTAATGCTGGGATTGAACTGTGGGGTTTGGAAGTTGTCAGCCCGATTATACATTTCCCATAACCTTTTCACCTAATCGTTGTAGTAGCCATTGATGATCATTGTTTAGTTCTTTTATTTCATAACAAATTGCAAAATGGGGGTATCCTAATTCTACAAATCCTTTTTTATTTAAAATTTTCTATAAAGCAAAACTTTTCCTTATCAACAGTATTGCTACTCTGAAGAACAATTATTTCCCGTTACCAGTTTTCAGAACATTGAATTGGTTACCTAATGACAAACAAATTTATGTGTATTCATTTAGAACTCAAGAATTGTTAAAAAAAAAAAAAACCACATAATTTATATGCTGTGATTCACTGCAATTATTTGATGAAGCTCAAAATGCTCCATCTTTGGCTAGTGTATTTTCCTATGGCTACAGTACCAAATTATCACAAAGATAGTGGCTTAAGACAATAGAAACTTATTCTTTCACAGTTCTGGATGCAAGAAGTTCAAAATCGGTTTCACTGGGCCAAGTCAAGGTGTTGGCATGGCCACACTCCCTTTGGAGGCTTTAGGGGAGAATCTGTTCCTTGTCTCTTCCAGCTTCTGGTGGTTGCCAGCATTCCTTGGCTTGTAGCCACATCACTCTAATCTCTACCTCCATGGTCATATTGCTTTCTTTTCTCCGTATGTCAAATCTCCTTCTGCATCTCTCTTATAAAAATACATGTGATGACACTTAGGACCTATCCTGATTATCCTATACTTTCCCCATCTCAAGATCCTTAAGTAACATTTGCAAAATTTTTACCATATAAGGAAACATTTACACATTCTAGGGATTAGGACCTGATATCTTTGGGGACCATTATTCAGCATATGAAAACTAGCGAGAACCCTTTAAAGATGGCTCCTGTTTCCTTGTGACGTGACTCCAGTAATTTTGGTTAACTTCCTTATTTTCTGTTACAAGAAGACTTTCGAAGCTTATTATATGTCCTATCCCTTACCTTTAATCAGCCATTCTCATAGAAGTTTTTTTTTTTTAAGTGTGAATGGTATTTATAAACCACAATTTGGGCATTAGGGATGCTCTTTGCTAATGGGTTGTTATTGAATCAAAAGGTCCAGGAATCAAGGGCGTAAGTGAGAATGACACTTGGCAATGTTACATCTAAAAACCTACTCAAAGAACTTTTGCTTTCTGTACCTGCAATTTGGGGCTCTTCTGGTTGGGTCCCAAAGGAAGAATACATCCACTAGGAAACCAACAATGCTCCCACTGAACTGGAAACTGAGACTCCCATTTGAGCATTTAGGGTTCTTGTGCCACTGGACCAATGGGAAAAGAAGGGGGTTATTATATTGACTGGGGTGCTTGATCCCAATTATCAAGGGACATATGGCTGCTGTTAAACAATGTGACTCTCTGGAGTGCCTCCTTAGTGGCCCCATATTCAGCTGTAAAAGTTAAGGAAGGCTATAGCAATTCACTAAAGGAAAATTCACTAAGAACTTAAATACTTCAGGAATGAAGTTTAGGGTCTCCCCACCAGGTAAAGAACCCCAGTCAGCTAAGGTGCTGACTGAAGGCAACTGGAAAATGATATGGGCTATGAAAAGAAAGATCAGTCTGATGGCTATTTAATTTATATGAATGAGGACTATGCTGTCTGTCTGTTCCATGTGTGTGTATAAACATTACATGTTAATCATTTCCCTCTCTCTTTTGTTGTTACATACAAAAGTTTCGGTGGTGACTAATTTTTATAATTTAGTCTTAACAGTACAAAATATCTGGGAAGTGGGTATGTGTGTTGAATTAACTAGGAAAGAAATTAACATCTCTAGCAGATGTTCATAGTGGTAGGAATTTGTGTCTTTCTTGTGGGGGACAGATTAAGCATATTTTGTAGAAGAGATAGTTTGTTGTTGTATGTAAATCTCAAAACAGGCAAAAGGATGGGAATATATGCTGAATAGTCAAAGGAGGGTGCTGGATATTGTCTTTTCTTTCAGCTCCATATCAACTCTTCTGTATTTCCCTTTGCACTGCTGTGGCAGGGGATCCACAAGCTACATTTCCCAGACTCCCTGCAGCTGGATTTCTGTTTAGTTCTGCCTTTGAGAGGCACTACTGGGATACTGGAAAGGTGAGAAGAAGGGAGAAACTATCTTTCTTAGACATTCTGGTAGTGTCACAAGCAATGGCAGTGATAGCAGAAGTGACAGTAGATGCAGTGGCAGCTGTGGCTGGTTAGTGTAGGACAATTAGTTTCTGATCAGGCACATGGTTCAACAGTAGCAGCCTCAGTGGCATAGTGACCATGGGCTCTGAGTCATACTGTTTTCCTTTTTGCTTCCTCCAGCACTAGGGATGTTAGCTGCTTCCTCAGTTCCTATTCTTTAGACACACTTACCTTTCATCTGTTGCTCAAGCTCTTTGAACACCTTTGTAACAAACTCCTTGTATTAAATTCCTTCTGTTTGAAATACTTAATGTGGTTTCTTTTTCCGAGTGGACAATGACTGATACATTTCCTCTAAAGTAGGCACAGGCTTCCCTGGTGGCGCAGTGGTTGAGAATCTGTCTGCCAATGCAGGGGACACGGGTTCGAGCCCTGGTCCGGGAAGATCCCTCATGCTGCAGAGCAGCTAAGCCCGTGCATCACAACTACTGAGCCTGGGCTCTAGAGCCCGTGAGCCACAACTACTAAAGCCTGCGCATCTAGAACCGCAACGAAGAGTAGCCCCCGCCTGCCGCAACTAGAGAAAACCTGCATGCAGCAACGAAAGACTCAACACAGCCAAAAATAATAAATTTATTTAAAAAAAATAAAGTAGGCACTAGAGGGGCCCCCAAACAAGCTGTAGACTTAACCTGTAGGAGCCTTGAAAAAGACTAAGTTTCAAGACAGGTAGATGACATAACACTATGTATGGTGGTCTGGGAGTTCAGGGGAGGTTAAGAAACGTGTGAAGCAGAATGGTGAGGAAATCTTAGAAGTGGTGAGGCTTGAGTAGAGCAAACAGATCTGTGATAGGCAGGGAGGAGACAGATTTTTCCCTCAGCATTTTTTATATGTTTAATAACAGTTGTAAAATAGACATAAAATTTACCATCTTAATCATTTTTACATGTACAGTTCATTCATGTTGTTGAGCAACCAATCTCCAGAACTTTTCATTTTGCAAAACCAAAACTTTACACCCATTAAACAACTCAACCCTCCAGCCCTCACAGCCTGACAACCACCATTCTTTCTTTCTCTAAAAATTTGACTGCTCTCTATATAAGTGGAATTATATAATATTTATCTTTTTTTAACTGGCTTATTTCATTTAGCATAATGTCCTCAAGGTCCATCCATTTTAGCACGTGTCAGGATTTCTTTTTAAGGCTGAATGATATTTCATTGTATATGTATATACAATTTTCTTTATCCATTCAATTGTTGATAGACACTTGGGTTGCTTCCACCTTTTGGCTATTGTGAATAATGCTGCTATGAACATGGGTGTACAAATATTTCTGAGTCTCTGCTTTCAATTCTTTTGGGTATAAATGCAGAAGTGGAGTTGCTGGATTATATCAAAATTCTATTTTTAACTTGTTTAGGAACTGCCATACTGTTTTCCATAGCAGCTGCAACATTTTACATTCACACCAACGGTGTACAAAAGTTCCAAGTTCTCTACATCCTCACCAACACATATTTTGTGTTTCTGGTTTTGATAGTGGCCATTTTAATGGATGTGAAGTGGCCCTTTTTAAGCACTTCTGATTTTGTTGTTTTGTTTTCTAAGTACATAATCTTTAACAAGAAACCCATGGGTTTGTTATCTTTGTCTCTGTGGTTACAAAGTGACGTTTACCTCTGATTACTTAAAAAAATTTTCTCTTTATCACTGGTTTTTAGCAATGATATTATGAGGTATAGAGTTCAGAGTTTTAGATTATTCCTGTTTAGAGTTTATTAAGGCTTCTTTGCTCTGTTGATTTATCGTTTTCATCAAATTTGGAAACATTTGACTATTTCCTAAAAACTGTTCCTCTCCTTCTTGGGGGGTGGAGGGGAGTTGGCACACAATATGTAGAAATCTCCACTTGATATGATCCCGCACGTCACTGAGGCTCTTCATTTTCTCCAGTCTTTTTGTCTCTGTGCTGTATATATTTTTTAATTGGAGTATAATTGCTTTACAATGTTTTGTTAGTTTCTGCTGTACAATGCAGTGAATCAGCTATATGTATAGCTGTATATATTCCCTCCCTCTTGGACCTCCCTCCTACCCCCCCGCCCCCCACATCCCACCCATCTAGGTCATCACAGAGCACCGAGCTGAGCTTCCTGTGCTTTATAGCTTGTTCCCACTAGCTATCTATTTTACACATGGTAGTGTATATATGTCCATCCTAATCTCCCAATTCATCCCACCCTGCTCTTCCCCCCGTGTCCACATGTCCATTCTCTACATCTATGTCTCTATTCCTGCCCTGTTCATTTGTACCATTTTTTTCTCAGTTCCACATATATGCGTTAATATAGGATATTTGTTTTTCTTTCTGGCCCACTTCACTCTGTATGACAGACTCTAGGTCCATCCATGTCTCTACAAATGACCCAATTTCATTCCTTTTTATGGCTGAGTAATATTCCATTGTATATACGTACCACATCTTTATCCATTCATCTGTCATTGGACATTTAGGTTCTCCATAGCAGCTGTGTCAATTTACATTCCCACCAACAGTACAAAAGGGTTCCCTTTTCTCCAAACCCTCTGCGGCATTTACTGTTTGTAGGTATTTTGATGATGGCCATTCTGACTCGCCTGAGTTGATACCTCATTGTAGTTTTGATTTGCATTTCTCTAATAATTAGTGATGTTGAGCATCTTTTCATGTGCCTCTCGGCCATCTGTATGTCTTCTTTGGAGAAATGTCTATTTAGATCTTCTACCCATTTTTGGATTGGGTTGTTTGCTTTTCTGATATTGAGTTCCATGAGTTGTTTGCATATTTTGGAGATTAATCCTTTGTCTGTTGCTTCATTTGCAAATATTTTCTCCCATTCTGAGGGTTGTCTTTTCGTCTTGTTTATGGTTTCCTTTGCTGTGCAAAAGCTTTGAAGTTTCATTAGGTCCCATTTGTTTATTTTTGTTTTTATTTTTATTATTCTAGGAGGTGGGTCAAAAAAAGAGCTTGCTGTGGTTTATGTCAAAGAGTATTTTTCCTGTTTTCCTCTAAGAGTTTTAGAGTGTCCGGTCTTACATTTAGGTCTTTAATCCATCTGGAGTTTATTTTTGTGTATGGTGTTAGGTAGTATTCTAATTTCATTTTTACATGGAGCTGTCCAGTTTTCCCAGCACCACTTATCAAAGAGGCTGTCTTTTCTCCATTGTATGTTCTTGCCTCCTTTGTCATAGATTAGGTGACCATATGTGCGTGGGTTTATCTTTGGGCATTCTGTCCTGTAGCATTGATCTGTATTTCTGTTTTTGTGCCAGTACCATACTGCCTTGGTTTACTGTAGTTTTGTAGTATGGTTTGAAGTTGGGGAGCCTGATTCCTCCAGCTCCATTTTTCTTTCTCAAGATTGCTTTGGTTATTCGGGGTCTTTTGTGTTTCCACACAAATTGTGAAATTTTTTGTTCTAATTCTCTGGAAAATGCCATATATATAAATAATTGTTTTGACAATTATTAATCAGTTTGATTCCCTCAAATCCTGTTTTTCACCTTTGCTTGGGTGGTTCTAAGCTAGAGTAGCTTTTACTCCATTTTAGCCTACTATTGAGGCATGACCCTCTGGGGTCTCACTCTATTTGATGCCTTAGGTGACTACTGAGAACTGTTTACTCTGGTTCCCCACCCTATGTGAGCTTTGGGAATTGCTGTTTATAACTAACTCCCTAGCTACTCTTTGCTTGGTTTTGTAAGGCGTCATTCTACTTATGTGCAACCAAGTACACAGCAAACACCCTAGGGGACCAGTTTTGATTCCTCTCTAGAATGTTGCATCTTTCAATTACCTCAGCTTTCCTAAACTCTGATCTCAGTGTCTTCTCAACTCAGCAAGGTTGTCAGGCTCTGTTTGGGATCCCCTCTCCGTGTCTATAGTCTGGGTATTTAAAAAAATGTTTATTTATTTATTTGGCTGCATCAGGTCTTAGTTGTGGCATGCAGGATCTTCGTTGTGGCATGCGGGATTTTTAGCTGTGGCATGCAAACTCTTAGTTGCAGCATGTGGGACCTAGTTCCCTGACCAGGGGTTGAACCTGGGCCCCCTATACTGGGACCCAGTCTTAGCCACTGAACCACCAGGGAAGTTCCTATAGTCTGGGTATTGCCTGCATGCAGTGAGATGGAAGGTTGTAGACCTCAACTATTTCTTTGCCCCCTTTCTCAGCGATTACAGCCTTGTGCTGCCTGTTTTCCAATGTCTGCAAAACACTTTCATATATTGTGTCTACTTTTCTAGTTGTTTATGGAAGGAAGTTAAGTCCTGTCCTTGTTATTCTGGAATGACTAGAAGTCTCTGAAGATGGGAACTTAAAAAAAAAAAATTGAGATTAAAATTGACATATAACATTAGTTTTAGGTGTACAAAATGGTGATTTTATATACATGTATACTGCAAAATGATTACCATAATGTTAATATCCATCACCATACAGTTAGAAATCTTTTTTCTTATGATGAGAACTTTTAAGATCTATTCTCAGCAACTTTTAAATATACACAGTTGACCCTTGAACAATGAGGGGGTTAGGGTTGCTGATCCTCTGCAGTCGAAAATCCACGTATAACTTATAGTTGGCCTTCCGTATATGTGGTTCTTTTGTATCTGTGGTTCCACATTTGTGGATTCAACCTACTGTGGATCGTGTAGCATTGTAGTATTTACTATTAGAAAAAAAAAGATCTCTGTATAAGTAAGTGGACTCGCACAGTTCAAACTGATGTACAATACAGTATTGTTAACTATAGTCACTGTGCTGTACTTTACATTCCCTGGACTTATTTATAACTGCAAGTTTGTATCTTATGACCACTTTCACTCATTTTGCTCACCCTGTCACCATCTGCCTCTGGCAACAACCGATCTGTTCTCTGTATCCATGAGTGCAATTTATTTTAGATTCCACATATGAGGTCATACAGTCAGTCTTTCTCCAGCTTATTTCACTTGGCATTATGCCCTCAGGATCCATCTGTTTTGTTGCAAATGACAGGATTTCCTTTTTTTAATGGCTGAATAATCTGGTTCTTGGGGGCCATAGATGACACATTCTCTTTATGCATTCATCCATCAATGGACATGTATTTTCTTGTCTTGGCTATTGTAAATGATGCTGCTTTGAACATAGACGCAGATATCTCTTCAAGATAGTGATTTCATTCCCTTCACATAAATACCCAGAAGTGGAATTGCTGGATCATAAGGTAAGTTTTATTTTTAATTTTCTGAGGAAGCTCCACACTTTTCCATACTGGTTGCACTAATTTACATTCCTCCCAACAGTGCACAAGGGTTCCCTTTTCTCCACATCTTCACCAATGCTTGTAGTTTTTTGACAGTAGCCATTCTAACAAGTGTGAGGTGATGTCTTACTGTGGTTTTGATTTGCATTTCCCTGGTTAATGATGAGCATAGTTTCATGTACCTGTTGGCTGTATTTATGTCTTCTTTGGGAAAATGTCTATTCAGAACTGTGTTTTTTAGCTATTGTCTGAATTCTTTATATTTTGGATATAAATCTATCAGGTATATAATTTGCAAATATTTTCTCCTATTCTGTAGGCTGCCTGCTCATTTTATTGATGGTTTCCTTTGCTGTCCAGAGAAGCTTTTCAGTTTGATGTAGTTCCACTTAATTTTATTTTTGTTGCCTTCGCTTTTGGTATCAAATACAAAAAAATCACTGCCAAGACTGATGTCAGGGAGCTTTACACATGTTTTCTTCTAGTTTTATGGCTTCAGGTCTTAGGTTCAAGTCTGTAGTCCATTTTGGTTAATTTTTTGTGTGTAGTGTAAGATAGAGGTCCAGTTTTCCCAACACCATTTATGGACAAGACTGTCCTTTCCCCGTTGTACATTCTTGCCTCCTTTGTCATAAATTAATTGACCATATATGTGTGGGTTTATTTCTGGGCTCTCTATTCTGTTCCACTGATCTATGTGTCTGTTTCTATGCCAATAGTATCATGCTGTTTTGATTAGTATAGATTTGTAATATAGTCAGAAAGCAGGAAGTGTGATGCCTTCAGCTTTGTTCTTGCTTTGGCTATTCAAGGTGTTTTGTGCCTCACTTTGGTAAACAGAATGAGTAAAAGCAGAGGAAGAAAGTATCAGAGAATAAGAGTTGGGACATTTACGAGAGAAGACTGTTGACAGTTTTCTTGCACAGAGCTCTCTTGAACTAACACTGCTCAATCCTTTGCTGTATGTTGCAAAGTTCTTATACCTCTTACAAGGTAGAATGCCTTGCCCCAAACCCCAAGCACATTCTATCTACCTGTGTACTAGAAAAATAAGATTCTATTATTACTACAACATATAAAAAATAGCTGGATGAATTTTCACCAAATTAGGGGGTATTTTTAGAATGGATTGACAAAACAAATGTTGCAAATTCTTATGGAGAATTTGCGCTTTCCCTTACCATGCATTGTTTTATTGATTCCAAATTTTGTAACTATGCTACAAATAATTGCTTCTCCAGCTGAGTGAAAACACACACATACATTCCAATGTATGTACACATTTTACATATTTTACTATTAGTGATTCAATTATGACCCACTCAAAACTGATGATAACATACCTTATGACACTGGGATTGATGTCTACCAAGAGATAAAATACTTTTTTTTCCCCTTAACCTCAGCTGAAGACAGATCACTATAAACAAACCAAACAATGACCAGTCAGGCATTAAACCCAAAGAAGCTATTCTTTGTCCACTATTTGGGTGTTAAAGTAGTACTCAGTAATACATTTGAGACAGGACCAACTGTACGTTACCACACAAAGCCCAGATTTTACGTTTAGTTCTACTAACAGATGAATTAATGGACTTTTTTTCTTCTTCCACATTAACAGGCAAGTAAGCTTATTATCACTGGAGTCTGGCCAGGTGGGAGAGCTTACACCAAAGTGGTATAAGCTCTGGCCGTGTCTCTTCTGTAATTTCCAGTGAAGTCCGAGTACTGCTGTGGGGAGATTAGAACACCTATATCACTATGCAAATGTTAGCCATGTGTATGCAGGTAATTAGAACTGAGAGGAGGAAATGTCAGGCTATGACTTCTGTACTCCTGCCCAGGCGAAAAGAGAGGTGTGTATGTGGTGGCTGTCCTAAGTACAAGAATTGGTTTCAACTGGTGGAATGTGGTATAATCCCTAGGGTTTACACCTAGGTACACTATAAACTCTAGGTATTCCACACCAGTTACCTGGATGAGTATGAGTGAATACTGAGAGTGATGTAAGTTCTTCCTGTCCTTTGTTGTGTTTTCTCATGACTCCTTTGTTAAGAGCTCACAGGGAAGAGCTCAATATGGGTCGTACTCAGATACAAGCGTTTAAGTTTTGAATAATGGATAGGATTTTGATTCTGAAAGGAAAGTCATGAGACATGAAGGAAACAGCATAACCAAGACAAAAGAGAAATCTGAGATCTGACTTGTTTCTTTCTCAAATTTAACTGGAGCAGACTATGTGCTCATTGGTAGGGAAGGTCAGGAAGAGAACACTGGAATAGATTATGCAGAATGGGCTGCAAGGATGAAAGTTAGTTTTAATTTAAGAATCAAGGACTACACTGACGTTCTGAGGTAATACTAGGAGCCCGAAGGCATTACTCCAATTAGTAGGTCATGGCAGTCAACCATTTCCTGTAAGAAACTCATCATCAAGGTCAACGTTACTTTTGTATGTTTGAAAGCACAATCTAGTGACATCATTTATAGGAATTAAAATCCCCCAAAGTATACACCTCCAGCCCTATACTTAAGATCTCAGTGACTGTTAACAACATGAAAGAAGTTTAAACCATAATTTACTCCTTAAGAAACAAATTTCTACAACCACTGTAAGTTTACTACCAATATAACCTGTCTCCTAACCATTATGTTGAACCTCCAAAATAAAAAGGTATTGATCTTGACTCACTGCAATTAAGAAAAATCCTAATTATGTAACCTTTGGTAATTAAGCTTCTAAAGCTGTATTCTTCCAGGGCTGTTGTGAGGATTATCTAGAAGAATATATGTAACACAGCACTGATAATGAAGTTAGTGATGTTGGCCATTATGTTACATAGCTCAGACCTGAGCACTGATTACTTAAAAATGATGAAACCTATTATATAACATGCTTCTACAACTTACAAATGGGATGGTGTGCAATATAAAGATTGTTAGTACTTTAATCGGTTTATGAAAAGCTATTTTGCTGACGATTACTGCCAACTCTATTATCTCTCAGCAGAGTGAGAGTGAAAGGACAGCTTCACACTGAAAAGGGTTGAACTGGGAATGACCACAGGATGGGGCTGTAAAAGCCTACTTCTACTAAATGATAAACATTCTCCCTCTGTGACATTTAGAAATGCCACTTTCTTCATCATATATTCCTAGATTGACAAAGAAAACTTTTTCCTTCAAGTACACAAAGATATGGGATACATTTAATAGGACTTTTTATTGAAAGTCTAATAACTGGTAAGATGTAGAATATTGTAAAAATGAAACCTGACTGATAGGGACAATTTAAGAAATAATTTGCAGGTAAAGACTACATTTTGTTTACTTTTTCCTAGTTGAGTTCTACTTAGATTTTTCACACCAATAATTACCCTTGGTTTTGTACTTAAAAAAACTTTTTGTAAGGAAAGTTCTAGTCTGGAATTTTGGTCTTGCCCCTGCTAATGCTTTCATCAGCTAAACTAACAAACAATTGATAAAAACTAACTTGACTGAAATGAATGCATTTTCTAATTTCCTTTGCAAGGAACACGGTGCTCTTTCAAAATGCTTATCTAATATGTCCATATTGCTAGCTTAGTAGCTCGAGCAGTTATTACTCACATTGAGTTTTAAAATGAATTTATTAAAGAATGGTCTTAGGAAGGCCACGTTTGATTTGTCATTAAAAAAAAGGTCTGTTTCTTCATGCTGTATAATAAGGTACTGTAACAAGGTACAGAATTCTAAGCTTCTTTCTACTGGAATTCTCTGATAGGATGGCACAGTGTAGTCGTTTCTGCAATGCTAGAATAAATTAAATAAAAAGTCTCTTCTATGCTTCTCTTCAGAAAGCGATGAACAATAACAGGATGGCATTAAAAAGCCATTTTTTTCCTATTCATTCTGTAGTATTGGAGCCAGTATCTAGGAAACAGAGGAGAGAAACAGTAAATTCAAGCAGCAACTTAAATTTAAATATGTTGAGAAAATCTTTCTTTCAAAAGTAAAACAGGAACTAATGGTGGTGAAGAAGGGGAGACAAGGGTGGAAAGGAAAAGCTGACCACAGTAACATCTTGTGCACGTAAGTGTCTTTTTACCTCTGCCTTAAAAGGAAAGTTAATGCTTAGTCTCCGTATTTATGTTAAGAAAAATCAAGTGATACTACATTTGGTTCATATAGCTGCTATACTTTTTTCGAGTCCTCAACTGTCCAAAAATTTAAAACCACAAAGAACTATAACATAGAAGAGAATTGTTTTAATAATTCCTGGCGAGAAAAAGACCAAAATTCTAGCCACTATCAATCACTTTCTCTGCTTCTCTATTTGGAATTGAACTTTATTTCAGAAAGCTGACTTTTAGAAAAAATGGGCTTATTTCGCAGTAGTACTGCATTTATCTGGTTACTAAGGAATGGTATTATTACTTAAGCTTCCACCTCTAAATGCCACAACTATTTATATTTTAATGATTGCCATGAGTGCATGGAACACAATCTAAGCTTTTCTTAAATACTCAACAATCTTTTCTTTGAAGAACAATTACTATACTGTGCTGTAAGTGGGGCAAGTTCCTCAGAAGCCACTGCAGTAGGTGAGGCTGAATTGTATTTTATATACACTGAAGTTTGAAAAAACAGATAATCTTATATCTTTAAGAAGCAAGAGAAATACACTCTAAGGAGTACCTGTAAGTAAAATACATATGTTTACATGGACTCTTTGATAGTATTAAGTTTGCTCAGGGGCCTTCACTGACTTTTTGGTTCTTAGCTCTGTTTCAAATGATTGATTGACACGCTTACATCTGTGCGGTCCAATGTGGTAGCTACTGGCTAACCACATGTGGCTATTTAAAGTTAAGAAAATTAAATAAAAATTAAAACATTAAATTTCTCAGTTGCCCTAATCCATTTCAAGTGCTTAATAGTCAGATGTGGCTGTTGGAGAGTACAGACAGGAAACAGTTCCATCAGCATGAAAGTTTTATGAACAGTACTGATCCATATCATTAACTCATTTTGATAGTGGTCTAGAAATTATACATTAATGCTCAAATTCTACACTCTAGGAAAAATTTGAAAACCTAAGGGTTATAAGGGTACTAGTAGCCTAAATTATAAGAAAGACATGAAAAAAAGTATACATTATCTGACAGAAATGTGATCCAGGAGCTATAAAATTATAAACATAGATTTTTTTGTTGTTACAGCAAAGAACAAAGTATTTGGTAATTACATAAAAAAGTCATCTTAAACTTCTTAGAATGATTAACCCTAGTTAACCTTCCGAAATGTATGAGCCACTGTAACATTGCTAGTTTCAGAGACTCTGACATCTGGAAGAGATTTCTTTAAAAACTGATAAAGGTATATAATTTTAGGCAGCTATCAAAAATCAGGTTTAAGACAACAGTTAATGACTTATGTGTGAAAAATGATATATTTGCAAATGAGTATGTGCACACATGTATTACTGTAAAGATATGTATAAAGACGAGAAGGTTATACATTAAAATATTAAGTGATATGTTATCTCCAGCTGATGTTACAAATGACGTTTTTCTTCTGTGTGGTTTTCTGTCGTCTTTATCTTTTCAGTGATAGGGCGTTTCTTTGAAACCCAAAACATAAAAACAAAAAAACCTAACCTACACCCTGAGAAACGTAGGGTACTGCTTTCTACATTTCTCTTTCTCTTGCTTTTCAAATTTCCCCTTCTTGGAAATCAAATTTCCCCTTCTTGGAAAGTGACAGTATTCTGTATTTAATTTCAGGAATAGCTGCTTTAAACACAAACTGTTCAGATTACAAAGTAAAAGTAAGTATATTTCAATTAGAAAAAAGAAATAATCATGGAACAGAAAGCAGAGATGTATAGTTGTTGAAACATTTAAGGACCTGAAGAAGTTCCTAGGTCTGCTGTAAAAATATCTGCATGTAACAGATCAGAGGACTAGATATTTACCATTATGACTGATAAGGCTCTTATGGTTATTTAAAGTCTTTTAAATAATCATTTTTTAAATATAAAATGTATAGGTATCCAACAAAACAAACCATAGGATAAACACTTCCTTAAAGAAAAAGAAAAGCTTTAGAAACATAGGGAAGAAAAGCTTACTAAATATGCTTCCTGCCCCTGCCCCACCCCACCGCACGCAAAGTCAACCTGTGGAAGTAGTCTATGTGTCATATGAAATGTTTATACCTAAAGTTAGTAAGAGGACTATGTGAGAGCTGGAATCCAGAATCTAGCTGAGAAAGAAGCCTGGTCTCTATCTGGGAGTGGATCACTGGCCATTTTCTCCCTTAATTTCAGATGAAAATTTTCTAAAGAGTCATGAAAACAAGATTTCAAGTAGCTTTGCTTTCACAGTAATTAGGGCAAACACTTACTTTTACCATCACAGGCTACAATTTTCACTTTATCCACTTTAATAAGTTCTGTCACCTCTCTGAATTCAACATCATTCAATACAAAAGTCCACACATTATCGCAGAATCTGTATGTATTTAGAGAGCCCTTTAAAACAAAACATTTAGACAAACCATGAAAAGTCATTTTTCCCCCCTCACATTTTTCTCCAGACAATTTAAGAAAACCTAGCTACAAGTACGTAATTCTCAAAATAGGATGAAAATTAAGGAAAATCTTAATCAAACTATCACTTAAAGAAAAAAATCCCAGATAAATTTGCTAAGGGAAGAGTTAAAAAATATTTTAGTTAGCAGACTATTTTCAGCACTGGAAAAGCCTGTAAATTACTTACCTGCAATCTGAAGGGAAACTGAATGGAAATTTGAATCTGTATTGCTACCGCCCTCATGCGGCTAAATTATGAAAATTCATTTGCATTTTTAATATAAATACTTTTTAAAAGCAACCGATTTTATTGTGTATGTTGATTCTCTGAATTTGTACAACAGCAGGGAATTCCTAGAAACATTAATTTTCATCCTGTGACTTAGCTCAGATGAATTACTGTATTAGCCACTAAAATTACAACATTGTCCTGTGCAACTGACATTCTTTTAATTAATACATATTTCTCCTAAAAAATTTTTATCTGAACATTAAAAGGAACTTTTTGAAAAGTGGGATGAAGGTGCAAGGGTGGACACCAACAGAATATAATCAAAACCTGAGAGATATATACATGCACAAGTATTTAATATGAAATTTAGTATTTAATGAGACATTTATATGCCTTCAGAAAAAAAAATTCACAAAACTGTTCCCTGCAGTGTTACTTGTAATATCACAAACTGAGTTCTCATTAATGGCTTAAGTTAGAATGATTACGGAAATTACAATGGCTATGAATGAATAAATTTAATAAATATGAATAATTACTGTTTGTTAGACTATACTAGGCACTGAGGATACAATGGTAAGCAATACACATATGATCCCTGCCGTCCAAGCTTAGGTTAGCAGGGGAGATCATTAAAACAAGTAAATACACAGTGTAACAGTGCTATGAAAGATTGTTACTGGGTACAATGGGAGTACAGTAGAGGCATCAAAGGGTACAGGAGCTAGGACAGAGAAAGCTTGAGTCCCAAAGAATGAAAAAGAGTCAAGGGAAAGGTGGGACAGCAGAAAGGAAGACAAACACTTGGAATGGGATAGTAAGTTCCTGAAAGGAGAATATGACAGGAGGTCCTAAGGTGCAAGAGATCATGGAGAACCTTGGGAAAGCTTTTCCCTATTGTGAGGGCATTAGGATGTCAATGAAGGATTTCAAGCAGAGGAGTAACATGATGAGATTTGCATTTTTGGTGATAACATGAACAGACTAAGAAGCTGATAGCTTTTAGCTGGCTGAATCAGACAGGTGAAAGTGGCTGGGCGATAGCAGAGGCAAGGGGGTCCAGGGAAGCGGAGAGATTTTAAAAGGTAGATGTGTCAACGCTTGATAACCAACTGGATATGGTCAGGTGGGGAAGAAGGAAATGTCTGTTATTCCCAAGTTTCTGGCTTGTGTAACAACGCATTCATAGAAAAAACTGGTTTGGGAGGAAAGTTAAATTTAAGTTTCAGCTACATACATCTTACCAAATCCAGTTAGCAGCTGGAGTGTAGAAGCAAGCATGGGAGCATATCAATTTTAAAGCCAAGGACTGGATGAGATCATTCAAGGAGAATATGTGGAGCCCTAGATAACCCTTAAGGAAAACCAGCAATTAAGTGATACAAAGTAGCCTGAGAGAGGGGCCAGAGAATAGGAAAAAAAAAAGCCAAAACAGTAGGATTTCAAGGGAAATATGGGTTTCAAAACAGACTAATTATGCATTAGATTTAGCAATAAATAACTTGGCAAGAGAAGTTTCAGTGGAGAGGTGGGAGTAATGCATAGAAAATCACTCAGGACATATTATTAAGTAAAAAGATGCAGAGTTGTAAATGTAAAAAAAAAAATTTTTTTTAATTAGATCTGTTCCTTGACTATAGTTTGAGCCATTGGAAGGCTGAACAACCAAATGTTCATTTCTGGCTTGTGTAATCAATGATCCTATAAGTGTGTAGGTTACTATCATATCCAGTTGGTGGCAGATGTGTCAATAATTTGACCCAGGCAAGTCACTGCTATTTATGATTAGCATGTGAACATTCAAATATGCTGAAATTCTGTTCTTTATATTAAAAATTTCCTTCTATATGATAGATAACATGTGGCTAAACTGTATCTTTAATGCACCTGTAATAAATACATATATTTTTTACATATATCTACTGAATAACACTTTTTTAAAGTTAATTTACCTTTAGTTAAAGAGATCCAAACTAGAAACCTACAATAATACAACTAGAAGACCACTCAGGCCTTGTGAACCCTACGACTCTGCTAAGTAGTCAAACAAATTTTCTACATGGGCAAGTATGTATCAACATGGATCAATTTAGAATTAAAGGATCAGGTTCTGAATGACAAACTAAACTAGGCACATATGTATGTATTGCTGTACAAAAAGGAAACTTTGCTAGGCACATTTGTATGTACGGCTGTACAAAAAGGAAACTTTGCCAGCATCATTAATGTTAAAAATTCAAGAATCCACTGATAAAGACACGTTTTACTCCAGATACTCGTTAGGCATGTGAAACTGATGACTTATTTATATGAATATAAAATGCATGCAGATTTTACCCCTTCACTACAGTAAGTCAAAGGGGGCCTGTCTTCTTTTCTTTTGCCCTGTATACCCAATATCCAGAACAATGCCTCGTATTTAATAGGCATTGAAATGTTTGTTGACTAAATGATAAATTTTTCTTTTGTGTTTTTGGTCACAAACTAAAACCCCAAACAAACACTGATGTTCTCTTAAACGCAAATTAACATCTATATTCTTTTCATTTGTTGATTTTCACATCTTTTAATCTGAATTTACCATCGAATTGAGAAAGACAGTTTTGTTCAGTTTGGGATTACCGTTCAAAGTACAAATGATTCAAATAAGACCAAGCTACCAGAAGAGACCACTATCTGCCAACAGGTCAGATCTTTATAAGCCATGTTATCTAAGAGTAGGTGGGAGGCAACGTGAAGTTTCTAGAAATAACTCTGAACTTGCCTGGTCAGAGTTTAAAAAACATAACTGATCCTTAGAGACTACTCTCACTTACCTTCAATCCTGCAGATGATAATGTTTCAGACATTTGAAATCTCAGTAACTCTTCAAGGAAGGTAGCCAAATATACATAGGCTGATTTGTGAAACAATGGAATAAGAATCTAAAAACAACTCTGTAGCTCACATTAAGTGGATGAACTTAGTACATAGATTATTTAAACATCAAGCAGGATTTAGTTGTTATCAAACAAGTTCCAAAGTTCGATTAAGCCATCTCTTTTTATGATTAATAAACATGTAGGTAGATGTCCTAAAAAGCACTACTGTAACAACCCTGGTGCAGCTTCTAGATTTAAGAAAATATCCTTACCCTGAAATTGACTCTGTTCCTGACCCTCTGTGCCAACGCTGAATTTATAGCCTTATCAAACTGAAGTAGAACTTGAAGAGCAAGTTGGGGGGTAATCTGTTGAGACTGAGAAAAAATAAAGGTCATGAATCTTCTTAGAAAAGAACATTACAGAAAAAGTAAAACAAAAATACATGAATTATAGGGCTTCCTTGGTGGCGCAGTGGTTGAGAATCTGCCTGCCAACGCAGGGACACGGGTTCGGGCCCTGGTCTGGGAAGATCCCACATGCCGCAGAGCAACTAAGCCTGTGAGCCACAACTACTGAGCCTGCATGTCTGGAGCTTGTGCTCCGCAACAAGAGAGGCCACAACAGTGAGAGGCCCGCGCACCGCGATGAAGAGTGGCCCCCGCTCGCCGCAACTAGAGAAAGCCCTCGCACAGAAACGAAGACCCAACACAGCCAAATATAAAATAAATAATAAATAAAAAATTTTTAAAAAGCGAAGAAAACAAAACTAAACATGAATTATCATCTAAAATTTAACTGAGGTTTTTTGCCATAACTGACAATTAAGAAGCAAAACCTGACTATTTTCTTGCATTATCTTGACACAAACATAATTTTGAAAAGAAAACATGCAGTGATGTTACAACCCCAGGACAAAACTTTGTCTACCACCCCTTCACAGTATCTGGAAAGAAGTGTTCAATAAATTGAAGGAACCAAGTTTCTTTTAAATAAAAAACTTGGGACTAATAATACATTAAAAAAAAAAAAAGTCTAATCTTATCAAAGCTCAAAATATATGAAAATAAATGGAAATATGTAATATGTTCTTGGATGAGAGGTTTACATTAAAAGGTTAATTTTCCTAAAATTAAAATATAAATTCAAAATTCTAATTTAAATCTCAAGACTTGTATTAACTTATCCAAAGTTATCTTAAAGCTACATAGACTATGCCATTCTCATTAGTATGAGAACAAGAATTATTATAGATCCATCTAAATAAAAATGTTGATTTTTAGTCCCTCACCTGTATAAGCTCATCGAGGCTCTCCTGAAGACTGTTTCCCAAAGTGGTATTTCTGTACAACTGATATGCCATGGCTTAGGAGGAAGAAATTCTTTTTCTTATTCAGGCTTGCATTGATATCCTAAAAGTTTAATATGAAAGTATTAAAAAAATTATAAATTATATATGTAACAGTCTACTTCATATTTTCTAATATATACTAAGCATACTATATAATAACTGAGGAATTACAAGGAATAGTTTTTCTATTTTTTCTATTTCGACGTAGGCATTTATACTCCTTTGTACAAAGTATAGATATATATTAAAATGTACATCTTTACCATTTCTTTCAAATATCTACCTTTTGACCTAGTCTAGAATTTACCATGTACCATTCTTTTCTACTTATTGTCAAGTCACTGATCCAGACAATCTTCAGCTCACATTTGAATGCCTGCCCCTTCATTTTCCTGTTCTCTTAAAAGTCAGTATTTATAGAGTGCCTACCCAGAAGATAGCACTGTGATAGGTACCATGGAGAGGAAGATAAATAAAGATACACTTCTGACTCCAAAAAGTTTATACTTTAGAAAAGGTAACAGACACATAAAAAGTTAAATAGAGAATAAGAACTGTGATAGAGATTATACAGTTATTATGGAGGCTGCCTGTGGACTGAATGAGTTGGATCACAAAAGCTTCCTGATTCTTCACGCTAGACTTTAGCCAAGCAAAGGAGGAAAGTCACCTTAGGCTGAAAAAATAAACAGAATGAGTAAAGCCATAAAAGGATGAAATAATACAGTCCGTAGACAGAACTATAAATTGTTCCATATTAGGGTTTAGGTATGAACAGGAAGTGGGAGGAGATGAGGCTGAAAAAGATGACATGGATGCATTTGTCAGGAGAGGTGCCAGGATTTTATAGTGCAGGTAATGGGGAGCCCCTGAAGCTTTCTAGACAGGAAAGGTCAGACAAATGGGCAGCAATGTAAACAATGTACTCTAGTGCAAGATTAGAAAGAGATGAGGGATGAGGGCTCGAAGAGGGTGCCAGTAGCACATATTCAGCCAATACTGAGCTTTTACTACATGTCATGTATTAGATACCTGACCTCATGGCACTTTCAGTTTAGAGATGGACAGAAGGAGACAGGTGTATTCAGGAGTAAACACCAGGTAAAACTCAGCAAAAATAATAGTTATCAGTCTTCACGTTACACACCTTGTGAGCATTTGATACACTTGATCATTTCTGCCTTCTTGAAGTCTTTTCTTTGGTTTCTGGGACCCCACACTCAGTTTTCTCCTCCCACCTCACTGGATAGTACTGTTTCTTGTTTCCTTCTGTTGGTTGCTTCTCAGCAATCTAACTCCTAACTAACTACTTGAGTGCCCCAAGGCTTCTCATGTCTTCTCTATATGCTTTACTCCCTTAGTTACCTCATCTAGGCTTATGGCTTTAAATACGTTCTACTTATCTGCTGATGACGTGCAAACGTACATCGCCAGTCCTGACCTTTTATATACCCATGTTGCCATATATAAAACTGCCTACTTGACACTGGATGGAAATATGAAGTGGTAGATCAAATTATATTTGTTACAAACCAAATTCTGGATACTCCTCCAAACCTTTTCTGCCCTCGGTTTGTCCACCTCAATTAACAGTAAATCTAGTCTTCCAGTAAGACGGCCCCAAAACCTTACAGTCAAGTTCTCTCTCACCCTGCGTGCAATCTGTCAGCCAATCCTTTCAGTTCTTCCTTCGGAATATAACCAGAATCCAACAACTTTGACCATCTCCACTGCTAGCACTAAGTCACCATCAATCTGTCACTAAGATTTATGGTGACAGCCAAGTAAGGCGTCTCCTTCTTTCTACCCTTGTCTATCCCACCGCTACCCCCAGAGCAGCCACGCTGAGCCTTTTAAAACACAAATAAAATCACATCACTCATCTATTCAAAACCTCCCAAGGCAGCATCCTATCTCAGAGTAAAAACCAAGGTCCTCCTAATGGTTTACAAGGCCTGCATGATCTGGGCCCCCCCCACTACCTCTCTGAACTTGACTTCTTCCACCTACTCCCTCATTCACTCTGCTTCAGCCATACTCGTCCCTTGCTCCAATATGGCAAGATGTTCTTGCTTTAGGGCCTTTGCGCTGGCTGTTCGTTCTGTTTCAAATGTACTGCACAGATACCTGCAGGGTTTACCTCTCATCTGATTCAGATCTCTGCTCAGATGTCACTTCATCAGAAATGACTTTTGTGACCAACCTATAAGAAAGAACTACCTCCCTTCCCCTTTACACTGCTTTATTTTCATTTATATCACTAATCGAAGCTGACATATATATGTTTATTCTACTTCCATCCACTAAAACAGACGTTCCCTCAGGATAGGACTTGTGCTCAGTTATATATTTACCATCTAGAACAATGCCTAGTATGAATTCAGTAAGTATTTATTAGTGAATAAATAACCTGGTGATATGTCAAAATGCTAATATCAAACTGTATTGCACTTAGATGCATTTATAATAGGTTTTCTACTTCACTGAGGAAAGTGAAGCAATGAAAACTTCAACTCTCAAAACTACATCTAACCACCTACCAATATCTACACCCATATACTCTGCCTGTCACTATAGTCAAACTATCCATGCTGTTACCTACATACAATCCTTCTACCTGTGGATCAGGTCCTATCCCCCCTACTACGGACAGGATATTCTTCCAACAATTCAATTATTCCTTCTATCCCTATCAAATTTCCCATCTCTACGGATCCTTCCCATCAGCAAACAAACAGGCAGCTACTTCTCCCATCTTAAAAAAAAATAGTCTCAACTCGCTTCTCTGGCCAGCTACACTCTATTTCTCTATTCCTCTTTGCAGCAAAAACTCCTGAGTTGTCTGTACTCACTGTCTCTCATTCCTTTTCTCACATTTTTCTCTTAAACTCACTCCTTATACAGTTTTTGCCTCAAGCACTCGAATGAAACAGATGGTGAAAGTCACCACTGGCAATGCTAAAACTAATAATCCTCAATTCTTAGTTCTCACCAGACTTAATCATTTGACATGGCTGATTACTCCCTCCTCTGATAAAGGATCTTGGCTTAGCTTCTGGGACAGTACACTTTTTGGGTTGTTCTCTTAAACTCACTGGTTCATCCTTCTCAATATTGTTTGTTGGTTGAGGCTCTTCTCCCTTAACTCAATGTCACAAGACACCTCTTTGGTTCTCTGCTTTCTGTCTACACTTGTTCCTTGGTGATATCACTTTGTGTCATGGTTTTACATACCATTGCTGATGATTCCCAAATTCATATACTAGAACAGACCTTGCCCTGAACTCTTACTCCTGGATCCAACTGCCTACTCAACATCTCTATGTGTTGTCCTTCCCATCTCAGTTGATATAACTCCATACCTCTATGGGCTTAGGCAAAAACCTTTGAAGTTATTCCCGACCACACCTCCCTACCCCCAGTCTGGCCATCTTACCTCCACATCAAATCCCTAGCATAACCTGTAAACTCTACCTTCAAAATGGATTCAGAATCCAACCATATCTCACCATGTCCATTGTAATCACCCTGGTATGTGCCACCATCACCTGTCATTGGGATTACTGAAATAGCTTCCTAACTGGTTTCCCTGCTTCCATGCTTGCCCCCTAGATTCGAATCCCGATTCAGCAGTCAGGTGATCTTTTAAAACAGGTTAGAACATACCTCTTCTCTGTGCAAACCTCCCATGGTTTCCATTTCATTCAGTCCTTATAATAATCTGGCTCCTCATTATCTCACTGACCTCATTTGCCATCTCCCCCTTGTTCTTGCCCTTCTCCAGACACATTGGCTTCTCCTTGTTTTTCTTAGAACATGACAGACATGTTCCTGCCTATGTAAGCCTTTGTAAAGGCTGTCCTTTTTACCTGGAATGCTCTTCTCCCAGATATCCTGTTTTTCTTAATTCCTTCAAGTACAGCATGTACTTAATGAGGCCTAAACAGACCCACCATATTTAAAACTCCAACTCCCACCTCCACTCTGGAACTGCCCAATCCCCCTCACCCTGCTATGTTTCTTTGATGGCACCATCACCTTCTAACATGTTGTACAGTTTCCTTAGTTTATGTTTATTTTCTGCATCCTTCAATAGACCGTACGACCTACCAGGGCAGGGACTTTTGTCTGTTTTTGTTCACTGAAGTAAAACAGGCGTCTAGAGCAAACACTACCTGAGACGTAATCGGAGACAATTAAATATTTGTTCAATAAATAAATGAACACAAAAAAATCAGTTAGTATAATGTGTAAGGGTAGCTGAGGGGGGGATAAAAGGGCAAGAAGGGGTCCCAGGAAGGAGATATAAACTTGACAAAGTCAGAGTACAGAATCTTGTGTCCTGCCCATTTAACAAGTCTAAGAGTTACCAGAAACTAACTATAAGTTAATAATGAATTATCATAAAGAGAAATCATCCCATTTATGAATGCATCAAAAAGAACAAGATACTTAGAAATAAATTTAGCCAAAGAGATGAAAGACCTGGACACTGAAAACTATAAGACAATGATGAAAGAAACTGAATATGACACAAATAAACAGAAAGAAATTCCATGCACGTGGACGGGAAGAATCAATATTATTAAAATGTCCACACTAACTAAAGCAATCTACAGATTCAACACAATTCCTATCAAAATTCCAATGGCATTTTTCAAACAAATAGAACAAACAGTCCTAAAATATATATGAAACCACAAAGACGCCAAAATGCCAAAGCAATCTTGAGAAAGAAGGACAAAGCTCGAGGCAGCATGTTTGCTGATATCTAATTCTATCACAAAGCTATAGTAATCAAAACAGTACACTACTGCCATAAAAACAGATGTATAGATGAATGGAATAGAATAAAGAGCCCAGAAATAAACCTACACATGTACGGTCAAGTAATTAGCAACAAAGGAGGCAAGAATGTACAATTGGGAGGGCTTCCCTGATGGTGCAGTGGTTAAGAATCTGCCTGCCAATGCCGGGGTACGGGTTCGACCCCTGGTCTGGGAAGATCCCACATGCCGCGGAGCAACTAAGCCCCTGTGCCACAGCTACTGAGCCTGTACTCTAGAGCCCCCACGCCACAACTACTGAGCCCACGCGCCGCAACTACTGAAGCCTGTGCGCCTAGAGCCTGTACTCCGCAAGAAGAGAAGCCACTGCAATGAGAAGCCCGCGCAACGCAATGAAGAGTAGCCCCTGCTCGCTGCAACTAGAGAAAGACCGCATGCAGCAATGAAGACCCAACACAGCAAAGGAAGGAAGGAAGGAAGAACAATGGGGAAAGGACAGTCTCTTCAATAAAGGGTGCTGGGAAAACTGGGCATCCACATGCAAGAAAAAAGACACTGGACCATTATCATACACCATACACAAAACTGAACTCAAAATGGATTAAAGGCTTGAAATGTAAGACCTAATACCATAAAACCCCTAAAACTCCTAGAAGAAAACATAGGTGGTAAGCTCCTTGACACAGGTCTTGGTGATGATTTTTTGAATCTGACACCAAAAGCAAAAGCAATAAAAGCAAAAATAAATAAGTGGGACAGGATCATACTAAAAAGCTTATGCACAGCAAAGGAAACCATAAAAAAAATAGGCTACCTACTGAATGGGGGAAAATATTTGCGAATCATGTATCTCATACGGGCCTGATATCCAAAATATATAAAGAATACATAAAACTCAATAGCAAAAAAACAAACAATCCAATTAAAAATTGGACAGAACATTTGCAGCAACATGGATGGACCTAGAGATGATCATATTAAGTGAAGTCAGACAAAGACAAAATATCATATGATATCACTTACATGTAGAATCTAAAAAGTGATATAAACTTATTTACAAAACAGAAATCAATTCACAGACAGAACACAAACTTATGGTTACCAAAGGAATTGGGGAGGGGAGGGGGCAGGGGATGAATCAGGAGTTTGGGATTAACACAATACTACATAAGTATTCACACATAAGTATTAACATAAGTATTAACACAATACTACATATAAAATAGGTAAGCAACAAGGACCTACTGTATAGCAAAGGAAATTATACTCAATACCTTGTAATAACCTATAAGGGAAAAGAACTTGAAAAAACACATATATATTTATATATATGTATAACTGAATCACTTTGTTGTACACTTGAAACTAACACAACGTTATAAATTAACTATACTTCTATAAAAAAAATTGGGCAAAAGATGTGAACACTTTTCCAAAGAACATATACAGATGGCCAACAGGCACATGAAAATCTGCTCAACATCACTACTTATCAGGGAAATGCAAATCAAAACCCACAGTGAAATATTACCTCACACCTGTTAAAATAACTATTATCAAAATGACAATTAATAGCAAGTGTTGGTGAAGATGTGGATTAAAGGGAACCCTTGTGCATTGTTGGTAGGCATGCAAACTGTGGTGCAGCCACTACGGAAAAGTATGGACGTTTCTCAAAAAAGTAAAAGAGAACTCCCATATGATCCAACAGTTCCACTTTGGAGTACTTATCAGAAAAAAAAGAAAACACTAACTGGGAAAGATATATGCACCCACATGTTCACTGTAGCACTATTCACAATAGCCAGGATATGAAAACAACTTAAGTGTCCATCAAAGGATGAATGGGTAAAGAAATTGTGTGATGGGAGACAAGATGGCAGAGTAGAAGGACATGGGTTCACCTCCTCTCACAACACTGAAATCACAACTAACTTCTGAACAACTATTGACAAAAAAAGACTGGAACCTACCAAAAGAGATATCCTATATCCAAAGACAAAGAAGAAGCCACATTGAGATGGCAGGAGGGGCACAATCGCAATAAAATCAAATCCCATACCCACTGGGTGGGCGATCCACAAACTGGAAAATAATGATTACCACAGAGGTTATCTCATAGGAGTGAAAGTTCTGAGCCCCACATCAGGCTCCCCAGCCTGGGGGTCTGGCAATGAGAGGAGGAGCCCCCAGAGCATCTGGCTTTGAGCGCCAGTGGCATTTGATTGCAGGAATTCCACAGGACTGGGGGAGACAGAAACTCCACTCTTAGCACACACAAGGTCTTGTGCACACCAGGACCCAGGAGAAAAAGCAGTGAGCTCACAGGATCCTGTGCCAGACCTACCTGCTGGTATTGGAGGGTCTCCTGTAGAGGCGGGGAGCAGCTGTGGATCACTGCAGGGACAAAAACATAGGTGGTGGTAGTTTTGGAGAGTACTCATTGGTGTGGGCCCTCCTAGAGGCCGCCATTTTCTCACCAACACTTGGCCCCACCCAACACCCTCTAGGCTCCAGTGCGGGGACACCTCAGGCCAAAGAACTGACAGGGTGGGAACACAGCCCCACCCATCAGCAGACAGGCTGCCAAAAGTCTTCCTGAGCCCAGAGCTGCCTACTAAACACACCTCTTGACACAGCCCTGCCCACCAGAGGGGCAAGACCTAGCTGCACCCATCAGTGGGCAGGAACCAGTCCCTCCCACCAGGAAACCTGCAAAAGCCTCTTAGACCAGCCTCATCCACAAGGGGGCAGAAGCAGAAGCAAGAAGAACTACAACTCTGCAGCCTGTGGAATAGGACCACAATATAGAAAGTTAGACAAAATGAGATATCGGAGAAATATGTCCCAGACGAAAAAAAAAAATAAAGCCCCAAAAGAACAACTAAATTTAGCAGAGATAGGAAATCTACCCAAAAAAGAATTCAGAGTAACGATGGTAAAGACGATCCAAGATCTCGGAAAAAGAATGGAAGCACAGACCTAAAAGATGCAAGAAATGTTTAAGAGCAAGCTAGAAGATCTAAAGAAGAAACAAAGAGAAATGAACAATAAAATAACTGAAATGAAAATATACTAGAAGGAATAAATAGCAGAATAAATGAGGCAGAAGAACGGATAAGGGAGCTGGAAGACAGAATGGCGGAAATGACTGCCACAGAACAGAGAAAAGAAAAAAGAAAGAAGAAAAATAGGACAGTTTAAGAGACCTGTGGGACTTTGTTAGACGCACAACATTCACATTATATGAGTCCCAGAAGGACAAGAGAGACAGAAAGCACCTGAGAAAATATTTGAAGAGATTAATAGCTGAAAACTTCCCTAACATGGGAAAGGAAAAAGTCACCCAAGTCCAGGAAGCACAGAGTCCCATAAAGGATTAAACCCAAGGAGGAACACGCCAAGACACACAGTAATGAAACTGACAAAAATTAAACACACACAAAAAATATTAAAAGCAACAAGGGAAAAGCAACAAATAACATACAAGAGAATTCCCATAAGGTTATCAGCTAATTTTTCAGCAGAAACTGCAGACTAGAAGGGAGTGGCAAAATATATTTAAAGTGATGAAAGGTAAGAACCCACAACCAAGAATACTCTACCCAGCAAGGCTCGTATTCAGATTCGACGACAAAATCAAAAGCTTTACACAGGCAAAAGTTAAGAGAATTCAGCACCACCAGACCAGCTTTGCAACAAATGCTAAAGAAAGTTCTCTAGGTAGACGAGAAAAGGCCACAATGAGAAACAGGAAAATTACAAATGGAAAAGCTCACTGTTAAAGGCAAACATACAGTAAAGGTAGGAAATCATCCACACACAAATATGATATTGAAATCAGCAATTGTGAGGAGAGAACAAATACAGGATATGGAAAATACATTTGAAATTAAGACCAGCAACAGAAAACAATCTTGTTTATACATAGACTGCTATATCAAAACCTCATGGTAATCAAAAACTGAAAATCTACAATAGATACACACACAAAAAAGAAAAAAGGATCCAAACACAATACTAAAGTTAGTCGTCAAATCACAAGAGAAGAGAACAAGAGAGGAATAGGAGAAAAAAGACCTAAAAAAAAAAATCCAAAACAATTAAGAAAATGGCAATAAGAACATACATAAAGATAATTACCTTAAATGTAAATGGAATAAATGCTCCAACCAAAAGACAAAGACTGGATGAATGAATACAAAAACAAGACCCTGTATACACACTGTCTACAAGAGATCCACTTCAGACCTAGCGACAGAAACAGAAAGTGAAGGGATGGAAAAAGGTACTCCATGCAAATGGAAATTAAAAGAAATCTGGAGTAGCAATACTCATATCAGATAAAATAGACTTTAAAATAAAGAATGTTACAAGAGACAAGGAAGGACACTACATAATGATCAAGGGATCAATCCAAGATATGACAATTGTAAATATATATGCACCCAACACAGGAGCTCCTCAATATATGAGGCAAATGGTAACAGCCATAAAAGGGGAAATCAACAGTAACACAATAATAGTGGCGGACTTTAACACCCCTCTTTCGTCAATGAACAGATCATCCAGACAGAAAATCAATAAGGAAACACAGGCCTTAAATGACACATTAGACCAGGTGGACTTAATTGATATTTATAGAGCATTCCATCCAATCGCAGCAGAATACACATTCTTTTCAAGTGCACAAGGTACACTGTCCAGGACTGATCACATCTTGGGCCACAAAGTGAACCTCGTTAAATTTAGGAAAACTGAAATCATATCAAGCATCTTTTCTGACTACAACGCTATGAGATTAGAAATCAACTATAAGAAAAAAAACTGTAAAAAATACAAACACATGGAGGCTAAACAACATGCTACTAAACAACCAATGGACCACTGAAGAAATCAAAGAGGAAATCAAAAAATTCCTAGAGACAAGTGAAAATGAAAGCATGATGATCCAAAACCTATGGCACGCAGCAAAAGCAGTTCTAACGGGAGTTTATAAAAGTACAATTTTACCTCAGGAAATAAGAAACATCTCAAACAACCTAACCTTACACCTAAAGCAACTAGAGAAAGAAGAACAAACAAAACTGCAGGTCAGTATAAGGAAAGAAATCATAAAGATGACAGCATAAGTAAATGAAATACAGATGAAGAAAACGACAGAAAAGATCAATGAAACTAAACCTGGTTCTTTGAAAAGATGAACTTGATAAACCTTTAGCCAGACTCATCAAGAAAAAAAGGGAGAGGGCTCAAATCAATAAAATTAAAAATGGACATAGTGAGAGAGTGGCATGGACATATATACACTACCAAACGTAAAATAGATAGCTAATGGGAAGCAGCCACATAGCACAGGGAGATCAGCTCGGTGCTTTGTGACCACCTAGAGGGGTGGGAGGGAGGGAGATGCAAGAGGGAAGAGATATGGGAACATAAGTATATGTATAACTGATTCATTTTTTTATAAAGCAGAAACTAACCATTGTAAAGCAATTATACTTCAATAAAGATGTTAAAAAAATGAAAGATGAGAAGTTACAATGGACACCACAGAAATACAAAGGATTGTAAGAGACTACTACAAGCAACTATATGCCAATAAACTGGACAACCTGGAAGAAATGGACAAATTCTTGGAAAGGTACAACTTTCCAAGACTGAACCAGGAAGAATTAGAAAATATAAACAGACCAATCACAAGTAGTGAAATTGAAACTGTAATTAAAAACTTCCAACAAACAAAAGTCCAAGACCAGATGGCTTCAGAGGCAAATTCTATCAACCACTTAGTGAAGATACCAAAACCAGATAAAGATACTACAAATAAAGAAAATTACAGGCCGATATGACAGATGAACATAGATGCAAAATTCCTCAAGAAAACACTAGCAAACCAAATCCAACAACACATTAAAAGGATCATACACCATGATCAAGTGGGATTTATGCCAGGGATGCAAGGATTCTCAATATCCATAAATCAATCAATGTGATACACCATACCAACAAATTGAAGAATAAAAACCATATGATCATCTCAAGAGATGCAGAAAATGCTTTTAACAAAATTCAACACCCATTTATAAGAACTCTCCAGAAAGTGGGCATGGAGGGAACCTACCTCAACATAATAAAGGCCATATATAACAAACCTACAGTTAACATCATACTCAATGGTGAAAAGCTGAAAGCATTTCCTCTAAGATAGGAACAAGACAAGGATGTCCACTCTCACCACTTTTATGAAACATAGTTTTGGAAGTCCTAGCCATGGCAATCAGAGAAGAAAAAGAAATAAAAGGAATCCAAATTGGAAAAGAAAAAAATAAAATTGTCACTGTTTGCAGATGACATGATACTATACATAGAAAATCCTAAAGATGCTACCAGAAAACTGCTAGAGCTCATCAACGAATCTGGTAAAGTTGTAGCACACAAAATTACTACACAGAAATCTGATGCATTTCTATACACTAACAATGAAAGATCAGAAGGAGAAATTAAAGAAACAATCCCATTTACCATCGCATCAAAAAGAATAAAATATCTAGGAATAAATCTTCCTAAGGAGGCAAAAGACCTGTACTCTGAAAACTATAAAACGCTGATGAAAGAACTTGAAGATGACACAAACGTATGGAGAGATATAACATGTTCTTGGATTGGAAGAATCAACATTGTCAAAATGACTATACTAACTAGGGCAATCTACAGATTCAATGCAATCCCTATCAAATTATCAATGGCATTTTTCATAGAATTAGAACAAAAAAATTCCACAATTTGTATGGAAACACAAAAGACCCCGAATAGCCAAAGCAATCTTGAGAAAGAAAAATGGTGCTGCGGGAATCGGGCTCCCTGACTTCAAGGTGTGCTGCAAAGCTGCAGTAATCAAAACAGTATAGTACTAGCACAAAACCAGAAATATACATCAATGGAACAGGATAGACAGTCCAGAGATAAACCCATGCACCTATGGTCAACTAGTCTATGACAAAGGAGGCAAGAATATACAATGGAGAAAAGACTGTCTCTTCAGTAAGTGGTGCTGGGAAAACTGGACAGCTACATGTAAAAGAATGAAATTAGAACATTCTCTAACACCATACACAAAAATAAACTTGACATGGATTACAGACCTAAATGTAAGACCGGATATTATAAAACTCTTAGAGGAAAACATAGGCAGAACACTCTGACATAAATCACAGCAATATCTCTTTTGACCCACCTTTTAGAGTAATGAAAATAAAGACAAAAATGAACAGGTGGGACCTAATTAAACTTAAAAGCTTTCGCACAGCAAAGGAAACCATAAACAAAACGAAAATAACCCAGAGAATGGGAGAAAATATTTGCAAACGAGGCGACCTACAAAGGATTAATCTCCAAAATATACAAACAGCTCATGCAGCTCAATATACAAAACAAAGAAAACAATCAAACAATGGGCAGAAGATCAAAATGGACGTTTCTCCAAAGAGGACATACAGATTGCCAAGAAACACACGAAAGATGCTCAAGATCACTGGTTATTGGCTAAATGCAGATCAAAGCTGCAATGAGGTATCACCTCACACCGGTCAGAATGGCATCATCAAAAAATTCTACAAACAATAAATACTGGAGAAGGTGTGGAGAAAAGGGAACCGTCCTACACTGATGGCGGGAATGTAAACTAGTGCACCCATTATGGAGAACAGTGTGGAGGTTCCTTAAAAAACTGAATATAGAGCTACCACATGATCCAGCAATCCCACTCCTGGGCATATAATTGGAGAAAACTATAATTCAAAAAGATACATTCACCCCAGTGTTCATTACAGCATTATTTACAATAGCCAAGACAACAGAAGCAACCTAAATGTCCATTGACAGAGGAGCGGATAAAAAAGATGTGGCATATATACAATGGAATATTACTCAGCCGTAAAAATAGAATGAAATAATGCCATTTGCAGCAACATGGATGGACCTAGAGATTGTCATACTGAGTGAAGTAAGTCAGACAAAGACAAATGTCATATGATATCGCTTATATGTGGAATCTACAAAAATGGTACAGATGAACTTATTTACAAAACAGAAACAGAGTCACAGATGTAGAAAACAAACTTAT
>NC_041224.1:52757389-52783095 GCF_002837175.3 Physeter macrocephalus
GAAGTTACAATGGACACCACAGAAATACAAAGGATTGTAAGAGACTACTACAAGCAACTATATGCCAATAAACTGGACAACCTGGAAGAAATGGACAAATTCTTGGAAAGGTACAACTTTCCAAGACTGAACCAGGAAGAATTAGAAAATATAAACAGACCAATCACAAGTAGTGAAATTGAAACTGTAATTAAAAACTTCCAACAAACAAAAGTCCAAGACCAGATGGCTTCAGAGGCAAATTCTATCAACCACTTAGTGAAGATACCAAAACCAGATAAAGATACTACAAATAAAGAAAATTACAGGCCGATATGACAGATGAACATAGATGCAAAATTCCTCAAGAAAACACTAGCAAACCAAATCCAACAACACATTAAAAGGATCATACACCATGATCAAGTGGGATTTATGCCAGGGATGCAAGGATTCTCAATATCCATAAATCAATCAATGTGATACACCATACCAACAAATTGAAGAATAAAAACCATATGATCATCTCAAGAGATGCAGAAAATGCTTTTAACAAAATTCAACACCCATTTATAAGAACTCTCCAGAAAGTGGGCATGGAGGGAACCTACCTCAACATAATAAAGGCCATATATAACAAACCTACAGTTAACATCATACTCAATGGTGAAAAGCTGAAAGCATTTCCTCTAAGATAGGAACAAGACAAGGATGTCCACTCTCACCACTTTTATGAAACATAGTTTTGGAAGTCCTAGCCATGGCAATCAGAGAAGAAAAAGAAATAAAAGGAATCCAAATTGGAAAAGAAAAAAATAAAATTGTCACTGTTTGCAGATGACATGATACTATACATAGAAAATCCTAAAGATGCTACCAGAAAACTGCTAGAGCTCATCAATGAATCTGGTAAAGTTGTAGCACACAAAATTACTACACAGAAATCTGATGCATTTCTATACACTAACAATGAAAGATCAGAAGGAGAAATTAAAGAAACAATCCCATTTACCATCGCATCAAAAAGAATAAAATATCTAGGAATAAATCTTCCTAAGGAGGCAAAAGACCTGTACTCTGAAAACTATAAAACGCTGATGAAAGAACTTGAAGATGACACAAACGTATGGAGAGATATAACATGTTCTTGGATTGGAAGAATCAACATTGTCAAAATGACTATACTAACTAGGGCAATCTACAGATTCAATGCAATCCCTATCAAATTATCAATGGCATTTTTCATAGAATTAGAACAAAAAAATTCCACAATTTGTATGGAAACACAAAAGACCCCGAATAGCCAAAGCAATCTTGAGAAAGAAAAATGGTGCTGCGAGAATCGGGCTCCCTGACTTCAAGGTGTGCTGCAAAGCTGCAGTAATCAAAACAGTATAGTACTAGCACAAAACCAGAAATATACATCAATGGAACAGGATAGACAGTCCAGAGATAAACCCATGCACCTATGGTCAACTAGTCTATGACAAAGGAGGCAAGAATATACAATGGAGAAAAGACTGTCTCTTCAGTAAGTGGTGCTGGGAAAACTGGACAGCTACATGTAAAAGAATGAAATTAGAACATTCTCTAACACCATACACAAAAATAAACTTGACATGGATTACAGACCTAAATGTAAGACCGGATATTATAAAACTCTTAGAGGAAAACATAGGCAGAACACTCTGACATAAATCACAGCAATATCTCTTTTGACCCACCTTTTAGAGTAATGAAAATAAAGACAAAAATGAACAGGTGGGACCTAATTAAACTTAAAAGCTTTCGCACAGCAAAGGAAACCATAAACAAAACGAAAATAACCCAGAGAATGGGAGAAAATATTTGCAAACGAGGCGACCTACAAAGGATTAATCTCCAAAATATACAAACAGCTCATGCAGCTCAATATACAAAACAAAGAAAACAATCAAACAATGGGCAGAAGATCAAAATGGACGTTTCTCCAAAGAGGACATACAGATTGCCAAGAAACACATGAAAGATGCTCAAGATCACTGGTTATTGGATAAATGCAGATCAAAGCTGCAATGAGGTATCACCTCACACCGGTCAGAATGGCATCATCAAAAAATTCTACAAACAATAAATACTGGAGAAGGTGTGGAGAAAAGGGAACCGTCCTACACTGATGGCGGGAATGTAAACTAGTGCACCCATTATGGAGAACAGTGTGGAGGTTCCTTAAAAAACTGAATATAGAGCTACCACATGATCCAGCAATCCCACTCCTGGGCATATAATTGGAGAAAACTATAATTCAAAAAGATACATTCACCCCAGTGTTCATTACAGCATTATTTACAATAGCCAAGACAACAGAAGCAACCTAAATGTCCATTGACAGAGGAGCGGATAAAAAAGATGTGGCATATATACAATGGAATATTACTCAGCCGTAAAAATAGAATGAAATAATGCCATTTGCAGCAACATGGATGGACCTAGAGATTGTCATACTGAGTGAAGTAAGTCAGACAAAGACAAATGTCATATGATATCGCTTATATGTGGAATCTACAAAAATGGTACAGATGAACTTATTTACAAAACAGAAACAGAGTCACAGATGTAGAAAACAAATTTATGGTTACCAGGGGGAAAAGCAGGGGGATAAATTGGGAGATTGGGATTGACATATACATACTACTATATATAAAACAGATAACTAATAACCTACTGTAAAGTACAGGGAACTCTACTCAATACTTTGTAATGACCTATATGGGAAAAGAATCTTAAAAAAAAAAATGGATATATGTATAACTGATTCACTTTGCTGTACACCTAAAACTAACAAAACATTGTAAATCAACTATATCCCACCCCCCCAAAAAAAAACCCACAAGAAGATACATGCACTTTTCTTTCACTGCAGCATTATTTACAATAGCCAAGATACAGAGACAATCAAAGTGTCCATCCCTGGATGAATGGATAAAAACGATGCGGTATATAGAATGGAATATTATTCAGACATTTAGAAAAATGAAATCCTGCCATTTGGGACAATGTGAATGGGCTTTGAGGTCATTACACCAAGTGAAATAAGTCAGAGAAAAAAACACCACATGATCTCACTTACATGTGGAAACTAAAAAACAAAAGAAAATTAAGCTCATAGAAGATTGGGGGTTGGGGAAAAGGATGGGTCAAACTACAAACTTGCAATTATAAAATAAGTAAGTCATGGAGATATAATGTACAGGATGGTGACCAGAGTTACTAATATTGCATTGCATATTTGAAAGTTGCTAAGAGAGATCTTAAAAGTCCTCATCATATGAAAAAAAATTTTTCTGCAACTATGTTTGGTGACGGATGTTACCTAGACTTATTGTGGTGATCTTTTCACAGTGCGCACAAATATTGAATCATTATACTGTACACCTGAAAATAATGTAGTTAAGTTATATGTCAATTATACCTCAATAAAAAATAATTTTAGAAATAGCTATGTTATTTAAATGTTTGTTAAAATTACTTGCTTTAACAACCTTAGATTTCTAAAAATTCCTTGTGAAATGTTTAATTCTTCCAGATGTGGTATGACCCACGTAAATTTAGTACTACTCCATTTTGCAGTTTAGAAAATTAAAGTAGAAGGCTCCACATTCGGAAGTAACCTGAGAGTCCTAGTCTTTCTTGAGCAAACCATCCAGTTTACATTCATTCCGGTACGGGTTCACACGAGGTTGGAAAGCGGACTTCAAGCACCGAAGACACACAAGAATGAGACACTTAAGAAACGCCCCCCACCCCCAAGCCCGCCCCGATACTGTGGGGAAAAATCACCATGTAAGCTTTAAGACTTTCATCTGGCTAAAAACAACTGCTGGGCTGAGGACCCCTGCCCCCCCACCCCCCACCCTCCGGACTGTTCACATGGCGCCCCGACTACAACAAGCCTCCCGGCCGCCTCCCTTTCCTTCCTTTCCCACCCCGGGAAACGCCGCGGGGCCATCCCGGCAGCGAAGTCGGTAACGGGCCGAACGCAGGCCGAAAAGGCCCTCGCAGAAGACCCAACGGACGCAATGCCTGCTCTGAATGGTGGCAGGGAGCGCGGGCCGGCTCACCCAGTACCTGTGGAAAACGCGCTTCCCGCCTCAGAGCCGACAGAAGTGGGTAGGCCAGGAACCCAGCAGGAGGTGCCTACTTCCCCGGAGTACCTCTCCGGCCACCGCAGAGAAAGCGCCGCTGGCTCGACGACCCGGAAGCACTCGCAGAAGCTGGAAATGACGCAGGCCCATTCCTGCTCCCGCCAGCCACTCAAGTCTTGCGAGAGGGGAGGGATGTGGAGGGAGGAGCGTGGGGCCGCAGTTTCCAAGCCTCAGGCCGCTAAACAGGTTTAGCTCCCAAGTAATTCACCAGGTTCGCTAAAACGTTAATAAGAGAATTAAAATTTTACAGACTCTTCTCCACTGTTAGACGCACAATTAGAAAATGTAAGGCAGTCACATTTTATGCCTCAAGTGTGTTCAGCGTAATACTGTTGAAGACCCAGTAATACTAAATTGAAGACAAATTCTTAAAAGTTTATAGCCAAGTATTTCTTAAAGAAACAGGGCGGCAATTCATTTAACCCTGCAAGCGTTTAGCTTGTGAATCACAGAATTTCAAATCGGGAGAACCTGTATTTAAAATTTATGCTTAATACAAGACAAATACTTCAGTTTGCATTTGCGTTTACGTAATCCCAAACGGTATCCTAGCTGTGGATTAAAGGCAGCAGTAATGTGCACAGCTGTTTGCCGTTAAGCAGTTGAACAGTGATTAAGGAGTAAATGCAAAACAACTGCAACCAACTTGAACCTCTGCGCTGGTCCATAGAGTAAACAGGTTATTTTTTTATGCCATGTTTTCAGCCACTTATTGAACTGATTTCATTGGTGGATTCCCCATAACTAAAATAATTCTCAACTATGAAATACAAAGTGTGCTTATAGTTAAATGTTTAAAACTGAAGCAGGATGAACTCTTCACCCCCTTGAATAGGAAGCAGCACCCAAACTACAGAAACAAAAGGTCTAAAACTATTTGAAAAGCTTACAAGATAAACTTTGTAAAGATTCAGTAGTGAAATGGGAGACAGAAAAATGTGACAAATGAGTCAAAAACAAAACTTTCCAAGTAATTTATTTAAATTCATTAACGTTGCAAAAATACGATGTGCAACAAATCAGGACACAAGTTATTGTATTCCTAACAAGTCAGAGAAAAAGAAAATATTACATCTTCTTAGTAAATCAAGACCAACCCTAGTATTTCTTACAGGGACCACATCAACATCTTGCACACACAGTCTTCAGAACTGAATTTCTCTCACTGTAAAAGGAGAGCACTAGGCTATGCAAAGTTATCTGAACAGTGGTAAAATGATCACAGTACATTAATTGTGTCTAAATGACAGCATGTGAATTTATGGTAAGAAAAATGTATTAATCTTTGAAATATATATCAAAGTGCATTAGTGTCTAACAAACTCTGAATTGTGTTCCATGTGCCCCAAGGGCACAAGTCAGTGCCCTGAACACCACAAATATTTACTAGCTAGTTTATGTAAATAAACTGTTTAAGGGGCATAACTTCAGAAAATTCAAACACAAAAAGTGCAGTAGAGTAGCTAATTAACATTATTTTCCAAGTTCCTCCTTAGCTACACTGAATGTGAAAACGCATAAAAATTTCAAAAAGCAAATGTTTTAACCTCTTGTAGAATCTTATAAAATAGAATTAGACAGATATTATAATTCTTTAGTAACATGAAAGCATTAAACTTTGATTTTCTTCTGGTGTTTGATGTGTTATATTAAGTGCTTCATGTAAACTTTTCATAAAAGTAGTTCTTAAAACATAAGAAATTAAGTAGATCTATCATACATAGCTGCAACAAAGTAACAGTTCTGTTCAAATTTTAGTGTCACTCCTTGCTGGTCAACACATTATTTTCAATTATTATTTTCAATTACCATTGAGAATTTTAAAGGATTTTAAAGGATTACATTACTGGGACTCACCACTGATATGATTCTAATTCATTCAGAATCTTGGGATAGGAAGAGGGGGATGAAAGGCTCTCCAGATAATTCTTCTTTACTATTAGAACATCAACAATCTCCCACTTCTCTTACCAGCTGACCTTCTCATGCAAGTCTAAGTCCTTAACTCTTTCTCCCAAATTACGCAATCCCTGTTCCTACAAGATAAACTCTAACAGAATAGTTAGTCTAACTTTTAAGTACATTAATTCCTCTAGCTATCCCACCCTTCTGACATTTGTGATCCACTTCTCAAATAGCTATACAGGATGAGAAAAAATAAGCATGAAAACAAAACAGAATGTGGCAGCCATATCTACCTATTTTCAGTCTATCTCCTCCTCCTCCTGTAGGAGCAATGTTAGCAATTTTCCACATATAACATGGGGAAAAGGATGAAGCTACTGTCACCTTATATACAACTTTACCAATCTCATTAGGAAACTGGATATATCCTAATGCTAATTTTTAACTATCAATTGAAGAAATCTAAAAAGCCCCTTCTCCTTTAATTCAAACACTTTCAAATTCCCTGAGCAATCACATAAAAACAGCCAGAGTAACACAGTCATTTAAAAGAAGAGTCTGTCAAAAAAGCAGATTCCTTACCTTTTTAAATTCTGGAATTGCAGCTGAAGAAAGTCTAGCAACCTATATATACCTGTCAATCAGCAAATTTCAGTATTCAGTATAGTTACTAAAGAGTGATGTCCATTTTGGAACAATACATTAAATGTTTACCAGCTATGAATGTCAAAAGTAACGTAACCCTACACTTTAATCTGAGCATTGTAATTGCTGACTCTCCCTGTTTAAACTTGCTTTTGTATGAAGAGACAAAGCAGAGGAAAATATGAATTTTCATTGTAAGTATTATCAGCCTTTGCCCCCTCCTCTCCACAGTCTCCTTATTCACATATTCTGTATGCAGCCTGCAGGTTTTCCTGATTGATACAAGAAATGGTACCAACCGCTGCCATATACAGCACTTCCCTTAACAAGGACACATTCAGTGGAATCTTAGCTAACTCATTATCCCTTTATAGTTTTCTTTCTCTTACTTCCTTGTTTTGTTATCTTCCTTTCCAGGTCCTGCTAGGCCCTACTTGGAATCATATTTCTTTATACTCCCCCCACCCCCAGTTAAAGACTATTATTAAGCTTAAACTGTGGGATAAATATAGTGTCTTCCCTTGGTGCTAATAAGGAATATGACCAAGCAGAACACAATCAGATTACTTTATAAGAGAAACTTTTGACTAAAAAGAGGCACTCAGAACCCAAACACAACAAAAAATAGTGGCATAAGCATCAAATTAAACAAGTTAGAACCATGATCCCAGCAGAAAGATAAAATAACAGTTATATGTACTTTCACCTCAATCAGTAATGGAAAATTAAAACTGAATGATATGGAGAAAATGTCACATAGCTAGTAATTACAAATAACCAGTTTAATAAATGCTTTTCCTCTGACCTACTTGTTATGATCTTAAGTCTCATAGCTATGAAACATTACAGGGCATGTCCCTATACCAGATTTCATCAAGCTATAGGTTAGAACAGGTATCCTTTTAAATCTAGTGATTCACAGCAAATCCCTTTGGTTATATCCCAAATGTTACCACCGTTCCCTCTAAATTTTAATGTTCTCATAGAATATAGGCTACCTCTACTTTAAAAAAATATGTAGGAAAATGCGCCACTTTTGCAACGAGTTGTATCTATAATCAGGGACAATGCTTGCAAATGCAAAAGTCAATAAACAGTAACGTGTTGAAACTGAAGAACTGGGTACTTAATGTAGAGGAAAGCCACCTATTTAAAAAGCTCAGCCAGGTTTGACTGAGACACAAATTTATAGATGAAAGACTACTTTTACTGATGAAAGGTCACTGAAAGCACTCTACAAATATAGACTCTAATCACAATTAAATTCAATATGATCTTTTATTCGTAAGTTCAGAAGGAATGCCTAAACTGTTACTGTTAGTTTGCTTTTTGAACACAAAGTATTTCTAAGATCTGAGCAAGCAATAATGGTTTTAGCTTTATTGACTATAATGACATTAGTTCAGGATCTGCCTACAGCAGCTGGATCCAAGTGAAGTCAGGAGGCTGCTGAAGAAAGTTTCATCCTGGGAATCCTCCAGCATCTGCCATAATTGGACTTGGGTTACTGTGTCAAGTTTATGACTGAGGAGGACAAAAAGTAAAGGAAATTCTCTTTTGTAATAGAAAACTTTACACTAAAAACAGCAATGATAAAAGCCAGTCTAGGATAGAATAAATCCTAGAGGTTTAGCTCCTGCACCTCAATTTTACTACTCTTTTGTAAATTACCTTATAAGAAGGGCTGGAGTGTGGTGTGACCCTTAAATCAGGCAGGTACTAAGTTTACCAAATGTATAAGTCACACAAGTATATGACACAGTATTAGACCAACCTGTTGTTTTTGTATGATTTTGTGGGTAATTAAGTTCCATCTGGGGCATAAATACAATTTCAATGTAGAGTCAAGGTACTTACCAAATTAAACAAAGAGTTTTATGCTTACACCAAACGCAAAACACCATAATATGATGATGCTCTAAGACTTACAAAATAACTTAATTTACAGTACTGTCAACATAATTCAACAGAAAATGGGAAAACACACCTTATCTGACTGGGTCAAACACCTGATATGAAAGTATTTTGGTAAAGTGCCCACATTGAAAGTAGTTAAAAAAGCAGCCCCTATTTTCTAAAGAAAAGTAGTGACAGTGAATAACTCATCACATTCTCTGAATATTACACTGTACTCACACAAATTCAGGAGAGTGATACCCTGGACACACAGCTTATTTCACATTAGTGAACAAACCTAAAATTTTTATGAGCTTCTGACTTTTGGCCAGAAGATAAAATGTCTGATATATACATATATACAAACCCCAATTCTTAACCTCTTAAATTCTCTAATTCTAAAAATGGCTTTTTGACTTGTCTTTATGTTTAAAAAAAAAAGTGTGCAATACACCTGTATTTGTGTCTGAATTAAGAAATAAATGTTAAGAGAGAAAAAAACTCAGAATGGTACTAATCTACTTAGATTATGTATATGACCTTTGGGTATTCATGAGAACCAGTTTAACTGTCCCTCACCTTATGAGCATATTTTCTAAGTGACCCAGGAAGTGTACTTAACCATTTACAAAAACAAAAATTTTAACATGCATTTTACAAAATCATGGTCTTATTTACCTGCATATTCTTCCATAAGAAAGGTATACATTAAAAAATATTGCTCAAAAACATAAAAATATATATTATCTCTTTCCTTTTCCATTTAGGCATATAAATATTTTACTGAAGAAAATGCATCATTTAATAAACAAATGCAAAAACTGCTTTATATAAAGTGTGGTGCTCTGCTATTTAGCAATATAAAATATAAAATGATTACAATATAATTAGCTAGTAAAGAGCTAAATTCAAGAGATCTGCAAACCAGTACAGCAGTGAACAGTCCCTTATACAAAAGTCCATTAAGAAGAAGTCAAGTCAGTTTTGTAACAGGTTACATAAAAATCAGGACCAATAAATGCATTATAAATGCAAAAAAGCACTGCTTCATCAGCACATTCTTCAGTCGTGTTTGGACTAGATGCCAAACTTACTGTTCACTTTTCGGTTCATCTTGTTTTCCATTAAGCTCTTGATCAACTCTGTTTAATGAAAAACAATATAGATAGTAAGATATCAGCAAATGAACAATTATCTTTCTAAAAATAATGGCTAATTTTACCATAGATTATTATTCTGTTAAAAACAAAGCTTTGCAAAGAAGCAGACATAGTAAAAAGGTTACCAAACATTTTCCCAACCAGGAAAGATAATTTTTAAAGGCAAGAGGACACTGGCAAGAATGTGACTATTGTTTTTGTAAAAAGATTGTAAGATACTTTATATACAAATGCACATAAACTTTATTAGAAGTTCAAATTACAACAGGCATATTAAAATGTTGAACTGTAGCATGGCTGAGGCAGGGAGCTAAGTGATCTGAGTGGCAGGAAAAATAATTCCCTCAAAAATGATGTTGTTGGGCTTCCCTGGTGGCGCAGTGGTTGCGCGTCCGCCTGCCGATGCAGGGGAACCGGGTTCGCGCCCCGGTCTGGGAGGATCCCGCATGCCGCGGAGCGGCTGGGCCCGTGGGCCATGGCCGCTGAGCAGGCCCGCATACCACACACACAAAAAAAAAAAAAAAAAAAAAAAAAATGATGTTGTTAACTGAAATATTTAAATGCCACTAATGCCAACAACTGATCAACTTTTAAGTTCAGTGGTACAAGTGCATATTTATGGATGCCATAATTATTCTCCAAAATTTATTGGTACACTTAGAATGTGAACACTTTTTATTTATCTTGATAGTAAGAAGCCACAGAATTTAATAATCAGAAGTATCTAGATGTAGATTAAAAATATGATCAGGAGTGGGATGCATAGAGATCACATCAAAATTTAGGCAAGTGGGGATTAGAAGAATTATGTAATTACCACACAAAACTTATAGACAACCCTTCACAGATAATGTACAACAATCTCTTACTATTATATTTGTATACTTATATTTGTAGTAGTTTGAATCACTGATGGAGGAGAGTTTAAAACAACTTGGTATGATATACGAAGATACTTTTCACACTTCTTCCCATTACTACAATCGCCTGAACATTAGTGAGTCAGACCTAAAAGCCTTGGCCTGTGGTAAAGCCAGATTAACAACATTTTAAAATATTTTTTATATTGGTAACAAAAATTTGAAAGTTACATATTCTTGATAAGGCATGCAAAACACATCAATCTTTCCAACATCTGAAATATCAGTATGAACTAATTTCATAATCACTTTATTTTTAAACTCTGTTCAAATATTTTAACAATCAACATCTACCTGGCTACACTTGCACTGAGTTACTTGAAACAAACATCTAAAACATTTAAAACTGCTATATTTCAGCACACTCAGTTTTGAATCCTTATCACCAGTACTCATAGAAATTTCACCTTGGGTAATAAGCTCCCCCATGCAGTTTCTGTTAACTTGATTTTAAAAACATGCCCTTCTATTTTTAAAACTTGAGTGTTACCCTTTTCAAGCTGACAAGGATTTATTATTTTTCAAGGCTAAAGAAACTTTGTACAAAACCTTAGAAGTGCCTAAAAGATCTATGTAATGATTCTATTTAAGATTAAATGAAACAAAAGTAAAAAAAAAAAAAAAAATCACAATAAAATAATATTGGTAGGTTTCAAACAATACATTTAAATAAAAAGTACAATTCTACTTTTTTTCTGATGCCTAAGTTACTTAAGAATTTTGTAAAAAGGCACAACATAGCAGATTTCATCAACAAAGGCAATTCATTTTGAAATACAGGAAGCAGCTGGCTTCAAAATATTCTACAATTATAGACTACATTTTAAACTTCAGCCACTTGTCTGGCAAATTCACACCGATGTCTTGAGAGGAACGAGAAATTAGCAAGATTTAAAATCACTGTCCTTATCTCTATCTTAAAATGTTTAGCTGTAAAGTGTCACATAGAAATGTAAAGCTATGACTCTATCACATGGTCAACTGAATTCTTGCTCATCAACAGAGCCAAAATGTGTTCAAAGTTAAGAATATTCCAGCTCCAGTTCCTTACAATGGTCCAAATGATAACTACATACATATCTCTCACCTTAACTCTTATGAGAGTGTATCAATCTGTTTTGCTAATTTAATTGTTAATATTTTAGAAATCCATTAACAAGTTAGATCTAAATCCTATAATTTTCTAAATTACTATATAAAATGGTAACTATTTTATACACTTGCCTTTCATCTTCTATGCCAAGATATTAACAGATGACAGTTTGTTATGCTCAAAGCAGAGGTATTCAAAATTAAATTAAAGATGGAAAGCAGAGTGTTTAACTATTAAATGGTACATTGAACTTCTAGGTATTTCATCACATGTAGAATTTGACTAGTTAGCAGGCCATTTAAGCATACAAGAAAATCAATGTTGGTTAGCCAAAGAATATGTGCATTGCAAATATAATCATCAACCCCAGGGGGGGGAAACTGATACATTAAAGAAGTGCATAAATATTTCAAAAGCACAAGGTTCGAGATTTAAAGTATGGTGAAACTGGTAAGGTATTATAAATAATTGGTTTTCCAAATAGTATTCTTAGGAGTTTACTGTCAGTATTTATACCAAAAGCAGGGAGGAAGAGGTGTGGTCTTTATTTTGTAACTGGCATTATTATGGTGCTAAAAACAGAGTGAATCCAAGCCATACTCAGCATCAGGAACTTTGGATTCACTCTATATTTGAATCCTGGGGTATATTTATATTTACAAATGCTATTATCTTTGTCTACGAGCTAACCAACCAATAAGGAAGAGTTAGTCTGTGCAATGCAAATGGACTAGTCTAGATGCAACCCAGTCAAGGTGTGCATATACCTTTTCTGTTTCTTTTTTAACTTTTCTTCTTCATACCTTGGTAGGGAAGAGTTATTTTAGTAAACATACATGTTATGAAGATGAACAAAAACTCAAAAAAAGGCACTAAAAATAAACTCATAAGTTTGCAGGCAAACCCAAAAATATTTAACATACTATACAGGAAGTCAGAACTGACTTAAGAAATGTGGTTTTGACACATTCAACAGACTAAAACCTCACATTAATAGAACAAAGAAACATTTTTCTATATTATAGCACTGTGATACTCAAGTATTTATGTTAACAGTCTTCTACCACTTCCTTTTAGAAGTTAAATAAGTGAATTTGGTAAACAGAACAAACTCCAGCCACTGGAAAGTATTAAGGTTAGACTGATATAAATATTTTACTTCCCTAATAATATTATTTGATGCCATGACAAGCTTACTCAAATTTGGAGACAAGCATGTTCAAGTCTGGAGAATGTTCTTTAGTACTAACCAATCAAGAAACCATCTCTTAAGACTGTAACTATCTTTAAAAATATAAATGAACCAAACCAGAAACAATTCCTCCTCAACTGATAGCCTGAAGAAAATGGTGACTTATGGGGAAAGTGTTGGAAAGTGTCTTCTTCCCCCTTTTCTTTGTTACAAAAACAAGAGCAGTTATAAAATAATCATAATATATGAAGGGAGAAAGAATGGGTACTGAAATATTTACCTCTTGCACATCAAAATATAAAGATCCAATACAATTAAAGAAATGAAACAAAACATACTGTTTTATGCATTCTGGTATTCCAACATATTCCATGGGGACAAGTTCCGCTAGTTCTGCCAAATTAAAGACGTATCTAATTTTTTGGCTGAATTTTGAGCTATGGAAGGAAATAAAGATAATTACCTTAATATTTCTGACCAACAGAACTGACAAGAAATTCATACAGGAGTCTGTGGGGTTTTTTTTAAGAGTCAATGGTTCTCAGAAAATTACCTAATAAATGGTCTTGTAACAGCCAGAAGTGTTCTGATAAACCAAGAGGGATGTACAATGATTAAAGACTTTAGGTTTTTCCGTAACCTGGAGTTTAAAAAAAAAAAAGAAAAATTTAAAAGTTCTACCAATTCTAATGCTAGAAGAAAAGCTAAGACATCAGTAAGTATGTGCATGTCTATACAAACAACTGAAAAAATCCTCATTCAAGAGTTGTCATTTGGATATGAATATTCCTAAAGACAACAAAAGATAACAAACAAAACAAAAGAAAATGCACTCTTGAATTCCAATGGTCCTTCCCACTGCCACGAAATGAACTCTACTTCATTTGCCTAAATTTATGTCCACAGTGTAGCCTGTTATTAAATGTCTCCTAGTATACATTCACTTGTCTTCAAGACTGTCAACCAGGGGTAGAAGCCAATACTGAATATAAAAGCAAGCTCTTTTCATTTTTCAGGATGATGGGGAAACTGTTATTAATTTCTTCAACACCATGAAAGGCACTGGGCAGGCAGAAAGGTGAGAGGAGAGATCACCACAGGAACAGGTAACATGAATCAGATCTAATCTATTCTTACGGAGTCTAAAATTTTGATTAAAAGTTAAAAGCATTATCCTAGACTACTTTAAATGATGAAATAAAAACTGCTGTTTTTATCATCATATTTCACACTTACAGTGATGACTAAGTATTTAAAAAAAAAAAAAAATCACAAGAACCAGCCAATGTCATGTTCAGGTATGAAGAGAAACCTGTTACTGGATCTGAGTTGATTAACCTAGTTTGAATTAGCTGTGGTCAAATCAAACCAAATAGAGGATCAAAATTCCTTCCATTAGCATGGATGACTAACTCCCAGGAGAATACATTTCTAGAACTCATTCCAAAGAAAGATTACAGCTAAATAAGCATCTTAAGTAACAAAATATACCAAGCACTACAAATGAGGCAAAATCCAGAATATAATAAAATAGGAAATGTACTAAATTCTCCATCCTTTCCCAAAATGTAAATTATAGGAAAATGTTTGATGTGGTACAAAGGAGAAATAAAGAGCTATTTTATAAGTTTGAAAATAGAAACTTGTTATGAAATTAATAAATGTAATTTCTGAAGAAATACATGGTGACTTTAAGTGGCAACAGAAAATAAAATTTAATCTAATAAGGACATAATAAACAGTATTCAGACTAGCTTTCTACTTGCATTTACAATACCTTCTATCAATTTGTTGATAGCATTTCCTGAGCCATCCCAGACTGGGCATTTTTCTTCGAGTTGTTGCACCATTTAAATAAACGATCATGTAGTTTTCTGCTACTAACAGCTCCAAAGTGCCAATAACGTACCTGTAAAAATAAAGTCTTAGAAACATTGCTATGCAGAACCAAACCAGGTTATCCAAATAACACAATTCCCTTCCCTCCCCTTCAGTGAGAGCAAAAATTTAAAACAGCATTAGTTGGTATTATGGTTATTTAAAGAAAAAAAAAATTCTTTTCTTTTAGAAATACATCTTGAAATGCTTATAAATGATATGATGTCTGGGATTTGCTTCAAAATTATGCCATGGGGAAGTATTTGTGGGAATAAAGTATAAACTGATAATTGTGGAACTGGGTGATGGTTACACAAAGATTTAATATACTTCTCTCTGTCTTTGTATATGTTTGAAATTTTCCCCAATAAAGCACTTAATGTGTCCTCAAGTGTAAAATGAAGTTGGAACACACAATCTGTAACATCTCTTCCAGTTTTGTTTTGTTTTTTTTTTTTGCAGTACGCAGGCCTCTCACTGTTGTGGCCTCTCCCGTTGTGGAGCACAGGCTCCGGACGCGTAGGCTCAGCGGCCATGGCTCACAGGCCTAGCCGCTCCGCGGAATGTGGGATCTTCCCGGACCGGGGCACGAACTCGTGTCCCCTGCATCGGCAGGCGGACTCTCAACCACTGCGCCACCAGAGAAGCCCTCTCTTCCAGTTTTAAAATGACAATTCTTCTGTTGAGTTGCAAAATGGATAGTTTTTATAATGCCAAGGGATAGACGTAAGGAATCAGAACTAGGATTATTTATATTGGGTTGGCCAAAAACTTCCCTCAGGTTTTTCTGTAAGATCTTATGGAAAAACCCGAATGAACTTTTTGGCCATCCCAATAATTGCTACCCAGCTACATAAAGTTCCCTTCCTTAAACTGGAGATCTAATGTACTCAATTCTGTCCAAACATTTTTGTGATGATCTACTTACTTAAAGAGATTGTCCATCAGGTATCTATAGTTAGGTTGACCACTTTCAGGCATAAAACAGACAGCAAACACAACAATGGCATTTAATCCATCCCCATAATATCCTGAAAAAGAAACCAGCATGATTATACTCTGAAGATTTTTCAGGGGATATCATTTATGGTTGATAAATTATAGTGGTGTATGTTCCACACATTTCTGAATCAAAAAGTATGTTTTTTTTTTGTTCTGACCCTGTATAGTCTTACAGAGATCTTTAAATCCTTTCTTCTCAAAAAGAGAACAATAAAATTTAAAGAGGAAAGAGTGGGCATAAAAACCAGAAACCCACTTAAATTAGCATACTCAGAAAGCTGCCTTATTTTAGCAAGTAGATAGATAATAATCCAACCAGATACAATACAACATCTGCAATAAAACATTCTCATGCAACTTCTGCTTAAAGTAGTTGCTCTTTAAAAAATAGTTTTACATTCAATGATGTCTAGCATTCTGTAGCTTTTAAGGTATTAAAAAGTAAGAAAAGATTATGTCTGACAGAAGTCTAAGTGAAGAAAAACAGCACTAAAATATATGTTTTAATTAAAATCTCTAAAATATAAATGTTTTAATTCTCATACAGATATTAAGCTGTAACCAGCAACAAATACTTCTGCTTTAACTTTCATTCCTATTGTTTACAAACATGCACTAAAAAGGAACATTTCAAGTACATTAGAATTATTCACTACCTTTCTTAATCCCTTAATCACAAAACACCTGTGGTAGCTCAATAGGATAAAATGGCCCTAATTATTTTCTCCTAAAAAAATAAAGTGCTATTTCTCAAAAATATTAGGTTTAAACAATGAGGCAGATCTCACAACTTGCTTCCAATGAACTAGATGAATTAATACATGTCTGTGGACTTCACGATCCATATCCTGTTTTCTTCACTGAGTAAGACTAAATTAGGCAGAATAATGTAACTGTAAATATCCAAAAGATTTGCTTTCAGATGAATGAAGACTACAGAAATAAGCAGAATGCATTTGGCAGAGAGTAAATTAAGCAGAAATGACTATGTGAAAAAACCAATCTGCTTGACCTATGTGGCCCCCTGTTCTGAATTAGGAGGATTTCAGATAGTATGACATGCTCTATAGAGTTGTATTTTGACTACCATTAACATTCTGGTGCTATTTACACAGTGACTATGTAAACTTCTACATACAAGACAGTCAGACTGATAGATGTTATAATTGCACTTCATAGCTTTTCTTATATGACTTGTAAATTTCTTAAGGAACAAAGCCTTATTTTTATATATTCCATAAATATGCAAAGTGGGTATTCCAAAAAAATGTGGAATGAACTAATTCTCTACTTTGTGGTAAAGCTAAATGATTTGTTCAAGGTTTTAAGGCAAATTAAGATTCATATATTTTAAAGGGCCAGGTTGTATTTATAAGCACAAAAGAGTATAAGAACGTTCACGGGGGACTTCCCTGGTGGCGCAGTGGTTAAGAATCCGTCTGCCAATGCAGGGGACACGGGTTTGATCCCTGGTCCTGGAAGATCCCACATGCCGCGGAGCAACTAAGCCCGTGCGCCACAACTACTGAGCCTGCGCTCTACAGCCCGCAAGCCGCAACTACTGAAGCCCCCGTGCCTAGAGCCTGTGCTCCACAACAAGAGAAGCCACCACAGAGAAAAGCCTGTGCACTGTAACGAAGAGTAGCCCCCACTCACTGCAACTAGAGAAAGCCTGTGCGCAGCAACGAAAGAAACCCGCGTGCAGCCCAACACAGCTCCCCGCCCACCAAAAACAAATGAACAGCAAAGAAAAAAAAAAATGTTCACAGCAGTTTTAATCATAATAGCTCAAACTGGGAAAAAACTCACAAGGTCATCAAAATAGTGATGGATAAGCAAACCGGCAGTAACAAGGAATGAACTATGGATACATGCAACAACATGGATAAATGTTAAAATGATTATGCTGAGTGAAAAGTAGACAAGACTGTAAACTATGATTCCAGTTACATGAAATTCTTTAACAAGCAAAACTAATCATGAGGTAGGCATTAGAATAGTGGTTATTGGAGAGAGGGTATTCATTGAGAGGGAGAACCAGAAAATTTTCTGGGGCAATGAAAATGTTCTGTCTGTCTGGGGGTGTAGATTATAAGTATATATGGTTATATGGGCATTCATCAAAATTCAGTGAACTGTACACTTAAGATTAGAGCATTTCTTGTGAAATAAGTCAGACAGAAGAATGACAAATATTGTATGTCACTTGTATCTGAAATCTAAAATAGCTGAACTCACAGAAACTGAGACTAAAATGGTGGTTACCAGGGGCTAGGGGTAAAGGGGAGATGTTGGTCAAAGTATAAACTTCGAGTTAGAAGATGAATAATTTCTGGGGACTAATGTACCACATAGTGACTATAGTTAACAATACTGTATTATGTACTTGAAAGTTGCTAAAAGAGTAGACTAGACCTTAAATGTTCCCACCACAAAAAAGAAAAGGTAATAATGTGATGTGATACAGGTGTTAGCAAATGGTATGGTAGCAATCACTCGCAGTATACAATGTATCAGGGACTCTCCTGATGGTCCACTGGTTAAGAATCTGCCTTCCAGGGACTTCCCTGGTGGTCCAGTGGTAAAGAATCTGTCTTACAATTCAGGGGACTTGGGTTTGATCCCTGGTCAGTGAACTAGGATCCCACATGCTGCGGGGCAACCCGCGTGCCTCAACTAGAGAGGCTGCGTGCCACAAACTACAGAGCCCACGCGATCTGGAACCTGTGCGCCACAACTACAGAGCCCAGGCGCCCTGGAGCCTGTGTACCACAACGAGAGAAGAGAAAACCTGCACGCCACTGCTAGGGAGAAGCCCACGCACTGCAACGAATGATCCCGCGTGCCACAACTAAGACCCAATGCAGCCAAAAATAAATAAAATAAATAACAAATAAAACTTTTTTTTTAAAAAAGAAAGAAAGAAAGAAAAAGAAAAAAAAGAATCCACCTTCCAATACAGGGGACGCATTTTCGATCCCTGGTTGGGGAATTAAGATCCCACATGCCGTGGGGCAACTAAGCCTGCGCGCTCTAAAGCCCACACGCCACAACTACTGAGCCCGAGGGCCACAACTAAAGAGAAGCCCGCATCACAACGAAAGAGCCCACGTGCTACAACAAAAGATCCCATGTGCCGCAAGTAAGACCCGAGGCAGCCAAATAAATAAATAAATATTAAAATTAAAAAAAAAAAATATATATATATAATGTATCAAATCAACATATTTTACACCTTAAACTTATACACTATGTCAGTTTTATCTCAATGAAGGTGGGAGAAAAAAGGAATATGCAAATGCTACAAAAAAAGGATTAGAGTAGTTCACTGTATATAAATTATAAATGGATAAAAAAGGGAGAAAGTCCCAGTTTAGGGGTGTCTAGGGATAAGGGTGGAGGGAGACAGTTTTCACCGTATACTCTTACACCTTTTGAACTTACTGTATGCACGTGTTAACAATTTTTAAATGTTGGCTTTAGCCTTTTACTTCAAACCTGTTACATTTCTAAAAGGGCATGATGTTTATTATGCTTTCAAAATTATGTAATACCTCAAAGGAGATTCCCTTAAGCATTCAGATTTCTGATATTGTATTCAAAAATCTAAAAAATCTTTGGTAACCGTTACCTCCGTGGCTGATAACTTTTTTATAGGGTTCAATTGCTCTCATATCAACCCTGTGGTCCTGTTCTCCAATTCTGAACATACGCCAGCGTCGTCCATCTTCTTTTTCCTCTGCTGCTGTATATTCAGTAATTGAGCCTTTCCTAATAACTTCAGTAGTCTTGGGTTTCGGAAGATCATCTGTCAAAATAAAAGGTTTTTGAATCACAGATTGTTATTTATAAAATAAAAATCAAATTACATGTTAACCACTTTACTATCTAATTAGATTGTTCAGAGAATTTTTTATTATACCTTCTGTGGAATTTTATTTATTTTTTAACTTTTTATTTTATATTGGAGTATAGTTGATTAACAATGTTGTGATAGTTTCAGGTGTACAGCAAAGTGATTCAGTTATACATATACATGTATCTATTCTTTTTCAAATTCTTTTCCCATTTAGGTTGTTACATAATACTGAGCAGAGTTCCCTGTGTGTGGAATTTTAAATATTTCTTCCGTAATAGAGGAAAAGGCTTATTCTTGATATAAGGCCATTTTGTTTTGGGAAATCACGGTCCTTTACCTTTTTTTGAATTGCTTAATTCAGAAAGGACCTAATCGCAGTACAACGTACATCCGCAAATTCAGAAACGATAATTCATACAGCCATCAAAATCTTAGTACACTGGCCCTACAATGCCTTTCCAGATTCTATTTACAACACTGTCCTTGACAGACAGTTACCACTATACGTTACTTAAAGCAACTATCTGGGAGCCAATGTTTTTTGTTGTTGAGCACATAAATTATTCCCCAAACATTATAATATCAGATAGAAAGTGGTTAACGAGTCAATGATTATTTCTCATTTGATCAGTCTTATAAAGCAGAAAATTACTGATAATATTCTGAAGTGTACATGCAAAAGTCTATTTTAAATTGACATTAGTCAAAGCACAAGCACCGATGATTAGGTATAATTTACATTTTAAGATTGCACTTTAGCTGATTTTTAATGAAGCAATGATTTTCGAAATTTTAGTATCACAGTCCTTACCAAAAGATGGGGGAAGGGGAAACCTACTGTATGTTAGTTGTTTGTTTCCAAGACAAAGCTGTTAACGGAAAATATCCTTCCAGGAAATGACTACAGCAGCATTAAAGAAAGAAGAGACAAAACACATAGGCAGAAAACTATTTCAGTATCTTTATAAAATATTGCTTATTACCGGATTGCATATTGAACCAGTGAAACAGGGAAGAAAAAAGGAACAAAAGATAACAGCACATTAAGGATCTTACTCTTTACTGCAGATAACATACCTAGTGATAAACACTGCTTTGAAATAAAAATCACTTTAAAGGTGAACTAAACATATATAAATTATTAACAACTATAAAGATACTGTAGAAGCAATTATCTAATTAAAGAAAACATGCAAAGCAAAACACATGCCAATTCCTTTCAATTCCAAATAACTAATGATAAAGAATATAAGGGTGGAGGCTAGGAGAATACATTAATTCAAGGTAGTTGTTTACAAAGTGCAGCACTATCAGGCAAACCTATTTAAAAAAAAAAAAAAAATCACCCTCAAAAAAAACCACTCCCTTCAGAACTCCCTCTCTGCAAATTCTTAACTACTTTTAGCACATTCCCTAAAGCATATATTTCTTCAAAGCTTTTCTTCTTAGTTATCTACTGAATAAAAGAACATGCCATAATTATCGAGCAACATGGAAAACATAAGTTTACAGCATTGGGCAATTAAGAAAAAAATAGAGCCACACGTGTAATCTACTATAAACAGTTTTGAAAGCCATCATATTCGGTGTTTAGCCGAATTTCATATATTTGCAACAAATATATGAACTTTAGAAAGTATAACATTTCAACAAAATGTCTTAGCCATTGATTTTTTCAAAAAAATCCCTTAGCTGGTTTCATGATCAAGTTTTAAGTTTTTCCAATTATCCTAACATGAAAATGCCACTATGTATGTATATAAACACGAACATTCATTAATAAAGGTCAGGGAAAAATAATGAAACACTTACCTTCCCACTCAAATTCATTACTGTCCTCCGATGGTGTATCTAAGTCATCTAAGTCAATCTCCCCACTTTCATCCAAATCATCTGACAACACAGAGCCATCACTAGGATCCAGGGTTAGGCTAATGTCAGGAGCCATTAGTTTCTTTCTCACTTTATTGCCATTAACTTCTAGTGAGCCTGGAATGGGTAAAAAAAAAAAAAAAAAAAAAAAAAAAGTGAAAAATATATTTAGAAAAAATGCTTAGATGTATAAACTGAATAAGAGAAAAACTTTCATCACTTTATTCTTGGGAAAATAACATTAATTAAACACAATTCCAAAGCACTTATTTACAAACTTTGGATTTTGATCACTATTGCTTCTGTATCACAGCAAGATGACACATCCCAGTGAGGATATGCCTTTTTAAATAACAGAAGCAGACCTTATAGTCACCTTTTACTATTAAAAACGATCTCCTCTCACCCCTTTATGGTTGAAATTTCTAAAACCCAAAGGCATGTTTCTGAAAAGTATTCCAAAGCAATCCAAAAATGCTTTCCTAAACATTCAAATTACCCTTTGGCACCCTATGATGGAACAAAAACTGAGTATATTTTTAATCTTGACAAAGAAATGTGTTCAAAAAATAGCACAGTTAAAGTCTATCACTAAGTGTCAAGTTCTTACCGGGCTGACTCTCTCGTCCAGTTACAGCTAAAATATCTGCTTCAATACTATCATCTTCCGGTAAAGGTCTAGAACACACAGACACAATTTTCAACCCAGAAATTAAAAAAAATTTTTTTTCAAGTTCAAAGATCTATTAAAATAGCTTACAGAAACAATTATGTGGAAAACTGAATAAACCAATGTTTCTTAAGGTTTAGTAATTTACAAACCACTGTTAAAGAAAATTTTCAGACTGTCTGAATTGACTTACATATTTACATAAGCAACACGTAAAAGTAGATATATATTCCTTATGTAACTGCTCTTAAATACAACTACAAAACAAATTAAAAAATCATTAATCTACAAAACAAATATATTTCAAATGCATGAATTTAATATGATGCACGATACAATGTATAATGAAGCTGAACTGTCACTCACAATGGGAATATGGCAATGATGAATACATATTTTGAGCTCTGCATTTCTTTATTACTATTATCATGCTATGCTATGCAATGACTCAGTATTCTCACCAGCTGTCCATATTCCAACTGCTAAGGAACCTTCTTATGCACTGGGATGGTCTTCTGACCAAGATGGCATGGAAGCATCACTTAAAGTCTGCCTTTGCTCTTTTTCTCTTAACCCAACTCGTGCCAATACAATTGTAAACACAAATCAAATATGTCAAGGTACCTCGCCAGATAATCTAGAAAACTTTTCCTTGTTTACTTAACAAGCTTTTTCTTAAAATAAAAGCATAAAACTTAACAATTCCTATAGACTTCTAAAGACCATCTTCCCCTAGAAACCCCTCAGACTCTATTACTAGTATTAAATGAATACTTTGCAACACTGGGTTTCTTTAAGAAGCCCAATATTCATTTAGTAAGTCAGCAGTCCCCAACCGTTTCAGCACCAGGGACCGGTTTCGTGGAAGACAATTCTTCCACAGACAGAGGGGCAGTGGGGGGATGGTTCAGGAGGGAATGCGAGCGATGGAGCGGCAGCGAAGCAGCAGATGAAGCTTCACTCACTCGCCCTCCGCTCATCTCCTGCTGTGCGGCCGGGTTCCTAACAGGCCACAGACCGGTAGTGGTCCGTGGCCTGGGGGTTGGGGACCCCTGTAGTAAGTGACATCTCAATAAAGAAACTGTGAAGTTTTGTTTATCTGTTTTCATTTAAAAGCATTGCTCACATTGGAAAATCTTCATCTTGCCATTCTTCCTTAAGTTCAACACCTTCCATCCTCAGCCTGGACTCAATGTCAACTACAAGCTCCTGATAATCCAGAGAGCCAAGGTCCTGTAAAAAAAGAAAAAAAAATTTATAGGCTTATTTTTCACTTTATCTGCTGAAAAGATGCAATAATCTTATACCTTAGTTCATACTTCCACCCTGATCGTGAAATAAATTTAGTTGGTTGCAACTACAACTTTTTTCCCCCAAGAATTAGAACAGAAAACAGAGTGTATATATTCTAGTAATTACTGTTTGTAATAAGGGTATTGTGCAGTGAAGTACTTGCTTCCATTTGCATATATGCATGTGTGCCCCAGGACACGATTTAAAATTTATTAGGTACTGTGAATTATGTAAAAGCAATTTGCAGGATGGGGGGCACAAATAATAAAAGTAAATAAATATATGCTCTATTCTAGACCCATAATTAAATTTTCTGTCCTTTGGAGAGAGGTTAATTCTGGAAATTGAACACTAGGTAAATAGCATTTACACTCGCTTGATTCAGCAGAGTCCAAGTGGTGTGCTGTCTCTTATATTACTTCTCTATAGTTCCAATGACATAATTCCTGAGCCACTTAAAGAAGGCTATTCAGTACCTGTCCAGTAAATGAATTATGCTATGTTCTGATTTGCTTCATATCTATAACAAGCTTTTCTCATGTAGTTTAGCATGAGTTTTCAGACACTGAATTTAGTGAATATTTCTATTCACGCAACTCCATGTTTTAACTTACTTTCAGTTTTTCCAAGGAAGGATGTGGGTGTCACTATCCTCAGTTTACAAAATGAAGGATCTAGAGTTTCGTATGGTTGATGGAATAAGAAATACAGGTTTAAGTATATTATTTAAGAAGTCATTAAGATCAACTGGTTAACAGTGCAACAAAAATCGTGACAACTTTAGGGGGCAAGAGTTATAAACGGAATATTTAGTTCACTTACATTAGAGTAAGTCAACAGATGTCTAACGTTATCTTTAAAAAAAGAAGTAAAACATAGATGTCTTAAGAGATAGAAAGTATTACTAGTTATCACTAGCAGTTTTGAAACAAAGTTAAAAGTGGCTGACACCAGTGGAAGAAGAAAGAAGGTGGGAAGGGGAGAAGATGCTAGTCATGGCAAATCCTTCTAAATTATTTAACTTTTAAAACCATGTATGTATAACTTGTGGTCATATTTTATGGTTGCCTCATCTGCTGTGTCATTACAACATTCAAAAGATACACAAAGTTGTACCAAAAAACCATTATGTTCCAGAACAACAACAACAACAAAATTACATTGGAAATTTTCTAAAGTGTTAGATTTCACATAAACTAAATTCATATCTCTGCCAAGACTGGGAGGCTCTTTTCCCAGTTTGAATTCTTACTTATGCTTAAGAGATTTCAAACATTCTCAAAAGGTCTAAATTTTTGAGGAACTACTTGCAGATAGAAAAAAGCAAATGCTGTCTTTTCTTCACCAACATGTTTGCTGGGAAAAGTCAGTTAATTTATACATAGGAGTAAGGCATTTTTAATTCTCTGGGAAAAACTGAGCCAGGCAATTTTGAGAAATGAATGGAAAACACACTTAAAATATAATAATCTTGACTTATTTAGCAGTTTCTCTGTTTCTGAAACATAACCTATAAAGCAATCTGACACACCTTCAAGGACCACTTCATAGACTGTTCTCTGACAGTAACTCTTACTCTCTGTAGAGAGGAAAACAAACAAAAAAGGGATACCTACTTTAACAAATAATTTTCTATTTAGAACACAGAATTATTAGAAAAGACCCCCAAGTTATGACCAATAAAACCCCAAAACTTAATACTTATTACTCTAGAATGCATGTTCAAGTGAGACTGCAGCATTCTATTACTAAAGGTTTAAAACTGACAGTCTATTCCAACTTTTATAACTTTTTTTCTTTTTGGCTGCGTTGGGTCTTCATTCCTGCGCACGAGCTTTCTCCAATTGCGGCGAGCGGGGGCTACTCTTTGTTGAGGTGCGCGGGCTTCTCATTGCAGTGCCTTGTCTTGTTGCGGAGCACGGGCTTCAGGAGTTGTGGCTCACGGGCTCTAGAGCACAGGCTCAGTACTTGCGGCGCACGGGCTTGGTTACTCCACAGCATGTGGGATCTTCCCAGACCAGAGATGGAACCCATGTCCGCTGCACTGGCAGGCGGATTCTTAACCACTGTGCCACCAGGCAAGTCCCTCAACTTTTAAATTCATTACACTTCTCAGTGTTTTTTCAAATCTTTGACTATGAAGTGAAATAATGTTTTT
>NC_041224.1:52783423-52785236 GCF_002837175.3 Physeter macrocephalus
ATATATATATACACACACACATATATATATACACACACACATATATATATATATATATAAAATAAGAGGTGACTGGAAGTTGCTACCACTACACTCCCAACATCTAGCACAGTGTACGGCATATAATGGGTCTTTAAACATTAGTTAAATTAAAATAAACATTTAATTGTAAGGTCTAACACTGAATAGTAAGCATTTGTTTTGCTCAACCTCTTAAGCTTTTTTTTTTTTTTTCTAATTAAACTACATAAATAGTCTTCCTGTTAAGTTTTACCCCTCAAAAAGAGTAGTGAAAATATTTGGGGCAACCTACATACAAGCAGTGTCTATTTCTGTTGGTAAAATTATTCCTTGTTTGTAAGAGAAAATACATACCTTGTGAAATTCTAAAAGATAAACCATGTCTTTTAGCTGCTTTACCACTTGAACAAGTCAACCACGTGAAAATACTTCTCTAGACACAGCCAGAGTCGGTCAGCTCATTTAGCTGCTTCACTCAACTTTTACTTTAATGTCATTGAGTCATGTGATGTTAATACACCCCAGCATATGGACATGGATATTTAGTTTGGGGATAATTAATTAAGCTAGTTAAACGAAACATAGGAGGAGAAATACAGATTCACTCTTAACCATTTCATCACAAATTTTAGGGGAGAAGTACACTAGGTAAAGTTTAAACGACAGAGAGAGGACTGTTCTTAGAAGCACATTATCGGCAGCTGTGAGAACAGGAAACAAGAAAGGAGCAACATAAGCACAACTACTCTGAAGGAAATCAGGGTATTGCTGATTCACAAGTTAATCGCGGCTGTTCCCCGTTTTTTGTTCATAGATTTGGTAAATCAGAATGGGGAAGTAATACTTTAAGATGCCAACTGTTAAAATAACCAAATGCAACAGGAATACCCTGATTTCTCAACAAATGTGTGGTAGTCGTGGTACATCATTACTTATGCCAGTCAGTTAGCAGTGGAGGTCACAGAGACAAATTCAAAAACAGTAGCTGACCTCAGTGAGGTGTGGTGGTAACTTCAACCAAGATGAAAACGGGGATTTCCCCATGCAGCCTAACAGTATAAGCAAAAATTAAATATTGAGATCACATTTAGAACTGCCTGAATTATAACTTACAATTTTACATGACAACTTTACTATTATGTAGTTTAACCTAGATGCTGGAATAGGTGCTAATAACCGACATGTATGCTGAAATCAATCTGGCAAAAGGAAATGCTCAGGCAAGGCTTTCACATCCCCATTTAAAGGAAAGGGCTTCATTCTAAATATTTATGTTCACTTTTTCCTGTGAAGCTGGCAATACTGGTAGCACTACAAGAAAATACTTCAGGCCAGCCTATGTGTTTAGGAAGGTCACCAAAACACCTGTAAAAATCCTATATGCTTGTCATTGTTTCCTTGAGAACAGAGTCATGCAGGTTTTTAAGAATGAAATGACACAAAGATATCATATCGCCTCACACCTTAGAACAGCTATTATCAAAAAGACCAGAAATAACAAACGTTAGCGAGGATGTGGAGAAAAGGGAATCCTTGATGGGACTGTAAACTGGTGCAGCCACTATGGAAAACAGTAAGGAGGTTCCTCAAAAAATTAAAAACAGAACTCCCATATGATCCAGCAATTCCACTTTTGGGTATTTATCGGAAGAAAACAAAAACACTAAATGGAAAAGATATCTGTACCCTCACATTCACAGCAGCATTATTTACAATAACCAAGATATGCAAGCAACCAAAGTGACCATCGATGAATAAACACACACACACACACACACACACACACACACAC
>NC_041224.1:52785930-52792010 GCF_002837175.3 Physeter macrocephalus
TAGTTTCAGGTGTACAGCAAAGTGATTCAGTTATACATATACATGTATCTATTCTTTTTCAAATTCTTTTCCCATTTAGGTTGTTACATAATACTGAGCAGAGTTCCCTGTGTGTGGAATTTTAAATATTTCTTCCGTAATAGAGGAAAAGGCTTATTCTTGATATAAGGCCATTTTGTTTTGGGAAATCACGGTCCTTTACCTTTTTTTGAATTGCTTAATTCAGAAAGGACCTAATCGCAGTACAACGTACATCCGCAAATTCAGAAACGATAATTCATACAGCCATCAAAATCTTAGTACACTGGCCCTACAATGCCTTTCCAGATTCTATTTACAACACTGTCCTTGACAGACAGTTACCACTATACGTTACTTAAAGCAACTATCTGGGAGCCAATGTTTTTTGTTGTTGAGCACATAAATTATTCCCCAAACATTATAATATCAGATAGAAAGTGGTTAACGAGTCAATGATTATTTCTCATTTGATCAGTCTTATAAAGCAGAAAATTACTGATAATATTCTGAAGTGTACATGCAAAAGTCTATTTTAAATTGACATTAGTCAAAGCACAAGCACCGATGATTAGGTATAATTTACATTTTAAGATTGCACTTTAGCTGATTTTTAATGAAGCAATGATTTTCGAAATTTTAGTATCACAGTCCTTACCAAAAGATGGGGGAAGGGGAAACCTACTGTATGTTAGTTGTTTGTTTCCAAGACAAAGCTGTTAACGGAAAATATCCTTCCAGGAAATGACTACAGCAGCATTAAAGAAAGAAGAGACAAAACACATAGGCAGAAAACTATTTCAGTATCTTTATAAAATATTGCTTATTACCGGATTGCATATTGAACCAGTGAAACAGGGAAGAAAAAAGGAACAAAAGATAACAGCACATTAAGGATCTTACTCTTTACTGCAGATAACATACCTAGTGATAAACACTGCTTTGAAATAAAAATCACTTTAAAGGTGAACTAAACATATATAAATTATTAACAACTATAAAGATACTGTAGAAGCAATTATCTAATTAAAGAAAACATGCAAAGCAAAACACATGCCAATTCCTTTCAATTCCAAATAACTAATGATAAAGAATATAAGGGTGGAGGCTAGGAGAATACATTAATTCAAGGTAGTTGTTTACAAAGTGCAGCACTATCAGGCAAACCTATTTAAAAAAAAAAAAAAAATCACCCTCAAAAAAAACCACTCCCTTCAGAACTCCCTCTCTGCAAATTCTTAACTACTTTTAGCACATTCCCTAAAGCATATATTTCTTCAAAGCTTTTCTTCTTAGTTATCTACTGAATAAAAGAACATGCCATAATTATCGAGCAACATGGAAAACATAAGTTTACAGCATTGGGCAATTAAGAAAAAAATAGAGCCACACGTGTAATCTACTATAAACAGTTTTGAAAGCCATCATATTCGGTGTTTAGCCGAATTTCATATATTTGCAACAAATATATGAACTTTAGAAAGTATAACATTTCAACAAAATGTCTTAGCCATTGATTTTTTCAAAAAAATCCCTTAGCTGGTTTCATGATCAAGTTTTAAGTTTTTCCAATTATCCTAACATGAAAATGCCACTATGTATGTATATAAACACGAACATTCATTAATAAAGGTCAGGGAAAAATAATGAAACACTTACCTTCCCACTCAAATTCATTACTGTCCTCCGATGGTGTATCTAAGTCATCTAAGTCAATCTCCCCACTTTCATCCAAATCATCTGACAACACAGAGCCATCACTAGGATCCAGGGTTAGGCTAATGTCAGGAGCCATTAGTTTCTTTCTCACTTTATTGCCATTAACTTCTAGTGAGCCTGGAATGGGTAAAAAAAAAAAAAAAAAAAAAAAAAAAGTGAAAAATATATTTAGAAAAAATGCTTAGATGTATAAACTGAATAAGAGAAAAACTTTCATCACTTTATTCTTGGGAAAATAACATTAATTAAACACAATTCCAAAGCACTTATTTACAAACTTTGGATTTTGATCACTATTGCTTCTGTATCACAGCAAGATGACACATCCCAGTGAGGATATGCCTTTTTAAATAACAGAAGCAGACCTTATAGTCACCTTTTACTATTAAAAACGATCTCCTCTCACCCCTTTATGGTTGAAATTTCTAAAACCCAAAGGCATGTTTCTGAAAAGTATTCCAAAGCAATCCAAAAATGCTTTCCTAAACATTCAAATTACCCTTTGGCACCCTATGATGGAACAAAAACTGAGTATATTTTTAATCTTGACAAAGAAATGTGTTCAAAAAATAGCACAGTTAAAGTCTATCACTAAGTGTCAAGTTCTTACCGGGCTGACTCTCTCGTCCAGTTACAGCTAAAATATCTGCTTCAATACTATCATCTTCCGGTAAAGGTCTAGAACACACAGACACAATTTTCAACCCAGAAATTAAAAAAAATTTTTTTTCAAGTTCAAAGATCTATTAAAATAGCTTACAGAAACAATTATGTGGAAAACTGAATAAACCAATGTTTCTTAAGGTTTAGTAATTTACAAACCACTGTTAAAGAAAATTTTCAGACTGTCTGAATTGACTTACATATTTACATAAGCAACACGTAAAAGTAGATATATATTCCTTATGTAACTGCTCTTAAATACAACTACAAAACAAATTAAAAAATCATTAATCTACAAAACAAATATATTTCAAATGCATGAATTTAATATGATGCATGATACAATGTATAATGAAGCTGAACTGTCACTCACAATGGGAATATGGCAATGATGAATACATATTTTGAGCTCTGCATTTCTTTATTACTATTATCATGCTATGCTATGCAATGACTCAGTATTCTCACCAGCTGTCCATATTCCAACTGCTAAGGAACCTTCTTATGCACTGGGATGGTCTTCTGACCAAGATGGCATGGAAGCATCACTTAAAGTCTGCCTTTGCTCTTTTTCTCTTAACCCAACTCGTGCCAATACAATTGTAAACACAAATCAAATATGTCAAGGTACCTCGCCAGATAATCTAGAAAACTTTTCCTTGTTTACTTAACAAGCTTTTTCTTAAAATAAAAGCATAAAACTTAACAATTCCTATAGACTTCTAAAGACCATCTTCCCCTAGAAACCCCTCAGACTCTATTACTAGTATTAAATGAATACTTTGCAACACTGGGTTTCTTTAAGAAGCCCAATATTCATTTAGTAAGTCAGCAGTCCCCAACCGTTTCAGCACCAGGGACCGGTTTCGTGGAAGACAATTCTTCCACAGACAGAGGGGCAGTGGGGGGATGGTTCAGGAGGGAATGCGAGCGATGGAGCGGCAGCGAAGCAGCAGATGAAGCTTCACTCACTCGCCCTCCGCTCATCTCCTGCTGTGCGGCCGGGTTCCTAACAGGCCACAGACCGGTAGTGGTCCGTGGCCTGGGGGTTGGGGACCCCTGTAGTAAGTGACATCTCAATAAAGAAACTGTGAAGTTTTGTTTATCTGTTTTCATTTAAAAGCATTGCTCACATTGGAAAATCTTCATCTTGCCATTCTTCCTTAAGTTCAACACCTTCCATCCTCAGCCTGGACTCAATGTCAACTACAAGCTCCTGATAATCCAGAGAGCCAAGGTCCTGTAAAAAAAGAAAAAAAAATTTATAGGCTTATTTTTCACTTTATCTGCTGAAAAGATGCAATAATCTTATACCTTAGTTCATACTTCCACCCTGATCGTGAAATAAATTTAGTTGGTTGCAACTACAACTTTTTTCCCCCAAGAATTAGAACAGAAAACAGAGTGTATATATTCTAGTAATTACTGTTTGTAATAAGGGTATTGTGCAGTGAAGTACTTGCTTCCATTTGCATATATGCATGTGTGCCCCAGGACACGATTTAAAATTTATTAGGTACTGTGAATTATGTAAAAGCAATTTGCAGGATGGGGGGCACAAATAATAAAAGTAAATAAATATATGCTCTATTCTAGACCCATAATTAAATTTTCTGTCCTTTGGAGAGAGGTTAATTCTGGAAATTGAACACTAGGTAAATAGCATTTACACTCGCTTGATTCAGCAGAGTCCAAGTGGTGTGCTGTCTCTTATATTACTTCTCTATAGTTCCAATGACATAATTCCTGAGCCACTTAAAGAAGGCTATTCAGTACCTGTCCAGTAAATGAATTATGCTATGTTCTGATTTGCTTCATATCTATAACAAGCTTTTCTCATGTAGTTTAGCATGAGTTTTCAGACACTGAATTTAGTGAATATTTCTATTCACGCAACTCCATGTTTTAACTTACTTTCAGTTTTTCCAAGGAAGGATGTGGGTGTCACTATCCTCAGTTTACAAAATGAAGGATCTAGAGTTTCGTATGGTTGATGGAATAAGAAATACAGGTTTAAGTATATTATTTAAGAAGTCATTAAGATCAACTGGTTAACAGTGCAACAAAAATCGTGACAACTTTAGGGGGCAAGAGTTATAAACGGAATATTTAGTTCACTTACATTAGAGTAAGTCAACAGATGTCTAACGTTATCTTTAAAAAAAGAAGTAAAACATAGATGTCTTAAGAGATAGAAAGTATTACTAGTTATCACTAGCAGTTTTGAAACAAAGTTAAAAGTGGCTGACACCAGTGGAAGAAGAAAGAAGGTGGGAAGGGGAGAAGATGCTAGTCATGGCAAATCCTTCTAAATTATTTAACTTTTAAAACCATGTATGTATAACTTGTGGTCATATTTTATGGTTGCCTCATCTGCTGTGTCATTACAACATTCAAAAGATACACAAAGTTGTACCAAAAAACCATTATGTTCCAGAACAACAACAACAACAAAATTACATTGGAAATTTTCTAAAGTGTTAGATTTCACATAAACTAAATTCATATCTCTGCCAAGACTGGGAGGCTCTTTTCCCAGTTTGAATTCTTACTTATGCTTAAGAGATTTCAAACATTCTCAAAAGGTCTAAATTTTTGAGGAACTACTTGCAGATAGAAAAAAGCAAATGCTGTCTTTTCTTCACCAACATGTTTGCTGGGAAAAGTCAGTTAATTTATACATAGGAGTAAGGCATTTTTAATTCTCTGGGAAAAACTGAGCCAGGCAATTTTGAGAAATGAATGGAAAACACACTTAAAATATAATAATCTTGACTTATTTAGCAGTTTCTCTGTTTCTGAAACATAACCTATAAAGCAATCTGACACACCTTCAAGGACCACTTCATAGACTGTTCTCTGACAGTAACTCTTACTCTCTGTAGAGAGGAAAACAAACAAAAAAGGGATACCTACTTTAACAAATAATTTTCTATTTAGAACACAGAATTATTAGAAAAGACCCCCAAGTTATGACCAATAAAACCCCAAAACTTAATACTTATTACTCTAGAATTCATGTTCAAGTGAGACTGCAGCATTCTATTACTAAAGGTTTAAAACTGACAGTCTATTCCAACTTTTATAACTTTTTTTCTTTTTGGCTGCGTTGGGTCTTCATTCCTGCGCACGAGCTTTCTCCAATTGCGGCGAGCGGGGGCTACTCTTTGTTGAGGTGCGCGGGCTTCTCATTGCAGTGCCTTGTCTTGTTGCGGAGCACGGGCTTCAGGAGTTGTGGCTCACGGGCTCTAGAGCACAGGCTTAGTACTTGCGGCGCACGGGCTCGGTTACTCCACAGCATGTGGGATCTTCCCAGACCAGAGATGGAACCCATGTCCCCTGCACTGGCAGGCGGATTCTTAACCACTGTGCCACCAGGCAAGTCCCTCAACTTTTAAATTCATTACACTTCTCAGTGTTTTTTCAAATCTTTGACTATGAAGTGAATTAATGTTTTTTCCTATATTTAATAATCAGAGCTTTCATTATTTAGTTTCACATTTTTACTGGGTGTTGGAAAAATATTAGGATGTTCTGAGTATTTTTTTCAAATACCCCACATACTCAGAAAAACATTTAATATTTCAAACATATAAGTGGTAGGCTTCCCTGGTGGCGCGGTGGTTGAGAGTCCGCCTGCCGATGCAGGGGACACGGGTTCGTGCCCCGGTCCAGGAGGA
>NC_041224.1:52792267-52805310 GCF_002837175.3 Physeter macrocephalus
ATATATATATACACACACACATATATATATACACACACACATATATATATATATATATAAAATAAGAGGTGACTGGAAGTTGCTACCACTACACTCCCAACATCTAGCACAGTGTACGGCATATAATGGGTCTTTAAACATTAGTTAAATTAAAATAAACATTTAATTGTAAGGTCTAACACTGAATAGTAAGCATTTGTTTTGCTCAACCTCTTAAGCTTTTTTTTTTTTCTAATTAAACTACATAAATAGTCTTCCTGTTAAGTTTTACCCCTCAAAAAGAGTAGTGAAAATATTTGGGGCAACCTACATACAAGCAGTGTCTATTTCTGTTGGTAAAATTATTCCTTGTTTGTAAGAGAAAATACATACCTTGTGAAATTCTAAAAGATAAACCATGTCTTTTAGCTGCTTTACCACTTGAACAAGTCAACCACGTGAAAATACTTCTCTAGACACAGCCAGAGTCGGTCAGCTCATTTAGCTGCTTCACTCAACTTTTACTTTAATGTCATTGAGTCATGTGATGTTAATACACCCCAGCATATGGACATGGATATTTAGTTTGGGGATAATTAATTAAGCTAGTTAAACGAAACATAGGAGGAGAAATACAGATTCACTCTTAACCATTTCATCACAAATTTTAGGGGAGAAGTACACTAGGTAAAGTTTAAACGGCAGAGAGAGGACTGTTCTTAGAAGCACATTATCGGCAGCTGTGAGAACAGGAAACAAGAAAGGAGCAACATAAGCACAACTACTCTGAAGGAAATCAGGGTATTGCTGATTCACAAGTTAATCGCGGCTGTTCCCCGTTTTTTGTTCATAGATTTGGTAAATCAGAATGGGGAAGTAATACTTTAAGATGCCAACTGTTAAAATAACCAAATGCAACAGGAATACCCTGATTTCTCAACAAATGTGTGGTAGTCGTGGTACATCATTACTTATGCCAGCCAGTTAGCAGTGGAGGTCACAGAGACAAATTCAAAAACAGTAGCTGACCTCAGTGAGGTGTGGTGGTAACTTCAACCAAGATGAAAACGGGGATTTCCCCATGCAGCCTAACAGTATAAGCAAAAATTAAATATTGAGATCACATTTAGAACTGCCTGAATTATAACTTACAATTTTACATGACAACTTTACTATTATGTAGTTTAACCTAGATGCTGGAATAGGTGCTAATAACCGACATGTATGCTGAAATCAATCTGGCAAAAGGAAATGCTCAGGCAAGGCTTTCACATCCCCATTTAAAGGAAAGGGCTTCATTCTAAATATTTATGTTCACTTTTTCCTGTGAAGCTGGCAATACTGGTAGCACTACAAGAAAATACTTCAGGCCAGCCTATGTGTTTAGGAAGGTCACCAAAACACCTGTAAAAATCCTATATGCTTGTCATTGTTTCCTTGAGAACAGAGTCATGCAGGTTTTTAAGAATGAAATGACACAAAGATATCATATCGCCTCACACCTTAGAACAGCTATTATCAAAAAGACCAGAAATAACAAACGTTAGCGAGGATGTGGAGAAAAGGGAATCCTTGATGGGACTGTAAACTGGTGCAGCCACTATGGAAAACAGTAAGGAGGTTCCTCAAAAAATTAAAAACAGAACTCCCATATGATCCAGCAATTCCACTTTTGGGTATTTATCGGAAGAAAACAAAAACACTAAATGGAAAAGATATCTGTACCCTCACATTCACAGCAGCATTATTTACAATAACCAAGATATGCAAGCAACCAAAGTGACCATCGATGAATAAACACACACACACACACACACACACACACACACACACACACGCAAAGGAATATTATTCAGCTATTTAAAAAAAAACTTTGCCATTTGCAACAACACGGATGGACCCTGAGGGCATTATGCTAAGTAACATAAGTCAGACAGAGAAAGACGAACACCATATGATCTCACTTATGTGTAGAATCTTTAAAAAAAAAAACAAAAAAACAAGAAAACAGAAAAACCAAAACCCCCGAAACCAAGCTCACAGATACAGAGAACATACTGGTGGTTGCCAGAGGTCGTGGGGTGGGAGGTGGGTGAAATGGATGAAGGGGTCAAAAGGTACAAACTTCCAGCTATAAAATACGTCAGTCCTGGAAATGTAATGTACAGCATAGTGACTATAGTTAATAAAACTGCATTAGATATATGCAAGTTGCTAAGAGAATAAATATTAAAAGTCCTCATCAAAAGAAAAAGAAATTTTGTGACTAAGTGTGGATGTTAAGTAGACTTATCGTGGTGATCATTTTGCAATATATTCAAATATTGAATCATGATGTTGTACACCTGAAACTAAAAAAAGTCATGTCAATTATATATCTCAATTAAATGTGACACCCTATCAGAAATGTTAACACGAAATTCAAGAGAAATTACAATAGTGCTGTTTCTCAAAATTGTGAAGATAAAGCACAGGATAATTATGCCAACTATACAAGGTACATTACATCATCAGTATGCAGAACGTACTGGAAATGCACTGAGACCTTTAAGAAGATTAAAGTCTAACAACTGATCTGTAACACTTTGCTGTGGAGTTACAAATATTGGATGTAACATAAAACTATAACTTCGGAATATTATTATCATCACATTATACTAGCACTCTGCTTTACAGGATGCAAACTTCACATGGCATCTTTTGATCCACTATCAGCCAAGGTGAAATTATCGGATCTGGCTATACATATACTTCCTTTCTTAGGTGCCTTTCTCCACCACTGCTCCTTCTACGAGCATTACACTAGAAGAAGGAAGAGAACTACTTTCCCAAAGAGTGCTTTTTCCCTTTACTAACCACTTGTACATCCATCATCTCACGTGTCCCACCCAAAAACTTTGTGTCGTATAAAACACTGATGTTATTATCCCCATTTTATCTTATATATGAGGCAAATAACACTACATTCTGGTTTCCAGATTAGACCTAGACTGTTTCTAATACAGCACACTGTCTCCAGTTCACTGGCAACTTTCTACAGAATAAGCCTGCAATGCCAGATTTGGCTACACTTAGCTTCAAAGGTCCTGTAATGCCTAAAGACTACAATAGCACGGACTTATGATGATCTAGTTCCAGTCCCATGTTTGCAGAAGTGGACCTGTCATACTTCCTGTCTAAACCCAACAATATTAGGCTGCAATAGAGGAGATCATGAAAATCAAAAAGAGAGTGTGGAGAAAATGTAAAATGATAAGAACTAAGGATAAGATATGCAAAATCATAAGAAAATAGTCTGTAGGGTAACTAGACATGGTAACTTCAGCTATAATTTTGAGGAAACAACACCCATTTACAAATTGCAAAAATTCTTATATAATTTTAAAGAAAGAATACGTTTAATTTTAAAAATTAAGTAATGAAGCATTAGGAGAAATAGCCTGATTTTTTTTAAAAGTGCGAAAAAAAACCCACAAACCACTAAAACACAATCACACTTCATTAAACTAACTATATGGAAGGCGCTACGACTACCTGGATGACAAAAGCCGTGCTCTCAAAGAGCTGCCCAGAACAGGGAAGACCAAGGGGAAGTTTCAAAGCAACGTTAACAGACCCAAATACATTTCTGATTTAATAGGAGTTGCTCTAGTAGATCTCCAGTGGCATCAAGAAACTCAAACCACTTTTGCCAGGTACGGAAGTAAAAGGCAGTGTCTGAATCCACGCAGGAACTGGGCTTTTCACATATCAAGGTCCATTAAAGCCCTGATTACAAATGCCGCTTCCGTGTCTATTCCCCGAGGGTGTGGAGCACATTAGATGTCCAAGTTTCTTTGTTCTGCACCAGGACCAACGCTGGTGACAAATAAGGGACTAACGTGGCCCAGTCACTGCCCCCAGAGCGGGGAATGTGCAGGGGGGCAGAGAAGAGGGCACCACCCCTACAAACGAAAAAGGGGTGGGAGAAGGGGGGACGCAAGGGTGGCAAAAAGCAAACAGAAGCCTGGCCAAGGGCGGGGGCCTAAGCGGGGCGGGGATCCGGGAAGCGCCGCCGGGCAGTTTCCGCGGCGCCTCCTACAGCGGATACCGCTCTGGGCTTCCTCTGTCCCGCGGTCCGGGATACGCGCCCCTCGGACGTCCCCCCCCGTCCACCCCAGAACTGTTCCCAGCTCAGACCCGCCATGCCCAGCCTTCCCGAGTCGCACTGACCCCGGAGGAACCCTTGGCCTCCTCGTCTTCTTCGCCCCTCCAGGCCGGCGACGCAGGGCTGACGGCCAGGTCGCAGAAGGTAGCGCCGAGCGGAGCCCGCTCCCCTCCGACGGCGAGACCCGGGCCCAGTCCCTCAGCCACAGCGGCAGCAGCCGACCCGGATACAGAGAGCGGCTCCGGCGGAAGTGACAACACCCCGACCTTCTCCAGACGCCGCAGCTGGCGGAAGCCGAGGCGGAGCCGTGGCGTCTTCGGGAAGCCTCAGTGTCCCTCCTCCCGACCACACCCTCAGCCTTGGGAGGGAGGGACGGAGGGAGGAGCTAATGCCTGCGCAGGCGCCCGCGACTTGGCCCGCGGGGCTGTCAAGCGTTTCTGTCCGGCCGGCGACCTGTTACACACCCCTGCGGCCCTTGAGAGGCTACAGGCGCTTCCTCGCCCGGCGCAGGACCACCGCCCTCGAGTCTCAAGGAGCCATTTTTATATTCTTTATGTTCGCTTTACTGATCATTATGATAGCGCTATATAATAAAATGGATGCAAACAGAGGAGGAAAAATATCTGATGTCTCACTGGGGAAGTTAACCTCAGAAGAATCCTTAGAGTTTGGTAAAATTGTCCCGGGCGAACAGCTTTATAATAGTGATTCTCAAATTGTTACCAGAAAATTGGGTTCACCTCTTAGAGGGAGTTGAGCCAAAAGACAACCAAGGTAAAGATCAGGAGAAGGAAGGATTTATTACTGGCACTAAGTAAGGAGGAAGCTGGGGAATCTTTCCCAAAGCAGTGTCTGCCAAGCAGAGAACTTGGGGAAGTTTTAAGCTAAGGGTTCATGCACATTCATGAAGGGGCTTGAGCAGAGGAGACTGCGGCATAGAATTGGGGTAAAGGTTGAAGGAGTCCAAGCTTTAGTTGATTGAAGTCACTTGAGGCTGAGAAAAGGTCAACATCTTCATGTCTTAGGTTCCAGTTGGTCTGGTGGTTGAGTGCTTCAGGCTAATCTTCACCATTGAAACAGATCTGGGAGTCTTCACAACTGATTTATTATCTTTGCTATTGTTTCTTCTCTTGCCGGATAACAGTCATTTGTTCTTTTGTTCCTTTAAGATCCTTATTACTGACACTTGTTCAATGGCAAGCATTGTGGCCAGGCTTGGATCACAAAATGGCTTAGGCCTAAAATGGCTTCTCTTATGTCAAAAAAGCTGTATCTCCTTCTTTTTCTCCAGGGACCCACTACCCTACCTGCTTACAAAAGTATATGTAGAGAACGATCAACTTATTATTTTTAAAAATTTCCAATTAGTTGTGGACCATGCTTTGGTAAGATAAAAATATTAGAAATATTTCATCATTAGAGTCAACAGCCATAAAATTACCTGCAAAATCGCCGTAAAGTTTCCTAAACACTTATTCTCAGTTTCTGTACTACCTGTCTCTCCGCAGACCAGTAACAGTTCTCTGAAGGGCTCAGGTCGACGGGCCATATTTTGAGTAGCAACACTGCTCTATAGCTTCAAGGAACTAAGATTAGTTTGGAGAACGTAATGATCCCTCTTAAATCCCAAACAGTAAATCCCTGCAAAGGCCCAGCAGTCAACTCTTTGGGTAAGGCATTATGGGATGGTGGGGTTTGAGGGAACTGAAAAGCTCAAAATTTTAAGTTATTGACCCAAAATGCAGCTCCCGGGTTTACATTGCTTTGGCCACATTTACTGCTGGCAGGGGGTTAAACTCTCTGTGTCTCATCTATAAAATGGGGAAAAAGTAATACCTACTTCATAGGATCTTTGTGAGATAAAGTCCTATGTATATTAGAACAGTGCATGGCATATTGGAACTAATTATGTGTTAGGTATTATTATTTTCCTCCTATCAATTTTGTTAAGTAGCTGGCAGAATGAACAAACAAAACTGATCAGCTAACAAACAGAGGGTTTTAAAAATATATTTATTTAATTAATTTATTTATTTTTGTCTGCGTCGGGTCTTCGTTGCTGCACGTGGGCCTTCTCTAGTTGCGGTGTGCAGGGGATCCTCTTCGCTGAGGTGCGCGGGCTTCTCATTGCGGGGGCTTCTCTTGTTTCGGAGCATGGCTCTAGGCGTGCGGGATTCAGCAGTTGTAACTCGCGGGCTTAGTAGTTGTGGCTTGCAGGCTCTAGAGCGCAGCCTCAGTAGTTGTGCCGCACGGGCTTAGGTGCTCCGTGGCACGTAGGATCTTTCTGGACCAGGGCTTGAACCCGTGTCCCCTGCACTGGCAAGCGGATTCTTAACCACTGCGCCACCAGGGAGGTCCTAATAAACAGAGCTTTAAACAACTTCCTGGGCCATGCCCCTAGACAACAATTTCATCTTCAGTTAGATTTTTCAGTTCCATGTCCTGCAATGAGTAGTATTCTCCACAGGGTGGCAGAAAATCATTTGAAATCATATACAGTTATGTGGTTTTGCAATCTTTAGTTTCTTTTTCATTTCACTAACTTTATTGTTTAAATAAGTTTGGTCAGTATTTGCTTTGGTTTTGAGTAAGCCATTCTACTATTTGACTTTTTATCCCCATCTCATGAATTATCTATTCTTATTGCTGAAACATTAGAAACTCAGATAAGGCAAGAAGGGTAGTCACTATTATCACATTTATGTATATCCTTTCAGATTTTTGTATACATATAACTATAAAAATAGCATATATTTTATAAAAATAAAATAATTTACCTAACAGTTTATAATCTCATATTTTCCTTTCATTTAAAAATATATCCTGGGGACTTCCCTGGTGGTCCAGTGGTTAAGAATCTGCCTGTCAATGCAGGGGACACAGGTTCAAGCCCTGGTCTGGGAAGATCCCACATGCCACGGAACAACAAAACCCGTGTGCCACAACTACCGAGCCTGTGCTCTAGAGCCTGCGAGCCACAGCGACTGAGCCCGTGTGACACAACTACTGAAACTCGCGTGCCTAGAGCCCGTGCTCCACAACAAAGAGAAGCCACCGCAATGAGAAGCCCGTGCGCCGCAGCGAAGAGTAGCCCCCGCTCGCCACAACTAGAGAAAGCCTGCATGCAGCAAGAAGACCCAACACAGCAAGAAAGAGAGGAAGGAGAGGAAAGGAGGAAGACAGAGAGAGAGAGAGAGAGCCCGTGCGCCGCAACGAAGAGTAGCCCCCGCTCGCCACAACTAGAGAAAGCCTGCATGCAGCAAGAAGACCCAACACAGCAAGAAAGAGAGGAAGGAGAGGAAGAGAGGAAGACAGAGAGAGAGAGGGAGAGAGAGAGAGAAGGAAAGAAAGGGAAGGAAGGAAGGGAGGGAGGGAGGGAGGGAGGAAGGAAGGAAGGAAGGAAGGAAGGAAGGAAGAAAGAATCTGGCTTGCAATGCAGGGGACACCAGTTTGATCCCTGGTCAGGGAACTAAGATCCCACATGCCACGGGGCAACTAAGCCCGCGTGCTGCAACTACTGAGCCTGTGCTCCACAACTAGAGAGAAGCCCTGCACCGCAACAAAAGACCCTGCATGCCGCAACAAAGACCCAATGCAGCCAAAAAATAAATAAACAAATAAATATTTTAAAAAATGTCCTGAATTCCTTTTCAGGTCAATACGTATATTTCAACACCATAATTTTTATTATCGATAATTTATGTACTAACAATTCCTTATTGAACATTTAGGTTGCTCAATTTTGGATACTCTATGCACTGTTAAAGACAACACTGCATGGAGTATCCAAAAGGTCAGAAACATAGGACTAACTTATTTTCAAACAATATACTAGTTATATTTTCAAATCATACGCTCAATATGTTTTCCTTCAACTTTTAGGTGAAATACCTTGAAGCAATGGGTCCAATTATGCATCTGAAAAAATAATAATAGACACTATTTTCCCTGTGTTTCCAAAATTTGGGGCAACCTTTAGTGTATTGTTACAATCACTTGTTTTTCCTATGTGGCTCCTTGAATAGGCAGATATTTAAACTCTTAAAAACTGGAAAATAATTCAGAGGTGCCAACTAAAGAATGTTGCTAGCCATGTGGTCCTATAAGGATTGAGTCATTAGCCATTGCAGTTGCTGACTTTTAACAGACTCTGAAAGGAGTTCAGGGCAGAGATCAGGAATGAGGCACTCTGTGCTAAAAAACTAGCAGAACAGGCCTTTAGATAATTAGATATTTTCAGGAGAAATTTTTTATGAACCTGGATTGTTGCATCTGCCTATACTTAGAAAAGCACTAAAACCTTTAAGATGTGTGTTCCTCATGATTAGCAATCTTCTCCCAAGATGTGTGCTTGGTTGCACATACCCCCTTTGCCAAACTCACATGTATACTGACATCCCCCTTTACCTCTTTGGAGCAGTTTCTCAGAGCTATCTGAAAGGCTGTCTCCCAGGCTATAGTCTTCAGGAAGACACTGAATAAACTCTACTAGCAACTTAAACATTGTGAGTTTTTTTAAGTCCACAAAGGAAAAAAGTGTGTCTTCCAGACCCTAAGCAGAAAGTGATACATTAGCTCAGAGCCACAATCAATCTTTTCCTTTGTGGTTTCTGGTTTTGGTGCTATGTTTAAATAGGTCCTCCTCACCCTAAAATTATACAAGTAGTCATAGTTGTTTAGAGTTCATCCTTTTAGAAAATACGAACATTAAATCCGATTGGAATTTTGTACATATGCCTATGATATGAGGTAGGGAATCTGATTTTTACTTTACTGACAAAATATTCCACCTAACATCATTTATTAAATAATCCAGTAATTTTTTTAACTTGACTAGGACTCAATCAAGTGAATGTTTACCTTCAAAGTTATCATATAAGGCAATGGTCCCCAACCTTTTTGGCACCAGGGACTGATTTCATCAAAGACAATTTTTCCACAGACCGGGGTGGGGTGGGGATAGTTCAGGCGGGAATGCGAGCGATGGGGAGCCGCAGATGAAGCTTCGCTCGCTTGTCTGCCATTCACCTCCTGCCGTGAGGCCCAGTTCCTAACAGGCCGTGAACCGGTACCAGTCTGTAGCCCAGGGGTTGGGGACCCCTGATCTAAAGTTACCCACTTCGTTCAAGTATCCATTCACAAACATTTTGACAAACCTTTGTATCCATTCACAAACCATCATTGGACAAACGTTTATTGGACAATATTGTGAGTCCTGAGGGTTGGGCCCTGAGGGTACAGATGAAAAAGACACAGTGTTTGTCTTCAAGAAACTCATAGACTAGTCAGGGAGAGGGGCAAATGAAGACGGTAAAGAATTTGGTGGATTGAGGTGATGTTGGTACTTCCAAGGTGCAGCTAAATAGAAGGGAGCTAAACAGATTGGGGGGGAGTGGAAGGTAGGGTCAGGAAAGGAAGACTTTCTGAAAGAAATGATATCTAGCTTAAGAATAAAAGGAGGATCTTCCAAGCAGAGGGAATGGCATATGCAAATGCATGGAGTCTTCTAGGAAGTGCCCACTGTTCATCATGACTAGAGCACAAGCAGTGAGATAAGCAGGTATGAATGGCTAGTAACAATAATAAGTAGTTAAAGGCCAGATTAAAAAGGGACTTTTTGGACTTCCCTGGTGGTCCAGTAGTTAAGACTCCACCCTTCCAATGCAGGGAGCATGGGTTTGATCCCTGGTCAGGGAAGTTCTGCATGCCGCAGGGTGTGGCCATAAATAAATAAGTAAATTTTTTAAAAAGGGATTTTTTTCCTAAAAATAGAAATACCATATGATCCTGCAATCCTACGTCTGGGTGTATATCTGAAGAAGAACATAATTCGAAAAGATACATGCACCCCCATGTTCACAGCAGCGCTATTTACAATAGCCAAGACGTGGAAGCAACCTAAATGTCCATCGACAGAGGAATGGATAAAGAATATGTGGTACATATATACAATGGAATATTACCCAGCCATTAAAAGGAATGAAATAGTGCCATTTGCAGCAACATGGATTATCATACTAAGTGAAGTAAGCCAGACAGAGAAAGACAAATATCATATGATATCACTTATATGTGGAATCTAAAAAACTGATGCAAATGAACTTATTTATAAGACAGAAACAAACTCACAGACATAGAAAACGAACTTATGGTTACCAAAGGGGAGGGGGGGAAGGATAAATTAGGAGTTTGGGATTAAAATATACACACTACTATATGTAAAATAGATAACCAACAAGGACCTACTGTATAGCACAGGAAATTATACTCAACATCTTATAATAACCTATAATGTAAAAAAAGATATATATGTATAAAAAACTGAATCACTTTGCTGCACACCTGAAACTAACACAACATTGTGAATCAACTATATTTCAATAAAAAATCTTTTAAAGTAAAAAGGGGTTTTTTTAATACTAAGGATTTATTCAAGCCAATATAATGAACGACATAGAAAAGCAATCAATTATCACTTTATAATTACCCTCCAAAAGAAGAAATTGAAACATGTCCTACACATGGAAGCCTCGTTAGGATAAGTCCTAAGAGAACAACTCTGAGAGGGATAACACTCATTGGAATATATACTTTAGTATGTGTGTTACTTTGTCATACTTCATACATACTTCATGTTACTTTGTCATACTGCAAAACAAAAGCACTCAGTCAAGATGGACTTAAGAGGTGCTGTCCCTGTTCCACCCACACCCCAACCTTGAACCAGAGGTCAGATGAGGGGTGATGAAGGAGATGACATTTGAGACAATGCTAAGAAAATGCTTGTGTAAATTCAACTTTCAGAAGACATAATGTACGTTGAACAAAATTCTTGAAGCCTGCTGCACTCTCCACTATATAATTTTATAGACAGATTGTTATTCTTGCTTATGAGCATATAAATTAAATGATGTTTGGCAGCTCACCCATAATTTTGAAAAAAAAATGAAGTATCCTTTTTACATGGGCTGCAGATGTCTTTGCTGGTTGAGCTTGAGGGTAAAACCGGATACAATTATATATTCAGTTAATTATTCATAACTTGAGTCTGAAATGAATGTGTATATATTTTTCACTTATTCACTTTATAAAATTCAAAACTAAACCCAGCAGCAGTTTTGTCTTTGGCATGGTGACAAGTTTCTTTTCTACGGTGAACCAGTAAAAGAAATTGTTCCAGAGAGAATTTCTGCTTCCCTATTTCAGAAAATTCAAACTGGACTGCATACATATATTACACCTCACTCTTGAGTGATGCTTCCATATCCCACAGGATAGGTACGGGGACGCAGCAGCACAGATTCCTACGAAATATTTTCACACGCAGAATTAGGTGATGGCCATTTTAGAGGAAAACTAGGCTTATTTACTGTACAATTTTAGTCCACAGGATTTTAAGGATTCAACTCATACAGGAAAATAGCTAGGTTATGGGTTAAAGTCATATGAGAATAAGAGTTCAGATCTAGACATGGTCATGTTTGTTGGGGATGATAGGAGATGTGCATTTCATCCAGCAGAAGTTAGGAAAGACTAGTACTACCTCAGATTACTGATCAAAACTAATAGTGTGAACAAAGCTTCAAGTCCATATTCAAGTCCTTTGTGAAGATGTTAATGCAGTGTCATAAAAGAAATGGCAAATATGAGTTAAAAACTATCTGACAGTATACATTTTATAATATAAAAGCACAAAATTTGGCAAAATCATGGCAACAAATAGATTGGAGATCGTGATTCACATTTGGAAAGAAGATGATGGACAGAGATCCATCTACCCTGAGTAGGGGTCGTTACCAAAAAATCACTCCACTTATTAATTCTCTTGCAAAAGTATGAGACACAGTATTACCATGCTTGGTTTATTACTAAAATAAACATTAATTTTGAATAGGGAAGTTGATTTTTCTCTTCCTTCTCTCCTTTAAGATATGAAATGTTAAGAGCAGTATGACCATCTATAATTAGAAACATACAAAGAAGTAATAGCCTCCAATTACAAAAAGCAGAGTTTGATTGATGATGATGATGATGATGTTCATTTTTACCAATGATAATGCTTTTCTAATTCTTTCCGGGCTGGGTAAATAAAAGTGAGAATTGATAACTAAAGTGAACTGTCCCACAGCCAATTACAGTTCCTGCATCCAGATTAGCACAAAATTAGATATAGCATTGTCATTCAACAAAGCATTAACAATTTGTTCTGCACCTTTAGAATCAAAGTACAATTTTACTTGTTTCAAGAAGACAAGTAAGTGCATTTTAAAATACACAAACAATTACTGGGTCAACTGGGAATTTCATTTTATTTAACAAAATGAAGTGCTAACATGGCTCTATGTAAGGCAAATGCATTTTTTTTAATTTTTAAATTTTATTTTATCTTTTTATACAGAAGGTTCTTATTAGTCATCAGTTTTACACACATCATTGTATACATGTCAATCCCAGTCACCCAATTCATCACACCACCACCCCTACCACGCCACGGCTTTCCCCCCTTGGTGTCCATATCTTTGTTCTCCACATCTGTGTCTCAATTTCTGCCCTGCAAACCGGTTCATCTGTACCATTTTTCTAGGTTCCACATATATGCGTTAATATACGATATTTGTTTTCCTCTTTCTGACTTACTTCACTCTGTAGGACAGTCTCTAGATCCATCCACGTCTTAACAAATGACTCAATTTCATTCCTTTTTATGGCTGAGTAATATTCCATTGTATATATGTACCACATCTTCTTTATCCATTCTTCTGTCGATGGGCATTTAGGTTGCTTCCATGACCTGGCTATTGTAAAGAGTGCTGCAATTGGAACACTGGGGTGCATGTGTCTTTTTGAATTATGGTTTTCTCAGGGTATATGCCCAGGAGTGGGATTGCTGGATCATATGGTAATTCTATTTTTAGTT
>NC_041224.1:52805977-52806774 GCF_002837175.3 Physeter macrocephalus
GTCTTTTGTCTCCTTAGGTAGGTTTATTCCTAGGTATTTTATTCTTTTTGTTGCAATGGTAAATGGGAGTGTTTCCTTAATTTCTCTTTCAGATTTTTCATCATTAGTGTATAGGAATGCAAGAGATTTCTGTGCATTAATTTTGTATCCTGCTACTTTACCAAATTCATTGATTAGCTCTAGTAGTTTTCTAGTGGCATCTTTAGGATTCTCTATGTATAGTATCATGTCATCTGCAAACAGTGACAGTTTTACTTCTTCTTTTCCAATTTGTATTCCTTTTAATTCTTTTTCTTCTCTGAATGCCGTGGCTAGGACTTCCAAAACTATGTTGAATAATAGGTGAGAATGGACATCCTTGTCTCGTTCCTGATCTTAGAGGAAATGCTTTCAGTTTTTCACCATTGAGAATGATGTTTGCTGTGGGTTTGTTGTATATGGCCTTTATTACATTGATGTAGGTTCCCTCTAGGCCCACTTTCTGGAGAGTTTTTATCATAAATCGGTGTTGAATTTTGTCAAAAGCGTTTTCTGCATCTATTGAGATGATCATATGGTTTTTATTCTTCAATTTTTTGATGTGGTGTATCACATTGATTGTTTTGCGCATATTGAAGAATCCTTACACACCTGGGATAAATCCCACGTGATCACGGTGTATGATCTTTTTAATGTGTTGTTGGATTCTGTTTGCTAGTATTTTGTTGAGGATTTTTGCATCTATATTAATCAGTGATATTGGTCTGTAATTTTCTTTTTTTGTAGTATCTTTATCTGGTTTTGGTATCAGGATGATG
>NC_041224.1:52807433-52808364 GCF_002837175.3 Physeter macrocephalus
TTCTTTTTTTTTTTTTTTTTTTTGCGGTACGCGGGCCTCTCACTGCTGTGGCCTCTCCCGTTGTGGAGCACAGGCTCCAGACGCGCAGGCTGAGTGGCCATGGCTCACGGGACCAGCCACTCCACGGCATGTGGGATCCTCCCAGACCAGGGCACGAACCCGCGTCCCCTGCATCAGCAGGCGGACTCTCAACCAATGCGCCACCAGGGAAGCCCCCTCTAGGTATTTTTTGATTTTGTCTTTGATTTCTTCAGTGAACTCTTGGTTATTTAGTAACATATTATTTAGCCTCCATGTGTTTGCGTTTTTTACGTTTTTTCCCCTGAAATAGATTTCTAATCTCATAGTGTTGTGGTCAGAAAAGATGCTTGACATGATTTAAGTTTTCTTAAATTTACTGAGGCTTGATTTGTGACCCAAGATGTGATCTATCCTGGAGAATGTTCAGTGCGCACTTGAGAAGAAAGTGTAATCTGCTGTTTTTGGATGGAATGTCCTATAAATATCAATTAAATCTATCTGGTCTATTGTGTCATTTAAAGCTTGTGTTTCCTTATTAATTTTCATTTTGGATGATATGTCCATTGGTGTAAGTGAGGTGTTAAATTCCCACACTATTATTGTGTTACTGTCGATTTCCTCCTTTATAGCTGTTAGCAGTTGCCTCATGTATTGAGGTGCTCTTATGTTGGGTGAATATATATTTCTAATTGTTATATCTTCTTCTTGTATTGATCCCTTGATCATTATGTAGTGTCCTTACTTGTGACTTGTAACATTCTTTATTTTAAAGTCCATTTTATTGGATATGAGTATTGCTACTCCAGCTTTCTTTTGATTTCCATTTGCATGGAATATCTTTTTCCATCCCCTCACTTTCAGTCTGTATGTGTCCGTAGGACTGAAGTGGGTCTCTTGTAGACAGCATATA
>NC_041224.1:52809231-52810596 GCF_002837175.3 Physeter macrocephalus
GTTTCTCCTTGGGTTTATCCTGTATGGGACTCTCTGTGCTTCCTGGACTTGGGTGGCTATTTCCTTTCCCATGTTAGGGAAGTTTTCAACTATAATCTCTTCAAATATTTTCTGGGGTCCTTTCTCTCTCTCTTGTCCTTCTGGGACCCCTCTAATGCGAATGTTGTTGTGTTTAATGTTGTCCCAGAGGTCTCTTAGGCTGTCTTCATTTCTTTTCATTGTTTTTTCTTTATTCTGTTCCGCAGCAGTGAATTCCACCATTCTGTCTTCCAGGTCACTTATCCGTTCTTCTGCCTCAGTTATTCTGCTGTTGATTCCTTCTGGGGTATTTTTCATTTCTGTTATTGTATTGTTCATCTTTGTTTGTTCTTTAATTCTTGTAGGTCTTTGTTAAACATTTCTTGCACCTTCTCGATCTTTGCCTCCATTCTTTTTCTGAGGTCCTGGATCATCTTCACTATCATTATTCTGAATTCTTTTTCTGGAAGGTTGCCTATCTCCACTTCATTTAGTTGTTTTTCTGGGGTTTTATCTTGTTCCTTCATCTGGTACATAGCCCTCTGCCTTTTTATCTTGTCTATATTTCTGTGAACGTGGTTTTTGTTCCACAGTCTGCAGGACTGTAGTTCTTCTTGCTTCTGCTGTCTACCCTCTGGTGGATGAGGCTATCTAGGCAAATGCATTTTTATTTCATACAAATATAAAAATGAAAAGGTTGTATTATCTAACTCACTATTGTGATGCGCTAAATGTTCTGCAAACATATTTCCCAAAATACTTTACCTCCTAAAAGTAACTACCTTGGGCTTCCTTGGTGGCGCAGTGGTTGAGAGTCCGCCTGCCGATGCAGGGTATACGGGTTCGTGCCCCAGTCCGGGAGGATCCCACATGCCGCGGAGCGGCTGGGCCTGTGAGCCATGGCCACTGAGCCTGCGCGTCTGGAGCCTGTGCTCCGCAACGGGAGAGGCCACAACAGTGAGAGGCCCGCGTACCGCAAAAAAAAAAAAAAAAAAAAAAAAAGTAACTACCTCAACTGAGAGAATCTATGTGATTATTTATATTCTGAAACATTGGAATTCTGTAAATAAGTAAAATGTACTAACTCAATTTTTTAAATGAATTTCAGTAAAACCGAGGAGACAATATTAATATTGTAACATTCTTTTTCACTTACACATTTCCCTTATACTTAAAGACAAATACCTTTCTTCTTGTATAATTACTAAAGCACCAAATTATACTTACTAAGAAAAAGAACACTTTGTAAGATGGACCTAGAGTCTGTGACACAGAGTGAAGTAAGTCAGAAAGAGAAAAACAAATACTGTATGCTATCACATATATATGGAATCTAAAAAAAAAAAA
>NC_041224.1:52810826-52812422 GCF_002837175.3 Physeter macrocephalus
AGGGAGATCAGCTCGGTGCTTTGTGACCACCTAGAGGGGTGGGATAGGGAGGGTGGGAGGGAGATGCAAGAGGGAGGAGATATGGGGATATATGTATATGTATAGCTGATTCACTTTGTTATAAAGCAGAAACTAACACACCATTGTAAAGCAATTATACCCCAATAAAAATTTTTTAAAAAAGAACACTTTGTAGTTTCAGGTATTTATAGAATGGGGAGAGATGAAATGATATAAGTTTAGCATGAATTATCATCTTTAAAAGATCCTTAATCTCTAAAATTCTAGAGTATTAACCCTTCAGCAGATTACCCATTAATACGAGGAACTTTACATATATATATACATATATATATATATATATATATATGAGGTGCTATTCCATCTGACACTGACCTTACCCAGGCACTATTTACAAATACTGTATCTAATATGCCTTGTGTGTAGTCTGGGATATGAGAGAGTGTAGGGGTGAATTTGAATCAATAAGATGATTAATGCCTGAAATTGCATTATTAGTCTTTCCTTAATTAGCTAATGGCACTGATTCATGTTAGAATGCAATTATTTTTCATAGAATGGCTTAATACATAAACCTTATGCTAAAATGGAAGGCTAGGACTGGATTGGGATTAGGAGAGGCATTTTAGTCCTTATTCCACTACAGTCTCTGTGACCTTGGGCAAGTTACTTATGTCCCCTAGAACTTCAGTTTCCTTGTCAGTAATTTATGAGGTACCAGAGACTCATTTTTACCTAATTTAGCATTTTGTCTGAAGCTGGGCTTATCATTTCATTAAATTTTAGGAATTCACTAAAATGTTAAGTGGATATTTAAGTACAAACATCTGAAAATTACACGCCTTACATGTTATCATCTATCTTTTAAAAAAATGGCCTAAAAAAGAAGACAATCCAAATACATACATAAAATCCATGCCAGGTGATAGGAGAGATACTGTAAAGAATCTGAATATTTACCAGGGATATCGGTATTTACAGTTTGCAGGTTTGTACAATACAGTAGACAGAGCCTTGAACTCAGAATCAGCAAATTTCCATTAAAATTCCAACTTGACCATTAAATTTGTAAGTCTCCCCCCTTCCCTACCCACCCCACCCCATGTAATATGCACTAAGACTAGGAAACAGGCAACAGCAAAAGAAGAAATAGATGGTAGTCTCAGGGAGTCTTAGGAATTGCCTTGAATTGATATTTTTTGTTTAAGGACCATTCTGAAAATGAGGAGTTGCTTCAAAGTTTAGTTTATAGGCATGCCTCTTCTTATAATAGTTTTTGCTTCAGTTCTTTATTTGATTGGAGGTACAGACAACACATGCTGCAATGAAATCACTTGAAACTTGTTTCTCTTTTTGATCTTAATAATTCTTTCTGTGTTTTGACTACTAAAAAAGCCATTCTCTAGCAAACCAATATCATGGCATAGCTATCTATTTTAAAAGTATTAATAAAAATGTATATGTTTTTAGGTTCTTATAGCTAGGGTATATTTTCTAAAGGTGTTCCAGGGGCCTCCTCAAGAAGGGATCTTTTTTTTTTTTTTTTTTTTTTTTTTTTTGTGGTATGCGGGCCTC
>NC_041224.1:52812476-52894370 GCF_002837175.3 Physeter macrocephalus
GCCGCTCCGCGGCATGTGGGATCCTCCCAGACCGGGGCGCGAACCCGGTTCCCCTGCATCGGCAGGCGGACGCGCAACCACTGTGCCACCAGGGAAGCCCCAAGAAGGGATCTTTTTGTTAAATTAATAAATCTATCCAAAAATAAGCTTCTCATTTCAATCTATTTTAGAAAAAAACAAAAAACTCACAGGTTGAGGTCTTTACTGCCCATCTTCCCATAAATTGGTTTTATGGTGTTTATCCTCACATCCTCATAAATTGGTTTGGTGTTTAATTTTTGATCTAGGAAAGAATAATTCATTTTTATCTTCATTTAATTTAAATAGTCAAGGAGTAGTCTATAGAGATTGAATAAATTTAATCCTTCTGCAGTTAGTGTCAAATTAATTCATTCTGGATGTGGATAACTAAAGAAATACAGACCCTCCCACACACTGACAGAAACCTTTATCAGGTTTAATGTTTTATGTAAATGATACTACTTGAAAGGAAGCTTGTCTTGTTTCTCCCTCCTCCCTTTCTGTCCTTGTTAATTGTTTATTTTTAAACTAAACTTTCTTTTTCAGCATCCTCTGAGGACTGCAGTCTTCACTGGATCAACTGTGTGATCTTACAAGGATAATATTCTGCCACTGATTTGGCTCCTTTGGGTAGAGAAATTAAATTTTCTCCCCTAATAAAGTTCACAGCTACATAACTTCTGTGGGATGCTCCAGCGAGGATGACCTCACGAGGATGACCTGGCTACGTCTTGTGTGCAGCAAGTCGATAGGGTCATTGAAAAGAGCCACTGGTTTCACGGGACACCATCCATCTGGCTCATTCCAGGCTTGTCGCAGGGGATGATTCCTGAGGACTGTTGTCCCTCCTATCCAGAAGCCCAGACACAAAAAGCTACCAAGTAGGTCAGCATCCAAAACATTTAAAACACCCTTTCTTCTTTCTTTCCTTTAAGATTAGCATTTGGGGTTATATGGGTGATGTCCATATAGGTTTTGTAATTAACCATCTTAATAGATGAAGAATATAACAATTTAATACACTTCTTTTAATTACTCGTACAGCTATAAGTGCATAGTGGCGATTGCTAAACATGACTCTTCAAGATTTCTTTTAAAAAGATAATTTAGTTATCTCTTGTCAAGTCACTATTTAATGTTACTTCCTATATTTGCTGTGATAAGCATTAAAATCTGTATATTGGTTGATAAATCATTGTTTAGGAGTGTCTAAAGGGTAGAGTAAATGGTATGAAATTGCCATAGTGTAATAAATGGTTATTTGATAATGAATGAAATTGTTTGAAAATACTGTTAAAATGTCAGGTTTAAACATATACATCATTACTCAAAAGGAAGGCAAACATGGAAACCACAGTGACATCATAAATATACTGCAATAAACACATTTATTTATACTGGGCAAGTTGTAGGTACTTTGTATAAATGTGTACAAATTGATATATGAAGTTAATTTCAATCTGTATAAGTAATTGCATTGGTTTAACTTATTTAACTCTCCTTACAATAATATTTATTGCAGAAAGGGAAGGTAAAGAAATAAATGATGATAAATAGATAAAATACATAGGAAATGGGAATTGTTTTACAATTTAATTACACTGTCACATAAAATTATCACACAAATACACCAACCTGACAGCAGAAATACATTAAAATTCTATTATCTAATGCAGAGAACAGTTTTTTGTTGGCTGTTATTTCACTTGCACATTTAAAATACTTTTATTTTTTTCCACCAACATGAAATGTCAAACGATCTCAAAAGCAAAAAGGGTAAGCTGGGAACAAAAACTGTCTAAATGTTCTGCTTTGTCCAATATTGTGAAGATTGATACACAGTCTAAGAAAAGGGCAACAAAAGCACCCCGTCCCTCATGATTGGTATATGGAAGCAATGTAAACTCAGAAACTCACAATAGAAAATGAAGTTAATCGATTTGTTAGACTTGTGCAGAACTCACAGGATGTGCAAATAACTTAGTAGCTGTACATCTTAAATAGCATAACATTTCATTTTGGGATAAATAAATATACATGGCAAAAGATTCATTGGTCTTATAAAACCAACTCGGGCTTCCCTGGTGGCGCAGTGGTTGGGAGTCTGCCTGCCAATGCAGGGAATGAGGGTTCAAGCCCTTGTTCGGGAGGATCCCACATCCACAGAGCGACTGGGTCCATGCACCAAAACTACTGAGGCTGCGCTCTTGAGCCCGCAGGCCGCAACTACTGATCCCACATGCCACAACTACTGAAGCCTGCGCGCCAAGAGCACGTGCTCCGCAACAAGAGAAACCACCGCAATGACAAGACCGCACACCACAACAACGAGTAGACTCCGCTCACTGCAACTAGAGGAAATCCGTGTGCAGCAACGAAGACACAACGCAGCCAAAATAATAATAATAATAATAATAAATAAATAAATTAATTAATTAAAAAAAAAGTAAAACCAACTCAAACATTTATTTCCTAATACTTTCTAGGTATACGTTAGATGCTGGGGCATTATTTTGACTCTGTCTTTAAAAAACTAACCATCTAAAAAGGGAGATGAGACATGTTCATATGAAATAAGGCATTTATGTCAGTGTTGGTTATTTATTTGTTGATCTGTATATGCATTGAGTTACTTTGCTCTAAGTTTCTAAGCCATAAATTGCGACCAGAATATAGTGTCAAAAAACTTTCCATTAAAAATCTTCAAACTTGCTGTCACAATTTCTGTCTCTGATATCTAATCCTAAAAATTCTGCAACACACTTAATAATATCTAACCTTGTAACATATTTAGGTTATTAGGGCAAGAATAATGTTACCTAGTTTATGGAAATACAAAAGTTATAAAGGAAAGTACAAAATTTAGTTTGAGAAAAGTGAACATGATAATTAAACTACTCAAAGGGCAAAAGTAATTGAAGGAATGGGTGAGAAATAAAAATAATTATGGGAGTGAAAGCTTAAAGGTTTAATGCAATTAATAATATAAAGTGATTCAAAAGCTTATCATGCAATTTCTTCATGAGCGTCAAATATTTAACCATGGCCAATAAACTAACTTTTTAGATGATATTTACCATTTATGAAACAAAGCCATATTTCTCTTTCATTTCTCTCAATATCCATTCAAATAGAAGGCAAATGGGTGGATCTTTTATAGTCTGGGGGGTTAAATAAGACACTGCAAACACAATATTGGATCTTAACAAACTGGACTTCTGATTTGTTATAAAATGACTAATGGGGAAACACAAGTGATGAATGAAAAACAAGAAGACAGTGTTCATGGATTTAACTGGACAGTCAGGGCTTATCTGAAATTAATTATGCTGTTCTCCAAAGAAATCTCTGATAATTTTCTTATCACTGTATTTGAAGCTTTTTTTTTTTTTTTTTTGGCAGTACACGGGCCTCTCACTGTTGTGGCCTCTCCCGTTGCAGAGCACAGGCTCTGGACGCGCAGGCTCAGCGGCCATGGCTCACGGGCCTAGCTGCTCCGCGGCATGTGGGATCTTCCCGGACTGGGGCACGAACCCGTGTCCCCTGCATCGGCAGGCAGACTCTCAACCACTGAGCCACCAGGGAAGCCCTGAAGCATTTTTAATAGCAGAAGTTTTATGGAGTCATTTTACAGTTTTGTCTGCTGATATGCATATGTATATACAGTCATTCTATGTATATTTATTTATGTATAGGTTCTATCACATGTACATTTTCAATGGTAACATTTTTTTCTTAAGTAAAACAAGCAGAGGGAATGATGAAAATACAGTTGCAACAGCATCCAAATAGTTTTAAAAGTTTAAAATAATAAAATAAGAATACAAATTTTTAACGTTATTTCCACTTTTATTGCTGTTAAAACATTATTTTTAATAAGTCAGATTTAATGATGAGATAAATGTAAACATAATTCTTATTAGAGAGAGAGCTATATCTGATTTTTCTTAATGGCCTGATATATGATAATTAAAGTGTGTTTTAAATCTTAAGGGTTTCTAGGCGCACTTTGGCTCTAACTGGTGAATTCATTTATAAAAGAAAAGAAGTAGACATTGAAATAGGTAAAATACAATAATAAAAGTAATTCAGACATGACAATGGAAAATGGAGATGCTTAAAAAGAAAATTTAGAGTATCAGATATTGATGAGAGTAGAATCATAAAATGTTATTCCTAGAATGGTTTTCATAGTCCTATAAATTAAATAAATTGACTCATTTCTGAACATTAGGTCTTCAAAATGATATGTATATGCTGAAAATATGATCTTTTTATTGGCTATTGCTATAGAAAGGGTCATAAGTAATGCCAGCGATTATTAGAATTTAGAAGACATCATTTATTATACTTCAGAACAGCCTGTTAAATACAATCATTATCTAAGAAAATATTGAACATGGGTTGTAGTTAACTTTTAACATATTGGAAATACTGTTAATATAAAATTCAAATTCCTCTATTCTCAAAGGGTACAGTATTTAACCACTGTAAAAATTTATACCCCATCTTAAATTTAAAGACACAACTCAAGAAACATAACCAATGTAGTAAAACAGAAATGCCTACATCTCTCTGACCACATAAGATGCTATCATGCTAATACAGAACTCTTTTGCCTTTCTTTTCTAATGTTGTCCCAGCATTAATGCTTTCACTAATCCTAGTACACCACTTTCTCATTTGACACACTTTCCTAAACTGTGTCATTTGGGTGCCTGTTTTGTGTGACTGTGTATGAAATTGCAAGAAGAGAATAGGAAAATAGGAGAAATTCTCCTCCTCTTCCCTAAGATTAGAGGTGGTCTTATAATAGTCCACTCCCCCTGTTTACACAAAAATTACATTCAAGTCAGGTCAGATAAAAATAGAAAATTACCAGTTGTGTCTGCCTATTATGTCAGTAGAAGTATGAACCCTGAAATGCTGCACAGACCTTCCTAAGACTTGACCTGTCATAGATGCCTGTGAAAGTCTATAGGCAGAGACTTCTCTAAGACGTGGAAAGTAGGCATTAAAATTGCCCAGAGTCCTATGTTTGGAGTGGTCCTAAACTCTTTCAGGATTTAAGCAGCTGTTGCTACATGGTGCCAAAGAGAGTAGAGGATGGAGGAGGCTACCAATTGGTGCTAAAAATAGATTGAAAGCCCAGGTACATATTTGATTGATATGCTGTCCCAGCTTGGCAGGCCTTCCTTGCCTTCAGACCTCTTCCTCACCTTGAACATGACCTGTGGAAATATTTTATTTTCTTCCCCACCCCCTTAGTATATCCATTGTTGTTTTTGTCAATTTCTCTGTGTAAAAATAAATTATTTTACTTAATTTAATACATATATATTTCTTGCCGAGGTTGAGGGGTAGAGCTAGGAAGAGGATATTACATACATCGATGAAAAATTAATCAGTTGATCTAAGAAAGAAGCCCTCACCCCAAAATTTTTAAATTTTGCCTTTAAAAACTCTTCCCTGAAAACCATCAGGGAGTTTGGGTCTTTTGAGCTTGAGCTGCCTGTCCTCCTTGCTTGGCCCCCACAGTAAACGTTTCTCTACTCCAAACTCTAATACTTTTGTTTGTTTGGCCTCACTGTGTGCTGGGCACATGAACTTGGGTTCAATAACAGCTGTACCATTTTTCATTCCCCCTGCAATGCATGTCAGTTACAGTTGCTCTGCATCCTTGTCAGCACTTGACATTGTCAGCTCCTTCTGATCTGAGTCAATCTAATAGATATGTGGTGAAATATGTTGTAATTTAATTAAACCATTTCATACCTATGACATTTGTTTCCATGGGGGAATTCAGTAAAGTTTAAATACTTCTGTCCACAAGAAACTTGTCTTCTAGTTGAGAAGCTAATACAAACACACAAAAATCAAATGGAATAGTAGTCCAATACAGTAGCATGGTTACCCAAAAACTGGGTTCACCTCTTGGTTGGTGTTGAGCCAAAAGACACAATCAAGCCAAAGATTTGGAGAAGGAAGGATTTGTCACTTGCAGCAAGTAAGAAAAACACTGGGATCTTTCCCAAAGTAGTGTCTCCCTGCAAAATTGGGGAAGTTTTAAGCTAAGGGTGTATGCATATTCATGAAGGGTGTCAACAGAGTGAAACCTTTAGTTGATTGAAGTCACTGAAGGTCAGAAAAGGTCAGTCAACATCACCATCCCTCAGGTCCCAGTTGATCTGGCGGTTGAGGCATCAGGCTAATCTTTACCATTGAAACAGAACAGGGAATCTTCACAACTGATTTATTATCGTTTCTATTGTTACTTCTCTTGCCTGATAACAGAATTTGTTCCTGAATTCTTTTGTTCCGTTGAGACCATTAATTACTGAGACATGTTCAAGGGCAAGCACTGCGGTCAGGCTTAGGTCACATAATGGCTTAGGCCAAAAATAACCTCTCTTCTGTCAAGAAAGCCACGCCTGGTTCTCTTTCTCTGGGGACCTTCTACCCTATCTTCTTACAGAAGGAAAGCCATCAAAAGAAAGTTCACGATTGATTCCAATGAATTTTTCGATTAATCACTGCTATAGTAGTTAACTATCCCTGAATGTTTTTGAGGACACCAAGTCTAAAGGACTCTTCTTTCACAATCTGTTTCTAGTTTTTTCTTTCTGGTATCATCTCATCCTAGATTACTACAGCAGTTTCTAACCTGTTTTGTGTCCTCAAGATTCTTTCTACTACAATCAGTCCTAATTTAGCCATTGAACTAATGTACCTAAAACAGTTTTCTATTGCTGCCTAACAAATTACCACAGATTTAGTGGCTGAAAACAATACTCTTTTAAATGTTCACAGTTCTGTGGGTCAGGAGTCTGGACACAGTGTGACTGGGTTCTCTGCTTAGGGTCTCACAAAGCTAAAATCAAGTTGTTGGCTAGGCTGCATTCCCATCTGGAACTGGGGCCCTCTTCCAAGCTTATGTGGAGAGTTCAGTTCTTGTGGTTGTAGGACTCAGGTTCCCATTTCTTACTGGCTAACAGCTGGGAGATGCCTTCAGTTCCTTACGGCCATTCTCATTCTCTGATAGGTGACCATCTTTATCTTCAAAGCGCAATCTTCCATCAAATCCTTCTCATACTTCAAGTATTTCTCTCTAAGCACTGATCAATCCCATTTAAGGGCTCATTGGATTAGGTCAGGTCCACCCAGGATAATCTACTTTCCTTAGAATCAACTATTCTATACAGTATAACCTAATCATGGTTGTGATGTGCCATTCACACTCAAGGATAGGAATTAGACTAGGGAGAGGGAATCTTGGGGCCATCTTATAATTCTATCTACCATATACAGTAAATAGCTATTTAAACTTAGCAACATTAAAAACAAACCGAATTTCAATGCTCACTGTTTATTGCATCTTACTTCTTTCCTCTGGGTTCACTTTTCTCTTTGACAAGATTATTTATGATTTGACATTGATTATATTATTATTTGACAAGATTCTTTAGTGATTATTTTATTGAGGGTCAGTAACAGGTAAACAATTTTAGTTGCCAGAAAATGTCTTCATTTTATTCCCACTCTTAGATTACAGTTCAGACTTGTGTGGAATTCTAATTGACATTTACAGCTACTTCTCCATTGCCTTCTGGCATCTGAAGACTGAAGTTGGATATTAGTTTAATTGTACTTCCTTTGTCACTAATGTTTTCCCCTCCTCGATAGAATTTAGAAGTTTTTAACAGTGATATTTTCCAGTTCCACTAGGACAAGTCTAAGTGTGTACTTATTTATTTTCCTCTTGGTTTCTAGAGTACATTTTCAGTTTAAGGACTCCTGTCTCTCTCAAATTTTGCAAAATTGTTTATTTTTTTCAAATATTGCTGTTCCTGTATTCTTTTCATCTTTTTTTCCAGGAACCCTTAATAGAATTATATCCAAAACAATTTATTCTCCATGTACATTAACTGTTCTTTCATATTTTTATTTCTTTGTATCTAAGTACTGCATACTCAGAGAATCCCCCAGTGTTGTCTTCCAGTTCGGTAATTCTCTCTTCAACTCGTATCCAGAGTTTGTCCCTTCTACTGAGTTTTTTAAAAAGTCCAGTCAGTATAATACTCCATTTGAACACTTTCTAATCAGTTTGCTTTATTAGCCATGCATTTTATTTATTTTTTACCTATTCTATACTTAAAAGAAAATTTGTATTTCTTTGCAGAAACAAACTATATTTGTCAGATTTTTAAAAAATTATTTTCTTTTGTCTCAAGTAAATTTGCTTTTTGACCACAGTTTTGTTTGGCTCCCCTTCTTAGAATTAGTTTCCTTCTTATGTTTTAGAATTTAGGTTTTCAGATTCTGGGGTGGGAGGTTTTTATTTTTCTCTCTTTTTCTTTGTGCTTACCTCCTGCTGTCTAGTGATTTTACAGTTGTCTTCACAGGATCTCCCCTAGAGGCCTCAGGTGAGAACTCAGTGTAGTGGCAGCTGTTCCCAGCTCCCATCCTAGGGGATATTATTAATATACAAGGCAATATTGGATCAGGTCCAGGTAAAGAGGATGTGTCTGTGTCCTTTCACCTCTCTAGATGCTGATTTTTTCATAAATCATATTCCTGGGCCAAAGCATCCTTGAACTTGACAGAGGAGCTCCACCCCTAGTCATGGCTTCAAGCAGTGATAGGGGTTTAATTCCCTAGCTCTTCATGAGTACTTTACTCCCTGTTATCTCACAGAAGCTGATCTGCTGACCTCCTCGATATGCTTCCAGACCCAGAACATGTTCCACAGCTTCAGCCCTAGACATCTGCTCAAGATTTTGAGCAGAGGACTGACATAATATCATGCACATTTTAAAGAATTATACCAGCTGCTGCATTAAGAATAGGCTTTGGGGATCAATGGTGTGGCTGAGGGGAGCAAGAGTGGAGGCAGGGAGACTAGTGAGGAGGCTGTTGCAATGATCAGAGATGATGGTGGCTCAGACCGACACAAGGGAAAGCAAAGAATCAAGGATGACTGCTAGAGTTCTGCTTGGGGCAGCTGGGTGGATGCAGTGCTCTTCACTGAAACAGGGAAAAAACTAGATCTTTTCCCAAATAAGTGAGGTGGTTGTCCAAACCCAGATGATTAGGGTTTGTTGCAGGCCCCTCAACTCCAGATGTGAAGCCAAGAGTCAGAGGAAATTTTGTCTCCAACATAAAGGTCAGACATCTATTGGACCAAAGGATCAGAGATCCCAAAAGGATCAGCCCCTTTAAAATTGGGATGGGTCACCCTGATAAAGGAGCTCCTTGGTATTGACAGTTAACGGCTAATTTACCCTAGACCCAGCTTAGCTTCTGTTTCTGTATATTCACTGCAGCCTACTTGCCTGAAACAGCCTGTGTCCAGTCTGATTTTTGGGAGTGGGGCTATCTTCTTTCTCTGTGATACCTCAGGTTTAATCCTGTTACCTTGGCAGTTAGCCTTGGCATCCATACCACCAATGAGAAATCAAAAGATAATTTAGATTCATTACCAAAGTATCATTTAGGGTATGTCTCTGTGTGTAGAAAATGAAGTCAAATGTTCAGGCATTATGAGAATTATTCAGGCAAAGACATTTCTTCCTCCCTTATATGGATATTTCATGAAAATTTTCTAGGCTTGTCATTAACTAGCTCATTACCTTAATTAACCACTTCATTATGTAAGTGTAGACACAGCCTTAAAATTATTTGTACTGTTTCTTCCTGTGTGTAAATAACTGTGAAGTAAAAATATTAATTTATGAATGTAATTGTGTAGGTGATCACTCCACATTTACTCAGAATTAGCAATTAGTGCATGCAAATCAGCTAAGACAAAAGTCTCTCCGATCCTGTTCAGAATACAGGAAGAGTTAATTTGCAAGAACGCCTGCTTCTGGCCCATCTGATTCTCAAAAGTCACGTTCTTGCTTCTGAAAATCAGAAACCGACCATATTTGTTGTGAGCTTTATGATCAGTGTTAATGCCCTTGCAAACACAAGAAATAAAATGCTAACAAATCATCATCCATTACCTAATTATATTTACTTAGACAGATAAAGTTGGAGAGAAAAGAGTAGATCATATTTTTTTTAAAGGCGTTTCTCATTTTGCAAACAAAGATGAAATTTATAGATTAATTATTCCTCATAGTGCCATACAGAGCCTTTTCTGTTAATCATACCCAGGTCCTGAGATTTTGCTCCCAAAGAGGTACAAAATGTGTATTGACTCCCAATTAAATCAAATCTCCCTCCAGTGTGGGTAGTAGTGCTAATGGGATTTAATGTTCCTGAGGTTTCACTGGGGTCCACAGTAGGAAAAACTCTGATGTAGATGGAAAAGCATTCCTTCAGCAACACAAATATCAACTAACACAGAATAGTACATCTGCCTCTGACATCTTGAATTGTGGAATTTATAAGAATTAGTCATCTTCATTAAAAATCATGCTTGTGGTTGAATAACAGCAGTTGAGTTGCCTCAATCATTGGACAATATTTGGATGCTTATTTCTAGGTTATCTATTTACAAATATACTGTCCCTGAAATGGAGCAGGACCGTATGGGGCCTTCCCAGGACAGCCACCCTCCATGTCCTCTGCCTGCCTTTTGTCTGTAGAAAAACTTTAGTCAAAAAATAAATTTAATCAGAGAAATGAGAAAATGCAGAAACAAAGAAAAAGCAGTCAAACAGGACAAAATAATAATAGTATAGTCAGTAAGTAAAGTCGAGGACTTTTAGCTCCTTCTTGAGGGGTATAGATAATGTTCTGAGCCATATTCTCTGAGCTGTTTTGTAGATACTGAAACCCCCACCAGGTGGAAGACAGTAACTACATGATGACCAAACGATAGCCATGACATAAGCTGCCACAATTCCAAGAAGTGGCCTCAAGGAAATGGGAACAAACCGACCCTGGAACTGAAGATTAAAGGTAGTTAAAACAATCAAACATGATGCTGATCAGACCACTGCATGACTAATTTCAAGACGATCGTCAGAGCAGACTATGCTGTTCTACATGTAGCCGCCTCTCTCCATCTATACACCCCTGAAACTCTCCTTTAAAAGCTCTTGCCCACTGGCCGGCAGCGGGGAATTGGTCTTTGGACATGAGACCACCTTCTCTCCCAGTTGCCAGCCTCATAAATAAAGCAAACTTTCCTTTCTACCAACACCTGCTTCTTGAGTATTGGTTTTTGAGCAGTGAACAGCCGGACCTGAGTTTTGGTAACATCCCAAAGTTTTATAAGATGCATCCACAGGTCTGTGTAAACTGAGCTACATGTGCTGGCCACTGTGATCACATATATTCTTTTTTTTTTTTCATATATGGAATGCTTCATGAATTTGTGTGTCATCCTTGCGCAGGGGCCATGCTAATCTTCTCTGTATCGTTCCAATTTTAGTATATGTGCCTCCAAAGCGAGCACATCACATATATTCTTAACTCTTCATGTACCTTGGGGAAGCTCTCAGGTGCCAGACTCCCTAAGTTGAAAGCTACCTTGAAAATGCATGGACTGGAGTGGTTAGGGAAAATGAAGGTAGGTATCCAATCCATTTCTCATTTACTCATGAATTTGATGTTCCAACTTTTATTCTCCCGCTTAGTGCAACTCATTGGTATCACCACCAGAGGGAACAAGGTTAATGTTTGGAGAGAAAAGCAAGTAGACTTACATCACTACTCACAGCAGTGATAGATAACTTGCCTATCAGGGGCTGATATCTAAGTGTCAGCCACATGCTAGGTATTTTACAACATTATTTCTTTATTTTTAATGTCTTAAGTTTAAATTATATTATCTCTTTTTAAATAGAAAATATATTCACAAGTTTAAAAAATTTTAAAGTCCAAGAGAGTATAATGTGAAAACTCTCCCCTGCCACCTTTGTCCCACAGCCTCTCAGCTACCTTTCCCACAGGCAACTAATGTTAGCAGTTTCTTGTGATAGTTCACTTCACAGGTATGTAATGTTATCTGTTTCTTTAGAGCTAACTTATGCATACATATGTAAACGAATACATTCTTTCCCTACCCTTTTAAAGATAAATGGTAGTATGCTATACACACAAATGTGCATTTAATGATATATCTTAGAGATTGTTCCATATCAATACAAAAAGAGCTTCCCCAATCTTTTTATAAGATGTCATTGTATGCATGTGCTGTAATTTATTCAATCAGTTCTTTATTTTTAAAAATTTATTTATTTATTTATTTTATTTTTGGTTGCGTTGGGTCTTTGTTGCTGCACATGGGCTTTCTGTAGTTGCGTTGAGTGTGGGCTACTCTTTGTTGTGGTGCGCAGACTTCTCACTGAAGTGGCTTCTCTTGTTGCGGAGCACGGGCTCTAGGTGTGTGGGCTTCAGTAGTTGTGGCACATGGGCTTAGTTGCTCCGTGGCATGTGCAATCTTCCCAGACCAGGGATCGAACCCATGTCCCCTGCATTGGCAGGCGGATTCTTAACCACTGCTCCACTAGGGAAGTCCCAATCAGTTCTTTATTGATTGGCATTTAGGCTACTTAAGATCTTTTGTGATTACAAACAATGCTACAATGAATAAACCTGTAAATATACTATTTCTTAATAATGCAAGTTTACCTTCTGGAAAGAGTTGTCAGCAGTAACTTCATTTTGTACCTTAGAACTCCATCTTGTTAAACTGGGAACTGTGCTGACCTGACTCTGCTGACTTAAAAAAAAAAAAGGAAGCTATTCACTGAGAAAGTAATCCCTGAGAACTGCACAGAAATGTGCCTTCACTGAGACATCCTTGACAAGCCAATAAATTCTTACAGGAAAAAATATATATATATTTTATATATATATATATATATATATATATGCCGTCCAATCATAGTTCTTGGCAAACAACTTATGTAAACTAAATGTACGTCTCTATTTTCCTTTTAAGACCCCTACTTTTTGCTCCCCAGACAGGACATTTCATTATTCTGGTTGCTGTCAGAATCTGTGCTTCCAAATTGCAATTCTAAGACCCCAAATAAATGCATTTCTTTGTTTACAGTCTACCTCTTTTTCTGAGATGACAACCTGTAGGATACATTCTTAGAACCGGAGTAACTGGGGCAAAGAGTATACGCACCGCTAGGCTGTTCCCAACCACATCACCATTTCACACACAGCAGGGCTCAGAGAAGTGACTCACTCAAGGACACACAGTTATTAAACACTGGAGCCAGAATTCAAACGTGTTTTTTCCATATCTCCACATTGCTCTTTTACTGGCTGATAAGATTTTTCCTCAATAATAAATAATAACTGAGTATGTATATGTACAACGTGTATGGTAAGTGCTTTGTAGAATACAAAGGAGTAAAGACATGGATACTGTCCTCAAGGAGGTTATGATTGGGTAGTTTTAATAAAAAACTGGAAGGAAGGAAGTGGATGAAGCTATGGAATATATATACACCCCCCACACCTATACTACACACACACACACACACACACACACACACACACACACACACACGTATATGTATATGTATTGGGTTGACCAAAAATTTCCTTTGCGTTTTTAAGTAAAAATAAAAGACACATTTTTCACTTTCACCAATAACTTTATTGAACAACGTATTCACCATTTTGTTCCACTACCTTCTGCCGTTTTTCACGCAACTTCATAATTCTATCTTCCCAAATACTATTTCTTAATAATGCAAGTTTACCTTCTGGAAAGAGTTGTCAGCAGTAACTTCATTTTGTACCTTAGAACTCCATCTTGTTAAACTGGGAACTGTGCTGACCTGACTCTGCTGACTTAAAAAAAAAAAAGGAAGCTATTCACTGAGAAAGTAATCCCTGAGAACTGCACAGAAATGTGCCTTCACTGAGACATCCTTGACAAGCCAATAAATTCTTACAGGAAAAAATATATATATATTTTATATATATATATATATATATATATATGCCGTCCAATCATAGTTCTTGGCAAACAACTTATGTAAACTAAATGTACGTCTCTATTTTCCTTTTAAGACCCCTACTTTTTGCTCCCCAGACAGGACATTTCATTATTCTGGTTGCTGTCAGAATCTGTGCTTCCAAATTGCAATTCTAAGACCCCAAATAAATGCATTTCTTTGTTTACAGTCTACCTCTTTTTCTGAGATGACAACCTGTAGGATACATTCTTAGAACCGGAGTAACTGGGGCAAAGAGTATACGCACCGCTAGGCTGTTCCCAACCACATCACCATTTCACACACAGCAGGGCTCAGAGAAGTGACTCACTCAAGGACACACAGTTATTAAACACTGGAGCCAGAATTCAAACGTGTTTTTTCCATATCTCCACATTGCTCTTTTACTGGCTGATAAGATTTTTCCTCAATAATAAATAATAACTGAGTATGTATATGTACAACGTGTATGGTAAGTGCTTTGTAGGATACAAAGGAGTAAAGACATGGATACTGTCCTCAAGGAGGTTATGATTGGGTAGTTTTAATAAAAAACTGGAAGGAAGGAAGTGGATGAAGCTATGGAATATATATACACCCCCCACACCTATACTACACACACACACACACACACACACACACACACACACACACACACGTATATGTATATGTATTGGGTTGACCAAAAATTTCCTTTGCGTTTTTAAGTAAAAATAAAAGACACATTTTTCACTTTCACCAATAACTTTATTGAACAACGTATTCACCATTTTGTTCCACTACCTTCTGCCGTTTTTCACGCAACTTCATAATTCTATCTTCCCAAAACTTTTTCTTTTTGAGCAAAGAACTGTTCCAGGCGTCTTTTACAGTCTTCCAGGGAATTGAAATTTTTTCCATTAAGAGAATTTTGTAAAGACCGAAATAAATGGAGATCTGAAGGTGCAATGTCTGGTGAATACAGCGGAAGAATCAGAACTTCCCAGCCAAGCTATAACAGTTTTTGCCTGGTCGTCAAAGAAACATGCGGTCTTGCGTTATCCTGATGGAAGATTATGAGTTTTCTGCTGACTAATTCCAGACGCTTTTCGTCGAGTGCTGTTTTCAGTTGGTCTATTGGGAGCTGTACTTGTTGGAATTAATTGTTTGGTTTTCTGGAAGGAGCTTGTAACAGAGGACTCGCTTCCAATCCCACCATATACACAACATCACCTTCTTTGGATGAAGACCGGCCTTTGGTGTCGTTGGTGGTGGTTCATTTCACTTGCCCCACGATCTCTTCCATTCCACATTATGGTACAGTATCCACTGTTTTAAATCCGGAACGTTTTTGTTACATTTCAGTAGAGGATCACATGCGGAAATACGTTCAAGAAGGTTTTCTTTTCCCGCTGAACTTACACGGAAACCAAACATCAAAGCCATTAACATAACCAAGCTGGTGCAAATGATTTTCAACGCTTGATTTGGATATTTTGAGTATGTCTGCTATCTCCCGCGTGGAATAACGTTGATTGTTCTCAGTTAATGTCTTGATTTGATCGTTATCAACTTCAACAGGTCTACCTGACCATGGAGCATCATCCAGGGAGAAATCTCCAGCACAAAACTGCACAAACCACTTTTGACACATTCGATCAGTCACAACACCTTCTCCATACACTGCACAAACCTTTTTTTGTGTTTCAGTTGCATTTTTACCTTTCTTGAAATAATAAAGTATAATATGCCAAAAATGTTACTTTTTTCTTCCATCTTCAATATTAAAATGGCTACACAAAAATTCACCAATTTTGATAAGTTTTTTAAAAAATGCATGCTGATGTGACAGCTGTCACAGTACAATCTAACAAAATTGTTTCGAATGAAGTTAAAGACAACTAAGAGCTACTAGAGCCATCTTACAGAAAAAACAGAATGTGGCTGAGTGTTTAAGAATCGGCCTGCCAATGCTGGGGACATGGGATCAAGGCCTGGTCCGGGAAGATCCCACATGCCACGGAGAAACTAAGCCCATGTGCCAAAACTACTGAGCCTGTGCTCTAGAGCCCGCAAACCACAACTACCGAGGCCACGTGCCACAACTACTGAGCCTGTACTCTAGAGCCTGTGAGCCACAACTACTGATATATATATATATATATATATATATATATATTTACACACATATACATACATATATAATTTAAAGTAAATACTAATAATGGATGTGACTATTTAAGCAGTATTAAATCACCTCTGCTACAAGTCTGCTATCTCATTTATTCATTCCTTCATCAAAATTTATTGAGAACTGGGGACTTCCCTGGTGGCTGAGTGTTTAAGAATCCGCCTGCCAATGCTGGGGACATGGGTTCAAGCCCTGGTCCGGGAAGATCCCACATGCCACGGAGAAACTAAGCCCATGTGCCAAAACTACTGAGCCTGTGCTCTAGAGCCCGCAAACCACAACTACTGAGGCCACGTGCCACAACTACTGAGCCTGTACTCTAGAGCCTGTGAGCCACAACTACTGAGCCCGCATGCCACAACTGCTGAAGCCCACACGCCTAGAGCCCATGCTCCCCAACAAGAGAAGCCACTGCAATGAGAAGCCTGCGCACCACAACGAAGACTAGCTCCCCACTCACCACAACTAGAGAAAGCCCGCGTGCAGCAACGAAGACCCAACGCGACCAAAAATAAATAAATTAAATAACTTTAAAAAAAATTTATTGAGAACTTGCTGGATTTTTCTGTATACTCCTGAGTCTTAGGTCTTATTTGTAGATTTCTACCTTGGTCCTGATTCCCAAATCCTCATCTGCTAACCTCCTATTAAAGATGTTTCCCTTCAGACTAAAGTCTCATCTTGTCCTTGGTCTTCCTCCCCTGAGACCAGAGCTCTGTTCTGAGCTCTAGGCCAGTGGCTGGAGCCCAGCTGTTTGTTGACAATGTTTCCAGGCGCTGAAACTTAAGTGTCCAGTCTCTGTCTTTCACCTAGCCCAGATCTGGAGTGCCAGGTCTAGAGCTTCCATATTGTCCTGGTTCATTTTAAATAAATGGACACAGCCTTTACATGGATAGTAAGGTTTGAAAGATATATATGAATAGGAAGTTTTTCCAATTACAAAGCGTTATACAAATGCTAATTTTTATCATGAAAGGATAGGGCCCCAGGTGTAAATTTAGGATGTTATCAGCACAGAGGTGCTGGAATATGGCTCTGTATGTTCAGCCCAATGAAAACTCAGGAGACCACTAACAAACATCCTCCTCATACGTGCAAAGTTAAATAGAAACAAGGGCTCATAAATGCACCATATTCAAAAGCATATGAATACATCTGACAGGTGTACTTAAAGCTTACTTGAAGCTTTATAAAAAGTTTTTTTAAAAGTAAAGAAAAGAAAAAGCAAAACTCTGACCAGAAGGCACATAGTATAGTAGACACTATTGGCTGCCTACCCAACGGCCCTTCCATCCTCCCCTATTTCTTGCTGGCAGAGCTGATTCTCATTTCAGAGGCTTAAATGTCAGAAAGGTAGTTTCCCAGCTTTCTTGCAGCTAGGGCATTGGCATGGGACCCAGGAAGTCTTGGCCAATGGACCTGAGGGGAGGTCTGCTGGTGAAGTTCTGTGAAAAGTTTTCCTTCCTGATAAAAAGAGAAACATTACCCTTTCTGCCTTTGAACATGGTTACTAACTTGATGTCTGAAGTAGCAGCAGCCACCTTGCTACAACGAGGGAATGAGCCTGAGGATGACAGACAACACATGGAAGAGAACTGAGCATTAAGACAGAAAGAGCCTGGGTCATGGATGTCACTGTTGAGGGACTGAATTAACCTTCCCTGTAGCCTCCCTGCAGCCTCTCTACCTTTAGACACGTTTTATGTGAAATGGTAACTGATCTTTTATTTAAGCCACTTTCAGTTAGGTTTTCTATGCTTGCAGCTAAAATAATCCTATTTTTAAACATAATCTTTACATTAACTATCTTAATTTGTTGTTGTCCTGGGTATTTGTAAGACCAATTTCATTCACCTACCATCTTTCTCTGATTGAGACTTTTGGCTTGAGGAACAGCTACAGTGTAGTAGAGGTGTTAGCAGGTAATGAGATTATGTATATTATACAACTTAATTTTTACAAGCCAAGTTCAGCTGGTTCTCCCACTGCACAAGGTAATATTGATTCTGTTTTACAGATCTGGTAAGTAAGGTAGAGTGCGCTGTAGACACCTGCCCAGAGAGAGGGTGTTAAAGTTGATATAGAGAATTGTATGTCTCTGATTCGGTTCTGCTGTTAAAATTTCTGATTTATGTAGTGAAAATTACCTGCCAAAATACAATGACATGATTAAAGAATATCCTCTCCACTCAAAGCATGCTGCGAATTTTGTTTCAGTTAATTGGAGATACGTGTGTATGTCCAGGGTTGAATAGTCTGCAAAGCCCCACTATTTATTTTCTTTTCACCTAAACTGACCCAGGAGATGTTTCTTTCAAGTTTTCATGCAAAAAGGTGAATTTAGTGTACATTTTCAGTGTTGTGTTCTATATGTTAAGTGCACAATGACCATAACTGCAAATTTACTCAAAATCTGATGAAGAATCTCATTTTTTAGATACTTGCAAGGCTCTTGTTCTGTGATCTCAGGCCCATGCTACTAAGGGCTTTGCCTTTGCAAATGATAAGAATGTTGAACACATTTCATTTCAGTGAATACAATTCAACAAGAATCTCAAATTCTTTTATTAAGAGTTTGCTAGACAAGAGATATTGTATACTCTGGCAACATTACTAATTATTTCAGTCTTATTAGTTTTTCTCATTATTCCTTACAATGAAGCTTATAACTGTAACATGATCTTGAATGGATTAATAAGAAAAGCAATAAAAAGACGTTGAAACTTGCAATAGCAAAAGACCGTATTTTAGTATTTTTTTATATCCAGATAAATAGTCTTTAGAAGACTATTCTAAATCTGATCTAAGACTAATCTATTTTAAAAGTTCTATTGTAGAAATTAGAAAGGACATGATTCAATTATAGTAGACTATTTTTCAGGAATAAGATCAGTGAGCAACAGGTAACGTATTAAAGAGAAAAGATAAACAGCATTTCCAAAATATGACTATTTCCCACATTTTAGAAGTAAAATGTAATCTTGCAGTGACTTGGAAGTATAAAACTATATATTGTGGAAGCTAACTGAATTATAAATGAAGCAATTATGCTTTATAACATAATCTTACCAGTTTAAGGCTGGAAATTACCAAAGTGCACAAATACACATTAAAAAACAAAAATAATTTTTTGCATTGCAAGGATTATATTCATTTTTAACAATTATAAAATACAGATAAAAAAATATAAATAAACATAGTCCCATTACTCAGAGATTACAATGTTTTGGTATATATTCTTTGACCTCTCTCTTTGTGTCATGTATATTATGATGTATAGCTTCTAAAAAATGGGATATTATAGCTTACATACTGTATTATATCCTGATTTTTTAGTTTGAAATGATTTCAAACTTACAAAATTTTGAAAGTGCAATACAAAGAACTCCCTAAACCCACTATCCAAAGACCCTATTCAAGTTTTAGCAACTGTATGAATAAATGTTCTTTATATAAAAGGATCTAATCCAGAAATAGACATTGCTCTTAACTGTCAAGTCTTTTTAATATCCTTCATTGTGAGACAGTTCTTCAGTCCTAACTTGACTTTTGTGACCTTGACATATGTGAAGATTACAGGTTAGTTGTTTTGTCAACTGTCCCTCTATTTGGTTTTGTCTGATGTCTCCTCATGATTAGATTCAGTTTATGCATCTTTGGCAGGAATATCACAAAGGAATGTTGTGCTCTCTTGCTGCGTTTTATAAGATGGCATACTATTTGATTTCTCCACTACTGGTGATGTTAACTTTTGTCACTGGTAATGTATGGCAGGTTTTTCCCTATAAAATTACTTGTTTTTCCTTTGTAAGTAGTAAATATTTTGCATGGAGATACTCCGAGATGATATATCTATCCCATTTTCCAACCAAATCTCTTCCACTAGTTTTAGCATTTCTTGATGTTTCTTAACTAAATTTATTATTACTATGATAGCTAGCAAATGGCGATTTTCTAAATCCATTATTTCTTCTACACTTGTTAGTTGACATTCTATTATAAAGAAGAGATTTTTCTTCATTCATTTATATCAGTGTGGATCCATGGATTTCTATTGTTTCCTATTACTATCTATTTCTATTACTGCCATTAATTATTCTGACCATGAAGTTGTCCCATATTTAGCCAATGGGAATCCCTGAAAGCTAGCTTCCATGTCCTAGTGACATGTCCATACTGTTCTTTGAGCACAGCCTTACTTTCTGGTACAAGATGTTCCAGGCATATTGTGTACTTCCAGGCTCTAGTCCTGAAATCAGCCATTTCTCCAAGAAGCCCTGCTTCTTTTTCGTGGAGGTTCTCTTTAATGGAGAGGTCTTTTTTTTTTTCTCTCACCGTTGTGGCCTCTCCCGTTGCGAAGCACAGGCTCCGGACGCACAAGCTCAGGGGCCATGGCTCACGGGCCCAGCCGCTCTGCGGCATGTGGGATCTTCCCGGACCGGGGCACGAACCCGTGTCCCCTGCATCGGCAGGCGGGCTCTCAACCACTGCGCCACCAGGGAAGCCCTAATGGAGAGGTCTTTTAAGACTTAGGAAGTGGTGTGCTTATTGCTACTGGAATGTTGATGTTCCCAGACACGCAGGGAAAGATACATTATGTATAATACATATACATTTACATTTATATTTGGTTTTATGTTTATGCATACTGAAAGCCATAAATTCACAATATCGCCAATTCCAGTCCAATACTGCAGAGTTATTTCTAACCTTCCCTCTTTTCATATTTGTAACTCTCTTTTCTGACGGTGAGAAACCTCGTTCTCTTAATCCATCGCTCAATCTGCCAACCTCTGGTGGGTCAACTTGAGTCTTATTTTTAAAAAAACTCTTAATATGCTATTATCTTTCCAAGTCACTAAATAATTATCTACAAGGCCATTTTTAAAGGCTAAATGTTATTCCACTAAAGTTATCCTTGGCCATTTAGGTTGCTTCCCAGTAACGAATATTCTTTTATCTGAATCTTTATATAATCCATTATTATTTACTATTTCTAAAAGAGAAATTACTGGGTGAAAGGTAAACATATTTTTAAGGCTCTCAGTGTACAGTGCCACATTTTATTTTATTAAATATATATTTTTTGGCCGCCCCATGCAGCACGTGGGAATCTTAGCTCCCCGACCAGGGATGGAACCCATGCCCCCTGTGTTGGAAGCGTGGAGTCTTAACCATTGGTCCGCCAGGGAAGTCCCATACTGCCACGTTTTGAAGTTGAGTAAAACTGTGTGAAGTTGGATCCCACTCATCTGGAATTTATAATCACTCTTTCATGGGTTGGACTAAAACTGAACTCTGCGGTGGCTAAAAAAAGTGGCAATTACCTCAGAAAATGAAAAATATGGAAGAAATATTTACTCAAGGGAGCAAATGGTTCTCAAACTCCTTACAAGCATTTATTTAGTAGCTACTTCCCATATGTCAGACTTGTTCAAGCCACTTGCTGAGCACTACAGGTTACATAAGGTTGCATTAGATGCCAATTCCTTCCTTCAGAAGTGGCAAGGAAACCATTAAATTAGTGAATTAAAAATCCTTAATTTATTCATCAAAAGAAGGCCCTTTAGGACCTGTGTTTGGCAGGACTTCATTAAGGATTAATTTTCATTATTTAAAAAAAACTTTTAAAGGGCATTTAAAAGAAGTCTATAGTTGAGACTAATTCAGAACAGAATTTTCCTTTATATCCTGTAGTACATTTTTCTTATTAGAACATCATAGAGTACATTTTTATTATCCCTATCCTTCAAACCCCCCCTCACGTCCCACTTAAATCCTATGCTCTACTTGCCTATAAGGCCATGCCAAACCCCCCATACAACACAAAAACATATAAATACATAAAATTTAATTAATCTATCCAACAAAACATGAACATTTCAGTGCTCAAAGTAAGACAGACCTAGAAAATAAACCCTAATTATACCAATGAATTACTTAGATATATACCACTTATATAGACAGACATCTCCCTAGATCTATTGGCCATTTTTATTAAAATTTTAACACTAAGTCTAACATAAATCACACAAAACTATATATACGTTACTATATAAACACAACCTGCTAACGGAGCTTAAAACCTTAAGCAACGCACGGAAAATGCCTAGATGAGTTTATTAACTCTATAACCTTTCTATTAGTTTGTAATAAAATTACACACGCAAGTGTGTGCACCCCAGTGAGAATGCCCTCTAAATCATTAAGATTAAAAGGAGCAGGTATCAAGCACAGTAACAGTAGTAGCTCAAAATGCCTTGCTTAACCACACCCGGACGGGAAACAGCAGTGATTAAAATTAAGCCATAAATGAAAGTTTCACTAAGTTATACTATCTAGGGTTGGTAAATTTCGTGCCAGCTACCGCATTCATACGATTGATCCAAATTAATAGGAAACCAGGGTAAAGCATGTTAAAGAGTAATAAAAAATAAAGTTAAATTCTAACTGAGCTGTAAAAAGCCACAGCTAAAATAAAAATAAACTACAAAAGTGACTTTAGTATTTCCTAATTACATGACAGCTAAGACCAACATTGGGATTAGATACCCCACTATGCTTAGTCCTAAACCCAAATAATTATAATAACACAATTATTCACCAGAGTATTTACTAGCAGCAGCTTAAAACTTAAAGGACTTGGCGATGCTTCACACCCCTCAAGAGGAGCCTGTTCTATAATCAATAAACCCCGATAAACCTCACCAACCCTTGCTAATTCAGTCTATATACCGCCATCTTCAGCAAACCCTAAGAAGGAATAAAAGTAAGCATAAATATTACACATAAAAACTTTAGGTCAAGGGGTAACCTATGGGATGGGAAGATTATATTCTATTTCAAGAATATATTTCTCACACACGAAAGTTTCTATGAAAACTAAAAACCAAAGGAGGATTTAGTAGTAACTTAAGAATACAGTGCTTAGTTGAACAAGGCCATGAAGCATGCACACACTGCCCGTCACCCTCCTCAGGTATTATAACAACTTTCTATAACCTGTTAACAAACACCAACTACATGAGAGGAGACAAGTTGTAACAAGGTAAGCATACTGGAAAGTGTGCTTGGATCAAAGCATAGCTTAAATAAAAGCACCTCGTTTACACCTAGGGAATTTCATAATCTATGAATACTTTGAACAAATCTAGCCGAAACCTCCACAAATTTTACTAACACAAGCAAATTAAATAAATCATTCACTCAACATTTAAAATATAGGAGATAGAAATTTAAAACCACCTTTGGAGCTAGAGAGAAAGCACCATAAGGGAAAGATGAAAGAAGCATTACAAGTAATAAAAAGCAAAGTTTACCCCTTTTACCTTTTGTATAATGATTTAACTAGTAAACATTTAACAAAAAGAACTTATGCTAAATATCCCTAAACCAGATGAGCTACTTATGAACACTTTGTAGAACAAACACATCTATGTAGCAAAGTAATGTGAAGGTTTATAAGCAGAGGTGACAAGCCTAACGAGCCTGGTGACAGCTGGTTGCCCAAGAAAAGAATCTTAGTTCAACTTTAAAAATTAGCAAAAAATATTATAAACTTTAATGTAATTTTAAATGTTAATTTAAAAAGGTACACCATTTGGGACTTCCCTGGTGACGCAGTGGTTAAGAATTCACCTGCCAGTGCAGGGGAGTCAGGTTCGAGCCCTGGCCTGGGAGGATCCCACATGCTGTGGAGCAACTAAGCCCAGGCACCACAACTACTGAGCCTGCACTCTAGAGCCCACGAGTCACCACTACTGAGCCCGCGTGCCACAACTACTGAAGCCCACGTGCCTGGAGCCTGTGCTCTGCAGCAAGAGAAGCCACTGCAATGAGAAGCCTTGCACACCGCAACGAAGAGTAGCCCCCGCTCGCCACAACTAGAGAAACACCATGTGCAGCAGCAAAGAGGCAATGCAGCCAAAAATAAATGAATAAGTAAATTTATTTCTTTTAAAAAGGTACACCTTTTTACAAATGGTTACAACCTCACCTACAGAGTAAAAATAAACAACACCATATTGGCTTAAAAGCAGCCACCAACTAAGAAAGCATTCAAACTCAGCAATAACTTTATCTTAATATCAACAATAAGCAAATCATCTCCTAGTTGGACTGGACTAATCTATTAACCAATAGAAGCAATTATGTTAGTATGAGTAACAAGAACTATTTCTCCTTGCATAAGCTTACATCAGTAACTGATATTATACTGCAAATAAACAAACTCAACATTAAATTATTAAGTATGCTGTTAATCCAACACAGGCATGCACCCAAGGGAAGATTAAAAAAAGGAAAAGGAACTTGGCAAACATAAACCCCACCTGTTTACCAAAAACATCACCTCTAGCATAACTAGTATTAGAGGGACTGCCTGCCCAGTGACAACTGTTAAACAGCCACTGTATCCTGACTGTGCAAAGGTAGTATAATCATTTGTTCTCTAAATAAGGACTTGTACGAATGGACACATGAGGACACATGAGGGTTTTACTTTCTCTTACTTTTTGGAGGGGTCTGCACTGCCCGGCATATGGGATCCTAGTTCCCTGACCAGGGACTGAAACCCAGGCCAGGGATTGAACCCAGGTGCTCGGCAGTGAGAGTGTATACAGAGTCCTAACCACTGAACTGCCAGGGAATTCTTACTTTCATTCAGTGAGACTGACCTTCCTGTGAGGAGGTGGGAATAATAAGATCAGATGAGAAGACCCTATGGAGCTTTAATTAATTAACCCCAGAAACCTAACAGAACCACCAAAGCATAATAAAATTTTGGGTTAACATGGGTTAACAATTTTGGTTGGGGTGACCTCGGAGAACAAAAAAGGCTCTGAATGATTAAAGTCTAGACTTACTAGTCAAAATATACTATCACTTATTGATCCAAAAAATTGATCAACGGAACAAGTTATCCTAGGGATAACAGCGCAATCCTATTTTAGAGTTCATATAGACAGTAGGGTTTACGACCTTGGTGTTGGATCAGCACATCCCTGTGGTATAATCACTATTCAAGGTTTGTTTGTTCAATGATTAAAGTCCTACATGATCTGAGTTCAGACCAGAGCAATCCAGGTTGGTTTCTATCTATTATATATTTCTCCCAGTATGAAAGGACAGGAGAAATGAGGCCTGTTTTTAAAAAGTGCCTTAAAACCAATTAATGATATAATATTAACTTAATTAATATACAGAAAATCTTACCCAGCAAGGTTTGTTAGAGGGGCAGAGTCTGGTATTGCATAAAACTTAAACCTTTGTAACCAGAGTTTCAAATCCTCTCCCTAACAAAATGTTTATAATTAACATCTTAATACTCATTATCCCTATTCTTTTAGCCATGTGTTTACAGAATAATTGTGAATTCTTCTGTGCTTACAGAATTGTGAATCAAAATATCAAAAACTGATTTTTTAAATTCTAGGACAGTCTAGTCACTTGGTTTTTTCAGGAAACATGAACTTAGTATAGATACTTTCTTTGGCCTAGATGCAGAAATTGGCCTACATAAGGTACACTACACTAAAAATTCAGAGAGCAGACTCTGAAAGGGAGGTGCTGAATGATATATTCACTGTTTTTACTGGATTGGGTACTTGCTACCCCTGGGACACTGAAATACGTGAGCAACACCCTGCCCTCAAGAAAGTGGAACACAAGAAGGTGAACAAGTTAATAAAACAAAGACCTACTCTCCCTGAATTAAGAAAATGAGAAATTATTTTTTTCATTCCCAAGTAGGCTCTCAGTCATACTGTCTGAGGAATCCAGTCTGATAAATGAGGCAGTAGGCCAGGGAGATGAGAAAAGTCCCATGTTCTACCGCAGGTCTTCCAAGGGCTGAAGTCACTGGCGAAGGGTTGGTTTCTTTAATTATATCTGCCACAACATAAGCATGCAGTCACTCTGAGGTTAACATCCTTCTAGTACTTTTCTTTCCCTTCCCCTCCTTCATACTTTCTAAGAGTTTCTAATGAAGAATAGCTCTTAGAGGCTCTTGTAGGCACATGACTCAGATCCATGAATCTCGCTGATTCTTGGACCAGGGATAAGAAGATCCAGTCCTTTGAAAAAGTCTTCTCATTTCTCTAAGGAACAGCACTGTGTCCTGTTTCTGCTGGGCTTCATTTATCATTCCCCCCAAAAAATCTCTCACAGACGCTATCATATTCTCTGTTTCTCATGGGCTCTAATACTGGAACCACCCTCTCATCGTCCTTTGGGAAACTTTTAGAGGACTCGTATTTCTTTGAAGGTTTAAAGGCAGATTTCTAGATTTTAAAGACTTAGTGGGATGGTGGCAAACTCATTTTAATCTGAGTGCCTGTAATGTTAGATTGAGGTTCTGAGTTTCATCTGAGCTCCATGGCAAAAGGGTACTGTGTCCGATTGCTGACGTGTGACAGACTTGGCAGAGAGTGGCTGCTCTCGTGCCATGTATTTCCCATTCATGACTTAGTGACCCCTTAATGCTGCTTCCAATCTTTTCTGGACTAAAGATAGGGCATCAATAATTCAATGTAACAGCCAGTGGCTCTTTAATTCTTTCTCTGATTCCTGTGTCACTCTGACCACCGCAGGGTAGAGCTATGGTATGCTCAGTCCCCTGGAGAGCTCCTTCAACCAAACTCCCTCTTTCAAGTTCAATCTTAGGGAATCTCTCAGATTGTTCCTGAGGTCTCTTTTTCTGTAGGTGGACTTCACACAGTGGGGGCTGGAAGAGTGGGGAGGCGAGGATATCTACTTTCACATGATCTACACCAGACATTAACAGAGGAAAAATGTCCCATCACTGTCAATGGAATGAATATTCTATCAAAATGGCTCTTTCATTCTCCAGGATTGAGATTAACTTTACCTGCTGAACGTGGTAAAATTTATTTCAGTGGCCTATGACCACCATCTATCAGCATCTGACCCCAATCTATAAAAAACAATAAGCATGATCTTAAGGCACTCTTAGGGGCTGTCTAAGAGATGTATATTTGCTGACATACAACCTGACTGAAGCCAAACACCATTACCCCTGTGACTGATTGGAGGGCGGCTGTAACTGAACAGTTTTATTTCCCTCCAGCAGCTGAGCTCCCTGACCAGGCGAGCTGAGCTGAAACGGCATTTCAAGTCCTGTTACCAGCTCAATTGTTCTCTTGTAAAAAAAAAAAAAAAAAAAAAAGCACCTCTTCATTTAGCCTCTCCATCTTGATCATTGCCGATGGGCTATCAATAATTTCAAGTTGGTTGAGCAGTTGGCTGAAGGTTAAATAAATTCTGCCGGCTGTTTGCATGATTGTACCCGAGTGGAAGGATTCCAATTTGAAGCAGTTTTCTTGCAAGTGCTCCTTGGAAATGTTTCTAGAGTCAAAAAAGTTACGGAATTCCATATCGAAGGCCCCCATGCACTTGAAATGGAAACACAGTTAGGAGCCACAAGAATGCAGACATGAACGAAATGGGTTTTTCTCTATTTCAGATTTTCCTCAGAGTAATTTAGAAGCCAAAGAACGCATGGAATTAATTAGTAGCAGGGAAAATTCTCAGAACCCTAAAGTCCTTTTCTGGATATTGGTATTTGTTTTTTTAAAAAGGAACCAAATTATATTTTCAAAAGTTTGGCCAGTAGCAGTAAGTGGAGGAAGGTGTATCATGAACTGTAGTCTTACTATATAAGGTTTTCAGTTGCTAAACAGTAAACTTTTAAAATACTTTATTCACATTCAGGACATTTTTTTAAAAGTAAAATTTGGTTCTGTTCCCCCACCCCCCCATATTACAAAAATAATATGCATTGATTATGGAATATGACAAAGTACAGTTAAGCAAAAAGAAAAAAATCACCATTGGAGTCAACTTCTCAACATTTTACTGTGTATCTTTCTGGCTTTTTCCATATATACTTATAATTTCTTCTTTTACTAAAATGTGATTTTACTGACTATAAAATATTGCAGCTGTTTTATATATCTGGTTTAAAAAAAGCATGTAGATGTTGTTAAGGATATATTTTTAGCTTCTGGAAATTATTTAAACTGTTTATTTGGTGAGAGTTTATGCTGTCAGAGCCTCACAATAGGTTCCCCAAGAAACTCTCAACTTCTGGGGTCTTTTCTATGATACCACATTTCTTGATCTGTAATTTTCTAATTTCTGACAATAAAAGTGCATCTTGTTCGCCTAAGTCATAACTATTTGGTTTTAGATAAGCTTATGCAAATTTCCAAAGAAGTTTTTAAAGTTACGATATTTGGGGCATTGCTTTACAAATAATAAAACGCTTCACTTCCTTTTGAGTAGTTTAGAAAGCCCTTTTATGGACGTTTCATGGGATTCTCACACCCTGTGAGATCTCCAGGATGATAGCACCCCCATTTTACACTTCTGTGGGCTTTGCACTGCCCTTTCTGCTTGTCACATATGAGGCTTTTCTACATAATGTGACTTACACTGTTTCCTATTCTCTGAAAATTCTGGCATGGTAGAACTCAAAACCTGGTCTTTCCACACTTTTTCTAGCTCTGTTAGGCACTTATCATTCCCTTACATTTGTAGTCATTGCCATGGCAAAAGATGAAGGTTAAGTTGTCTAGAGAAAGTGAAGACTACACAGTGTATTATCTTGATTCCTGTGGCTTTGCTCTGCCTTGTGATTAACTTACCATGTTTTGCTGAGTGACAGGGGAAGATAATAATAAAGTGGAAATGGACACGAGTTTTAGTGATTTAGAGAGCTGCTACTAAGTGAGTGCTCTGTAGGCCAACAGTATTGGCATCATTTGGGAGCCTGTAAGAAATGCAACAATATCAGGAACGATCCAGACCTACTGACTCAGAATCTTCACTTTAACAAGAGTCCCTGGTTATTTGCATATACATTAAAGTTTGAGAGGTGTCTTTCTAGAAGAATAGATCTCACAGGAAGAGTTAAAATGCTGAAGCTCAGTCATTTGTCACTGAGCATTTAAGTGATGTAATCTGACACAAAGACATTGAAGTTATTTTGATTTCTTTTAAAACAACCATCTCAAGGTATGGTACTGGCTTTTAAATTGTAAAAAGTGGCTTCTGGATGAATGGATAAAGAAGAGGTGGTACACACACACACACACACACACACACACACACACACACACACACACAATGGAATATTACTCAGCCATAAAAAAAAAAGAAATAAAGCCATTTTGCAGGAACATGGATGCGACTAGAGATTAACATACTAAGTGAAGTAAAAAAAGAATGAAATAATGCCATTTGCAGCAACATGGGTGGACCTAGAGATTATCATACTAAGTGAAGTAAGCCAGACAAAGACAAATATCATATGATATCGCTTATATGTGGAATCTAAAAAAACATGGTACAAATGAACTTATTTACAAAACAGAAACAGACCCATAGACATAGAAAACAAACTTATAGTTACCAAAGAGGAAAGGGGTAGGGGAGGAATAGATTAGGAGGTTGGGATTAACATATACACACTACTATATATAAAATAGATAACCAACAAGGACCTATTGTATAGCACAGGGAACTATACTCAATATTTTATAATAACCTAAAAGGGAAAAAAATCTGTAAAAGAATATGTACACACACACATATATATATGTGTGTATATATATATGTGTGTAACTGAATCACTGTGCTGCACACCGGAAACTAATACATTTTAAATCAACCATACTTCAATTAAAGAAAACAAAATGAAACAAACAAAAAAACAAGTCAAAATGATAATGTTTTGGAGATATCAGGTAAAATAAAATGATTTTTTTTTTTTTTTTGTGGTATGTGGGCCTCACACTGTTGTGGCCTCTCCCGTTGCGGAGCACAGGCTCTGGACGCGCAGGCTCAGCGGCCATGGCTCACGGGCCCTGCCGCTCCGCGGCATGTGGGATCTTCCCAGACCGGGGCGCGAACCCGGTTCCCCTGCATCGGCAGGCGGACGCGCAACCACTGCGCCACCAGGGAAGCCCTAAAATGATTTTTTAAAAGTAGCTGTGGTCTGTTCCCTTAGCTTAGTCACTGATGTTGATCTCTCATGAGTTGGTTTAGGTTGCACCCTGAATGGATTTAGAAAGATGAATCAGATGACTTATCAAAGTCTCTTCAAGCTTAATAATATTAATAGAAAAGCAATAACAAGAAACTTCTAGATGACTTACTCTGCGCCAGGCACTGGTCTAAGCGTTTTGTTTACAGTAACTCACTTCATCCTCACAACAATCCATTATGATAGGTACCAGCACTGTCCCCATTTTACAGATGAGAAAACTGAGACCTGGAAGTGTTGAGTAATTTGCCCAAAACGATTCAGAGAGTAAGTAGCAGAGCTGGGAATTGAGTCCAGGCTAACTAGCTCCAAAAGTACATCCTCTTAATCACTCACTCTGCATATGACTATATAAAAACACAACACTTTCACTTTTCATGTGAATTTGAAATATACTAATTTGAAATCATATAGTATAAAAATATAAGTTGACTCTCTCCTCTGTACAAAATTTTAAACATTGTACGTAATCTCAAATGAAAAAAAAAAAACTGTCAAGTGTCTCATTTTTGAAGTGGCCTGGTTGAGGAACTTGTAAACTGTGCTTATGCTATTGCCACATGGTGGCGTCACTCCAACTGGCAAGAAATACAAGTTATCCTTTGTCAGCCCTAAGGGAAAATCAGCCTTGAATTATGCCAAGCCTTTGGGAGTAACCCTCAAACACAATGTAACTCCCACAAATTTGACTGACTTACTGTAGGTCTGGTTCAGACTGTCTGGGTTAATTTCAAATGAAAACTTGCAGCTCTGTGTATTATTTTCACTGTCACTTTGAGTTGTCACATTAATTTCAAAGTTCACCTTTCAGAAAGACAGTGAATTTGGGAAGAAAGGGCCGGAAAAGATTGTAACTCAGCAGTAACTCACCACTTTTTGTTTCTACCACCATATCTTAGCCAGACTTTGCCTGTGTAATACATGCATAAAAAACATGGCTCATGTGGTGTCTTCTTTGGGGGGACGATGTAAATTGTTTCAAATTAGACAGTAGACCATCCAACTACTTTTTGTTGTTGTTATGAAATTCACATTATTTTGTTATTATCCTGTCTCACTATAAAATGTTCTATATGCATTTTATTAACAATTAAAGAGAATTCAAATTAATTTTGCTTAATAAAATTTTGTTTAATATATATTTATATTTTAACACATTCTTTATGATGTTGGAAGATACTGTGGAGGTTTGGATATTACTAATACAGGAAACAAGCAGATCCCCAGTGAATATTTTTCTGCTTGAAAAGTTGATGACCATGACGGCAACTGTCCTACTTCCTAGAGCATAAGAATAAGCAGAGAGACTCGTCCAAAGTAGGGTTTCATCAAGAAATAAAATCTAGACAGTTTTTCTATTGCTAAGGTGATCATAAGAACATTGGAGTCCTAATTTACTGAACTAATAATCATTCTACTCTAAGTTCACGGCACAAGTGAATTCCCATAAGGAAACAAGTTATCTTGTGTCATTTTAAAACTGTCAGTTTATTCACAGGCCAGTCATTAATATATGTACCCATATACTAGAAATATAGACCTAATAAAACTGGAGGTTATGGTAAGTCATTAATTAAGACTGGCAGCTTTGGCAAACTGTCTCGATCAGTTTTACCGACTCATGTCAAAAGTGTTCTGTAGTAGTTGGAAGGGTTTCTTTCAAGAGCTCACAAAATTAAAAAAAAATTATTGACCAAAAACTACATATAAATATAAAAGATGTATATTTAAATTTCTTCACTGAAGGCCCACAACCTGCCTTGTTGACACCATTTCACACACTGTAAATGGAAGGTGAATACCCACTAAAGAGAAAAAATGAAAAGTGGGTGCTACCTGTTCTCCTCCCTAACCTCCAGCAGGTGTGACAAGGGAGATAGATGATGGCATGACACTAAAAAGGCAGCTCAGTTATTGAGAGACTAGAGAGCACTCGGAGGTTAGCTCTGTGCCAACTTTTACTGAGCACTTACCATGAACTGCATACTGGACCCAGTGCCCAACACAGGAAACCTAACAGAATAGCTTTAAGCACAAACGCTGGAGCCAGACTGCTTGGGGCTTTTATCCTGCCTCTACCACTTATTGGCTGTGTGACCTAGGACAGGTTACTTAACCTCTCTGGGCCTCAGTTCCCTCATCTATAAAATAGGGAGACTATTAGTACTGACCTCAGAAGGTTGTTATGAGGATTAAATGAGTTGATGTTTGTAAAGACACTTAGAACAGTATTTGGCACACTCTATTTATAGGTTTTTTTGTGTGTTTTTTTTTTGCGGTACACAGGCCTCTCACTGCTGTGGCCGCTCCTGTTGCGGCCGGACGTGCAGGCTCAGTGGCCATGGTTCACGGGCCCAGCCATTCTGCGGCATGTGGGATCCTCCCGGACCGGGGCACGAACCCGTGTCCCCTGCATTGGCAGGCGGACTCTCAACCACTGCACCACCAGGGAAGCCCATATAGTCTTTTTTTAAAAAAGCTTTATCTCTGTCTTCTCCAATTCCCTTAAAGCCTGCAGTGAAGTCCACCTCATGACTCTACATGTGTGAACTTCTCTTTTAAAACCGCAAGTGAGCTTTAGTCACCCTCACTGCCTTCTGGATTGCACTCAAACTCCTTGGTGAAGTACAGAGACCTTATACAATCCTTCTCTCCAGTTTCTGAACCTTATTTCCAGTCATCCCCTATATTCCAGATACACCAAACTATCTGCTCTTCCCCAAATCTGGCAAGTTCCATGCTTCCAAACTTTGCTTATACTGGTCCTTCTACATGAAATCCCTTTCCTCTTTATCTAGCTGGTGAACACTGTAAGGCTTAGCTCAACAGTTTCTTCCTGTAATAAGCCTTCCTGGGCCCCTCCTCTTTGCCTGTCCCTCCTCCCCCAGCATTAGCCCCCAACATGAATTACCCACTATTACATCCATCCTCCCCCTGAAACTGTTAGATGTCATTATGTTAGCTGTCACTCTAGAGTACACATTTCTAGAGGTCATCTGTTTCCCCAAACATCTGGTAAATAACTATTTGTCATATGAAGGTGATGATAATTCCTTACTATATGGTATTGCCTTTCAATGCAGCCCCACCTTCCATCTTTGACTCTTCCCATCCTGGGTTTTGATCTTCCGGAGAAACCTAGTTTTTCTAGTTTAGTCTCTTCTCTGCGATCACCTGAATTGGCCTAAGCACCCACCTCTGGAGCCAGCCCACATAACTCCTTCTAGATAATCGGGGAGGTTGTTGAGTTTGTGCTGGATTCCAGCCCTATCCCTCCTGGCCTGGGCACTTATGTGCAGTGTACAGACCACTGTACTTTATGCTCCTGCAACCACTTTTCATTTGAAGAAGGCTATCTGCCTATTATAGACTTTATCTCCCTGGAAACAAAAGGAATAAGCACAAAGTACTGTATTTTGGATTTAAATATTATATTTAAGAAATATATTTAATACAGAACATGAAAGCTGTCCCAGACACCTGTATTAGTCACTACCTCTAATTCCTTCTCTCTGTCTTAGGCAAATGTTGTAGAAATTCTTCCTTTTCCACACTCAGTACTGAGGTTAGTCATGAAACAAGCACCTGAATCATAGCGGCTGGCTTCCCTTTCAAATCACTAACCGGCCATTATTGTGTTACACTGTATGGCAATACGTGTTTTGGTATCAACATCAATATCTTTTCATGTTTTAAAGGTGTTTCCAGGGGGAAATTGCTAATCATGAGTATCTTGCTGTGAATAGAATCCAAGTTTTAAGAGAGATTTCTTTTCTGTTCCATATTCTTATTTCTCTGGCTTTCATGAAACATGATTCTGGCACAGTAGAGTCATAAGAATGTAAAGTATACTCAGAATGAATAGGGCTTTTCGTTTTTTTTTGTTTTTTTTTTTGTATCTCTGTAACATTTGGAAGCTAATCAACTATCTCCAGTCAGCAGAGACCCTGAGTAGCCAAAAAAGAAAAATTATTAGAAGATATGTTTCTTAGACATGGAGATAGAAACTAATGAAGTACCATGGGTAATTAATGTGTTTTGAACTTACAAACAAGAACTACTTCTTTGGAAGGTAAATAAATGAGAGACTGACATATTTTGATCTCACTTTCTGTTGTTAGGAATGAGGTGTAGGACCACAGACATCATTATGAACAGCAAGGACAGAAGAGAGAAATCTAAGGTGCCTCAATGATCATTAACATGAAAACATGAAGATGCCCATTACTTATTTGTAGTAAAGGGGGGTCTGTGCGTCAGTCAACCCATGTGGTCTGTTCCCAGAAAATGGGTCAAGATACTATCCTAATATTTGCAAACCATACAACTGACAAGGGTTTAATTTCCAAAATATACAAACAGCTCATACAACTCAACAATAAAAAGCCAAACAACCCAATTGAAAAATGGGCAGAAAACCTAAATAGACATGTCCCCAAAGAAGATATATAGATGGCCAACAGGCACATGAAAAGATGTTCATCATCACTAATTATTAGAGAAATGCAAATCAAAACTACAATGAGGTACCACCTCACATGGATCAGAATGGCCATCATTTAAAAAGTCTACAGGGCTTCCCTGGTGGTGCAGTGGTTGAGAGTCCGCCTGCTGATGCAGGGGACACGGGTTCGTGCCCCGGTCCGGGAGGATCCCACATGCCGCGGAGCGGCTGGGCCCGTGAGCCATGGCCGCTGCGCCTGCGCGGGACATGGGTTTGTGCCCCGGTCTGGGAAGATCCCACATGCTGCGGAGTGGTTAGGCCTGTGAGCCATGGCTGCTAAGCCTGTGCTGCAACGGGAGAGGGGCCACAACAGTGAGAGGCCCGTACCACAAAAAAAAAAAAAAAAAAAAAAAAAAAGTCTACAAATAGGGACTTCCCTGGCGGTCCAGTGGTTAAGACTTTGCCTTCCAATGCAGAGGATAAGGGTTCAATCCCTGATCAGGGAGCTAAGATCCCATATGCCTCGTGGCCAAAAAAAAAAACAAAACAAAACCCAAAACATAAAAAAAACAGAAGCAATACTGCAACAAATTCAATAAACACTTTAAAAATGGTCCATATCAAGGGCTTTCCTGGTGGCGCAGTGGTTGAGAGTCCGCCTGCCAACGCAGGGGACACGGGTTCGTGCCCCGGTCCGGGAACGCAACGGGGAAGGCCCAAAAAGGGAAGGGCCCGCGTACCGCAAAAAAAAAAAAAAAAAAAGGTCCACATCAAAAAAAAATCTTAAAAAAAATTCTACAAATAACAAATGTTGGAGAGGGTGTGGAGAAAAGGGAACCCTCTTACACTGTTGGTGGAAATGCAAACTGGTGCAGCCATTATGGAAAACAGTATGGAGGTTCCTCAGAAAACTAAAAATAGAGGTCTCAAAAAAACTAAAAATAGAGTTGTCATCTGATCTAGCAATCCCACTCCTGGGCATACATCCAGAGAAAACTCTAATTCAAAGAGACACATACACCCCTATGTTCAGAGCAGCACTATTTACAATAGTCAAGACATGGAAACAATCTAAACGTCCATCAACAGATGAATGGATAAATACGTGGTACATATATACAATGGAGTACTACTCAGCCATAAAAAAGAATGAAATACTGCCACTTGTAGCAATGTGGATGGAACTAGAGATTATCACACTAAGTGAGGTAAGTCAGAAATACAAATACCATATGATATCACTTATATGTGGAATCTAAAATAGGACACAAATGAACCTATCTACAAAACAGAATCAGACTCACAGACACAGAGAACAGACTTGTGGTTGCCAAGGGGGGTTGGGGGGAGGGGGAGGGATGGAGTGGGAGTTTGGGATTAGCAGATACAAACTATTATACACAGAATGGATAAACAACAAGGTCCTACCGTATACCACAGGGAACTGTATTCAATGTCCTGTGATAAACCATAATGGGAAAGAATATTAAAAAAGAATGTATATATTATGTAATATATATATAAACGGAATCACTTTTCTGAACAGCAGACATTAACACAACATTGTAAACCAACTATACTTCAAAAAAAAAAAAGTAAAATACTATCCTCCATGAAAGTATTGATGTCAGTGCTCAATGTTGCCAGTTCTGAATGAACTTTTTGTCTTAGGGTACATTCAACGTGAACCTTATCAGATAAATTGTGTTTGTTTTACGTTAAACATAGTATGTGCTTTCAAAACTTTCTATAGTCATCACCATTCCTGGAGCAGTGAAAAGGAAATGACCCACTGGGTCATTCTGCGTCTATTCACCCTATCTCCTAGCCTGCCCTACAAATTTTCTTTTAGCTGTAAAACAGTTTTGTTGTGGATAAATGTTGGTGTTAGAATTAGTTTGCTTTTAAATCTTATTTTATTGAACACACTTAATTTTTTTTCCAGTTGTGCTCTGAAAAGAAAGGTGGCAGGAAACAATCACTTATGGTGCGTGCTGTTTTGTGAGATGTACTTTCTCATACAAGCCTGCGAGGGAGGTGTTATTCTTTCCGTTTTTCACACAAGGAAACCAAGTTTTGCAGTGGTATGCATCTCTATGCAGTTGACCGAGGAGTCTAACTCTCATCTGACTCTTCCCCAAAGCCCAGGTTTCTTCTGTCACACCAGGGGTTGGCAAGCTATGACTCTGGGGTTTTTTTTTAATTTATTTATTTATTTTTGGCTGTGTTGGGTCTTCGTTGCTGAATGCGGGCTTTCTCTAGTTGCGGCGAGCGGGGGCTACTCTTCGTTGCGGTGCATGGGCTTCTCATTGTGGTGGCTTCTCTTGTTGCTGAGCACGGGCTCTAGGCACGCGGCTCAGTAGTTGTGGCACGCGGGCTCAGTAGTTGTGCCTCGTGGGTTCTACAGCGCAGGCTCAGTAGTTGTGGCACACAGGCTTAATTGCTCCGTGGCATGTGGGATCTTCCCGGCTCAGGGCTTGAACATGTGTCCCCTGCATTGGCAGGCGGATTCTTAACCACTCGCCACCAGGGAAGCCCTGTTTTTTTTTTTTTTAATTTAGGTAAGATTGGTTTGTAACATTAAGTTTCATGTGTACAGCATTATAATTTGATTTCTATATACACTACACAGTGGTCACCACCAAACGTCTAGTTCCCATCCATCACCATACAATTGTCCCACTTCACTCATTTCACTCTGGTAACCACCTATCTGTTCTCTGTATCTATGTGTTTGTTTTTGTTCTATTTGTTCATTAAAAAAAAAAAAAAATTCCACATATGAGTGAAATCATACAATACTTGTCTTTCTCCGCATAACCACCTCAAGGTCCATCCATGTGTTTATATATATATATTTTATATATATATAAAACACATCTTCTTTACTCATTCATCCATTGATGGGCACTTAGGTACCTTCCATATTTTGGCTACTGTAAATAATACTGCAATAAATATAGGGGTGCACATATCTTTTTGAATTAGTGTTTTTGTATTTTTCAGATAAATAGAAGTAGAAATCCTGGATCAAATGGTAGTTCTGTGCTTAATTTTTTGAAGAATCTCTATACTGTTTTCCATAGAGGCTGCACCAATTTACATTCCCACCAACACTGCACAAGTGTTCTCTTTTCTCCACATCCTCTTCAACACTTGTGATTTCTTCACTTTTGGACAATGGTTATTCTGACAGGTATGAGGTAATATCTCATTGTAGTTTTGATTTGCATTTCCCTAATAATTAGTGATGTTGAACATTTTTTCCTGTGCCTCTTAGCCATCTGTATGTCTTCTTTGAAAAAGTGTTTATTCACCTCGTCTGCACATTTTTCAATTGGGTTGTTTGTGTTTTCATTGTTTAGTTGTGGGAGTTCTTTGTGTATTTTGGATGTTAACCCACTATCAGATATATAATTTGCAAATATCTTCTCCAATTTGGTAGGTTGCCTTTTCGTTTTGTTGCCATGCAGTAACTTTTTAGTTTAATGTAGTCCCATTTGTTTATTTTTGCTTTTGTTTCCCTTGCCTGAGGAGAGAGATCCAAAAAGATATTGCTAAGACCAATGTCAAAGAGCATACTGCCCTTGTTTTCCTGTAGGAGTTTTATGGTTCCAGGCCTTACGTTCAAGTCTTCAATCCATTTTTAGTTAATGTTTTTGTATGGTGTAAGATAGTGGTATGACTTCTGTTTTTGGAAAGTTTTATTGGGACACAGTCAAGTACATTCATTTACCTGTCATTCTGTGATTGCTTTGTGCCATAATGGCAAAGCTGAATGGTCACAAAATCAATGTATGGCGCACGAGCCTAAAATATTTGATAACTAGCCCTTTATAGAGAAAGTTTGCTAATTTTTGATAGTTCACTATTCCCAAGGAGCTTTCATGTATATATCTTCTGAACAATAAATATATGGGAACAAGAAATTAGTGAGGTTTTTTCCTCCAAAATTGCCCTTTTTTCTGATTTCAATATTAGTGTAAACTCTCCCTAAAAATTTCAGAACACTATAAAGTAACAAAGAAGAAAATAATGACCATTTATAATCCTGCTATTTGGAGAACAGCTGTGGCTGTTCTTCAAGACTTTTTCTATATGTACATGTGCACATGTGATTTTTTTTCAAAAATGAAGTATTATATATGCTGCTTTGTTATTTGATTTTTCACGTGATATATTTGGACATTTTTTTCATGCCAACAAACATGTATTCATATCATTTTAATGGCTGCATAGTATTTGCTTTTATGATTTCACTATAATTCATTTAGCTGATGAATTTTTGTTTATTTTTAGAAAGGAAAAACAATAAATTGCTTACTGCTAGAATAAGTTACGACACAAAGAACACTATCCAAAATTATAAAGATTTCTTAATTACAGTAATATTATAGGTTTATTTGCAAATTTAATCTAGTATTGGGCTCATCTAAATGCAGACAAATCTTGAGATATGTACAGTATTTCACCCTGTACTCTAGAATCTGTGAGGGTTATTTGAGCCTTTTCCAGTGACCCATGTTCAAGTGAGCATTTCACATTTGAGACCAGCGCTGTTGATATATCGCTGGTTCCACGCCTGGATGTTTTACTTCCCTTGTTATGTTAAAAGGGAGGCAAAGCATGCTGTTTGATAACATGGCATAATTAGACTGTTATACCAAATAATAGCCACACCTACAATAGTGTTTTGGCCTGGAATGTAAAACAGTACATATTGTGGAATAGGGGAAGGCTAGTGATCGTTAAATACAAACTCTTCATTTTATAAATGAGGAAATGGAGCTCAGGGAGCTGACTTTGAGAACAGTGCTCTTTTCATTATTAAGTGTTTTTGTGACGTTTTAAAAATAGCCCGTTCTCCCTTTGAACGAACTCTCACTGGGAGCACCAGTCCATAACGCGGCTAAAGGAGAGGTGTTCCAGCTGAAGCAGGGTGGAGGGCTGCAGTGCCTACTTGACCTTCTCTTGCCTCCACATGGGGGCCCCCCTGAGTTCAAGACCATCAGCACTATATCCGGATAGTCGTCTGGGTCTTGAACCCTAAATTGGGTTCATTTCACCTGTCTCCTTCGTGCTCTCCTTCCCTCCCCTTTGCTATGTTAAGAAGAGATTTCTAGCCAAAAGGGAAATTTGATTGGGAGTTACTTCTCCCTTGTCCATCAACCGTGTCTCGCCAGGAGGGGAGGATTAATATTTGGGATTAAATGCATAAAAGTGTTTGTTTCATGCAGACTTAGTCTTAAAGGTCAGAAAAAAAGACACTTTCCTTTGACATTGTTCCAACTTCAGAGCAGTTTCTGGTGATGCATATTATGTTATTAATGGTCAAATATATTGGATGAAACATTCATTTTTGCTATTCAGTGGCACTTTGCCACAGGAGTGATCACAAAAATTTACTATGATTTTGAGGACATTTTTATTCCAACGTTTTATGAAAGGTGAACCATTCTATTACCTACTCCAGTGGCATATATAAGAATTATTAAAAGCCATCTAGAGTATTACTTTATTGACGTTTCTCACCTGCACATCCTATAATATACTATGCTTATCTTGGAATGACAATACCTCGCAGCACAGAAAGAAAACTGAAAACCAGATCTTCTCTAAGAGAAAAGCAAGATCATTATGTAAACAGCAGCCGGGTCTCATCCAGAATATGTCACATAAATATCACACCATCAAACAAGAAATGTAAATTATTGTACATACACAGTAATTGAAAATTGTATTATACATTAGTGGAGTTGCCCATTTATCTAATCACAATCAGTTCCCATAAAATCTCATTTAGGAAAGTTGAGTGCGACTCAGGGGGAGGTGGCTATGGGAATTTCAATCATGGAAATCTAAGTCCTGATTGAGATCTCATCACATTCTGCAAATCAGTTTTTGCCGCTCCTCAGGCATACATTTCAAATCTCTCAACTTATTTATATCTCAACTGACCAGCCCGGTCTCTCAACTGGGGAGAAGACAGAAGATCAGACAGCATTCATGACCTTGTTTCTAAATCCTCGTTCAAAGACAATGTTCACGGCGCCACCTAAATGTTTTCTTGGCTTTCTCCCCCTTCTCTGACCTCTCTATGGGTTCCACCTCTCTGTGGTCACTTACATTCATTCATTTGTTCAAAAATTTTTTTTATTCAAGAAATACATACCTAGCACCTTATATGCCTAGGCTTTGCACTATCAGCTGAGGATGCAAAAGGGTTGAAGCATTCTCCCTGCCTTCAAGGTGCTGCCAGTTTAGTGGGGTTAATTGAAGTCATCAAACAATTGCACCAACATATGTGTAATTTCAAGCTGTGATGGATGTGAAAGAGGAAAGATAAAGGGTGCTATGAGAATGTAGAACAGATCTAGTTTTGTGGGGAGCATTTACCCAGGAGTAGGTACAGGTGGGGAAGGAACCAATACCAGGCAGAGAGGATACCACACGTAAAGGCTTGGAGGGGAGAAGAAGCTTGGAGTATAAAAAAAATACTGAATCGAGGCTGGTGTAGCTGGAGCCCAGTGGACAAGGGAGAGAGACTGTTAGATGAGGCTGGAAGCTGATGATGAGGGGAGGGGCCTACAAAGCCAGATAGGCCAGAGTTAAGGATTTCGGATTGCAATTGGAAACCACTGAAAAAAATTTAGAACGTGGAGGTGTGGAGATGAGATCAGCAGAACCTGACTGGCATTTAAAAAGATCCCTCAGGCTACAGAGTAAGAGAAGAGTAGGGAGGCAAATTTGGGGGTGATTGCAATGCAGGGGAAAGAGTGGTAACTCCACAAAGGATTGACACTGAAGGAAATAGAAGTGAATGGATTTGAGAGTTGAAATCAACAGGACTAGAGATGGATTGGGGGTTGGGGCCAGGGAGGGGGAGGAAGGTATCAGGGATGCTTCCCAGGTGTGTGCCTTGAGTATCTGGATATATGGCATTGCCAACCCATGAGACGGGAACAGAAAAGACACAGCCTTACGGTGCCATCACATTTGCCTCCATCGCTGTACTTATCGCCATAAACGAATGATAAGTTGTGGACCATAGCTCTTCCCCATAATGATGACAAATGAAGTGATTGAAGTTACTTCCCAGCAGTCTCCGAGAGAACGCTGTGAATTCCCCTTCTGAATTTATCAATATAAAACGCGTTAATGGATATTAATATTAGGTCATGGTAAGTATGAATACAGTTGCCTTTGAATCTATCACCAACTGCTAGGAAAGCTTCACTATCATCCTCTTAGATTTTCAACGGATAAAACACACAGGCTTTTAGAAATTTCCTCTATGCAATGTCTTGATTATGCATTCTGATGAGAGAGAGTATATTTCTGAACCATCGTGAACGATAATAACCATGATCCATTTTAATTTATGGACAATCCATGCCTTGAAGGCCTCTCGGCATTTAAACAGAAAACAACTAAGAGAGTAACTTATAATCAAACAAGGCAATATATGCCCAAATAAATAAATCCCAGAGTTGGTCCACAAATACACGCCTATACCCAGGACTCAACATTAAAGAAATGTTATATATAAAACTGGCAAAGATTTAAAAGACAAGTCAAAATTATTCTTCTTACCTGGAAGTATCCTGCAGTCACTGGGCTAAGTCGTAGGACAGAGCCTGGACCCTTGGCTACTTTACATACGTGATTGTTCTGTGTAGCCAACACCTATCAGAATGAAGGCTGCCTATCACCTTCTGCTAGCCTCACCAAGAGGAACATCACTATTCCAACTCCCCGCTCTCCTTGCAGCCAAGATATAGGCCTGAGAACTAGGCTCCACCAATCAGATGCACCAGTAGGAGACTTCGATTTACCTGAGCTACCCGAGAAACACCTGTGTGTAGCATTTTCATTTTTACAGGTGGGGTGGGTGGCACAGTTGCCTAGCTTTTTGGTGCAGCAAAGGCAACGGGGGATTTACCCAAGTGGCTTCAAGGGTAAAGTCCTGGCGCAGAAGTGGCTGTAGGGGCAGAAAGGCGGTATCCTCAGCTGGTCAGGGAGGCAGCAGTAGCGACGGCGACTTCTCACCTGACCAGGTGCCTTAGGTGCCTTAGGCCTTGCTCTGGGGAACCTAGCCTCATGCTGGCCCTCTAGCCCTTTCACCAACTCTTTTAATTACCCTGTAGCCCTCCCCACCCCTCTCTGATGAACATCTGTATTAAATTCACCTAGCTTCAACAACTGGGCATCTCTTGTTCTATTTGCTTTATCCTCTCTCTCTCTCCCTCTCTCTTTCTCTCTCTGTGTTTATTTTATTCTTATTTTTTGCTATACCACTTGAGAGTCTTCCACTTGAAAGTTACTGACCTCCTAACATTTTATTCCTAAATACTTGAGTGCCTCTCATTAAGTATAATCTCCTACAAAACCACAATACTGTTATCAAACTTAAGAAAATTTATATTAATCTCATAACACTGTCTAGAATACACTCTATATTTAAATTCCTCCAGTCTCCATTGTTAGGTTTTACAATTTTTCTTTCCCAAAACAGGATCCAATCTAAGTTCAATATTGTAATTGGTGGTTATAGCTCTTTAGTCTCTTTTAGTCTAGAATACTTCTAACTTGAAAAAATTTATTCATGGCGTTAACTTTTTGAGGGGTAAAACAGTTGTCTCAGAGGCTCTCTTACATTCTTGATTAGTCTAACAGTTTCCTATTTGTGGTGTTTCATTTCTTCCTCTTTTTATATTCCCTGTAAATCTGAAGTTAGGGCTAGAGTCCTGAACAGGTTCAAGTTTACATTTTTCAGCAAGTGTACTTCGTAGGGGCATGGATGCCACACACTTATAGCGCCTTCACCACTATTGGTGATACTAGATTTGGTCACTTGGTTAGCATGATCACTGCCAGATCACTTCACTGTAAATATACGGTTTTTCTCTTTTGCAAGTTATCTTGTAGCAAGTAATCTGTGCTTTACCTACTATGAACATGCTGCTCTTCAAAAAGTTTTACCTTATGATTTTAGTATCCACTGGTGATTTTTGCCTGGCAATACCTTTTTAACAAACTCCTTTTCTCATTTATCAGCCCAAATTAGTCTCTGTTGCTTGTAACCAAGAACTCTGACTTAGAAAGCCACCACCTGTTAGTAAGAAACAGCATGGAATCAGGGGACCAGAGAGCTTGGATTGGCTGATTAACGGGCTGCGTCACTCTGAGGGAGTGCTTGGTCCTCTGTGTGGTGCTGATGGAACCAGTCCCCATGTGCCGTCTTGAATTTGGCCAGTCTTTTACTTCTTCCCACCATGTTCCATGACTCTTCCCATTTTTGTCCTTCTTTTTCTCAGCTCCATTTTCATATCTGGGGGTGGTGGAGCAATGGGGAAGGGGAATGGGAAGAAGATGGGTAAAGGCTGAGGAGTTCCACTAAGCCCCACACAGGCAGGCCCAGACAAGCCTAGGAAATCTGACCGCGACCCCTTCTTCAGGCGCTGGCTGCCTCATGGATTCCAAGAACAATGCAATGCCAGTTTTCTCTTTGGGGAACACGCAGCTTGGTGGACTCTAATGCTAGCTGGTAGCTTTTGTTGGATGCCTCAATGTGGATTTCCCACTTCCAACTCAGCCTGTCTTCTCCACTGTGAGCTCCTTGAGGGAAATGAAGCGCTCACACAGAGTGGACACACGTACCGTTACTGAGTGGATGATGAGTAAATACCAACTCATCTATAAATATAACCACTCATCAATTCACACCTTTTTTGACCCCTTTCCTGACCTCCAAATGCAATGCTTTCATGAGATGGTGTAGCACACGTAGCAAGAGAAATTGACACATCAAGGTGTCAACTCAGTTGCCCACATTTCTAATCAGTTGATGGCAGAAGTAGAAGCAAGTTTCCAATTACTAGATCATTTATTTTCATCATAACTAAGTTCTGGGAAAAACTATCATCCAGAACGGGCTTGAAGAAGCATACACCTGGCACAGCCCAATTTCGACCTTAGAATCCCTGCTCAGACCACTGTCCCATGAAGCATTTCTTACACTGTGGCTACCTGCTCACCTTTGAGCCATCACACCATTGCTGGACCAATAAATAGCAGAGCATCCAGGCCTCAGGGGCTGGGTGGAGGTAACCCTGGAGGTCTGTGCCTGATTGCCAATTCCCGTAGATGCCCTTAGTTCTTAGTGTAATTGATGTGTCATAGGCTTCATCCCGTGATTTGTTATGGCCTCATTGATTAACAGGGGGCTGACAGAGCCCAGTGTTTTTCTGCTGTTCTCTCTGGCAGGAATGTTTGTTCAGCAAACAAGAAGGAAGGGGGTTGGGTTGAGAACACAGAGACTCTGCTTCCCCTTGTACCTCTCTTCCCTTCTGGGCATCAGGGAATCGGTCGGGGCTGGATTAACCTGATGGGGGCTTGATGACGTGGGTCCCATCACAACTGGTTCCTAAAGTTTCCTACAGGAATTGATAGTGGCCTCCCTCAATTTTATAAGTAACTGGAGGCTTACAAGACTTTATGAAAAGTTGCTGGTATAGAAGACCTAACTGGCTCTCTTAGCAAAACAAAACAAAACATAATGTAGCCTGTTGGCAAAATGGTGATCAAAGACAGAATAGTTTTCTCGTAGCTATGTAATGACAGGGAAGGGGCAGGAATAAACCTGTGATGATGGAGAGGTTTTGTATTTTGATCTGGGTGGTGGTTACGTGAGTATATATACATACGTGTGTGTGTGTGTGTGTGTGTGTGTGTGTGTGTGTGTGTGGACAATTCATTGAGATGTTCACTTAAGATTTATGCACCTTACTCTGCGTATGCTGTAATCTTATTAAATTCCTTCTTCTTAAAATATAGCCTGTGGTAATGGAAATAACACTGTATTCAGAGTCACTGACTTCTCATTGTTCACATTTTGGCAGTCTTCACTTCTTCACAGAAGCCTTCGCAGACCATAGCTAGAGTAGCCCACCCTCCCCTCTACACTCTATCCAATTACCTGGTTAATTTTCTTCACTGCATTTATCATCATGTGAATATAGCTTATTTATTAATGTACTTACTGGCTATCTCTCATCACTAGAATATAAATCCTGTAGGGGCAGGGCTTTTGATCGTCCTGTTTCCTATGGAATCCCCAGCAGGAAATAGATGTTGACTGTCTGACTGACTGAAGCAGAGATACTTATGCTGGTATTAGGACTCTGCCATAGGATTAGTCTTATCAAAAAATAAGGTTAGGAGATCAAACGATGCTCATGGTAAAGACTCAGGATTGTGGCCAAAGCTGAGTTCGAGTTCGCCAGGCCAAGGCCCAACGTACAATCCAGAAAACAAAGTCATGGTCAACATCAGGCATGAATGGTCATCGGGCCAGGTACAAGGGCTACTCAGATGTGCTGGGCCAACAACAGTGCAACCTCCAGCCAATGAATGGTCACTTACGCACATCACTGTAGGGGTCTGAACTTGCTTCCTGAGGTTAGAATACACCGGCGGTTCTCAACCAGGGCAATTTTGCTTTCCAGCGGACAGGTGGCAATGCCTGGAGACGTTTTTTTTAATTGTCACAGTTAAGGGAAGCAGGACGACTGGTATCAAGTGGGTGGAGGCCAGAGAGGCTGCAAAACATCCTACACTGCACAGGACGGCCCCCGAACGCTCAGCAAAGAATTATCCAGTTCAAAACCTCAACAGTGCCCAACTGAAAAACCCTGGAATAGAGGAGAGGGCAGACCCTATCCAAAGTCGGGGGGAGATGGGGATCTCTGCTTTGAAATTGTACAAATACTATGCTTTTCTACTGCTGGAGGCAAAGGCCACAGATTTCCTAGAGGGAAAAAAATTCTATCCGCAAGCACTCTCTCCATACTCTAGTCTGTAAGAGAGTTTATTTTATGGGTATCTCTTTCTCTACAAGCACAGGTTGACCAGTATTTAAGTGCGTTTTACAGTGTCATTCTGGGATGTAAAACCTAAAACTAGTTTGAGGTTTTCCTCCCTGGATGAGCTCCTGGCTCCTGGCAGCTCTGCCTGATGGCCCGTCATTCTTGGGCTCCAGGCCAATTTCTTTAATGAATCTCTCTAATTTAATTCATATCTTCCCACCTCTCTATTAAGTACCGCCCAGGCTCATCGAGCCTAATATGTGAACCATACACATTTAATGACTGTCCCTTCATTAAACATTACAAGCTCTTTCAGGCCTTGGCAAACGGGCGACCCATTCGATAACCTAGCGCCCCGGCAGAGACAACAGCCAGGGCCAAGTTCATCCCTCCTGCTTCCCGTCTTGCAGCTGGGGCTGGAGCTTCGTGGGTGAGGTGGGCTTTATTTAGGGAAGCATAAGTTTTCCAGGCCAATGGATTCAGCGCCCTGGCTATATCTCATGCCTTGACACTAGATGTCAGCGAAGGGTAATTGTTGTCTCAATTTAGAGGCCAGCTCAGGTAGCTGCTGGCACCCTCGGTTCATGTTTTATAGCGAAGGTGAAGTATGGCTTCGTTCCCACCGCACACATATATTACAATAAAAGGGGATATCGGCGCCTAGTGTTTTTAAAGGCTAGTCATAAAAGATGAATAACGAGGCAGTTTAAAGCTAAAAGACAGCTGCCAAGCTCAATGGCCATGATGGATGCTGAACACCCAGTGTGGAGGAAAACCCATTCCTCTGAGACCACCATCCAAAAAATTAATTACTACAATTCAGCATCTTTAAATGTGCCACTTAATATACTGCTACCATAATTAAATTTCCAGCCCTGTGACCTTGAGACCATTTCCTGAGATAATAAATGAGATCAAGGTTTAATCGATGCGGATGCGAGTAGAAACCGTCCAAGGGTGCAGGGAGGTTCTGTGCTGTGAGTCAAGGCTGGGGGGCGGACAGGGACTCTGCCAGTGTCGGGCTCGTCCTTCTGAGACAGGGGTGGCTCCTAAAGTTTCTGTGTTTGCCAACCAGGACGGCACAGTGAGGTGGAAACAGCACAGGACTGGGAGCCAGGAGGCTAGTGTCCCAGGCAGAGCTGTGTTGCCGAAATCGTTTGACCTTCATAGAGCCACTTCTCCCTGAGCATTGGAGGCTGTAGATAGAAGGGCTAGACACTTGCTCTCCACGGTTCTTTCCAGCTCTAGTGTTTTCTAATTCTTTCTGTTAAACTGTATGAAGAAACACGTCAGCTGCCCCTTTCCCTCCCAGCAACAGCACTCTCACACCCCACACATCTATCCTTTAGAAATGGTATGGTAAGCAGTTAGGTTTCTTTGTCATTTACCAGGGGGTTATGGGTGGTGATGCAGGGTGAATGGGGTGTGCTAGTATCTCCCCCTGTAGAATGTCACTGTCTTAATAGCCAGGTTCCTTGGAGGGCTACGGACGTCCCCTTGTCCAGTTAACCTCCTTAGCTCCTTACCAGGTGAAGGGTTAATTCTCACATGGAAGAGCACAGAAAATGAAAGGTCTCTGTAAAGAACCTGGCTAACTGAAAGCCAGAGGCAGGTTTAAAGGGTGGGCCACACGCAGTCAGAGAGCTGTGAGGGGAAGGAAGGGTGGGCAGTCCCCACCCTGTGCTTTGGGCCTAGGAGAGAGTGGTGCCCACATTCGGTTTCAGTGAAAAACTACTGAACACCAACTAGGTGCTGGGAACCATGCTGGAGGCTGGTCCTTGCCCTCAATTTGCTCACAGCATTTAAGCGAAATGGGAAGAAATCATTTCACAAGTGTCGGAGTACAATCACACAGACGTGTATAAGGGATTGCTGAGCTGGGTGGAGCCTTATTAGCTTCACCTTTTATTAGTTCCCCGTTTCCAGCAGCCTTTTTTTTTTTTTTTTTTTTTTTTTTTTTTTTTAGCGATACGCGGGCCTCTCACTGTTGTGGCCTCTCCCGTTGCGGAGCACAGGCTCCGGACGCGCAGGCTCAGCGGCCATGGCTCACGGGCCCAGCCGCTCCGCGGCACGTGGGATCTTCCCGGACCGGGGCACGAACCCCTGTCCCCTGCATCGGCAGGCGGACTCTCAACCACTGCGCCACCAGGGAAGCCCTCCAGCAGCCTTTTTGAATACCTGCCCATTGACTGGTCTGCAGCAGAATCCCCTCCCCAATAAAAACATGAAAACTACAAGCCTTAATTCACCATCACCTAGGAAAGGTTTATGTCAGCCTTTTCCTCTCTAAGTTAATACTGAATAAATCTCCCAACTTATCCACGTACCTACCCAATCACACGGCATATGTCTAAGGAAGTGAGACCCAACTGGCGGTGACCTTGACCCTGAAAGGACGTTTAGCAATGTCCGAAGACAGTTTGATCATCACACCTGGTGTGGGTGTAACCACTGGCATCTAGTGGAGAGAGGCCAGTCATGCTGCTAGCTGCCCCACAATGCACAGGGCAGTTACCCCAGCCCACCTTCTGAAATCCCAGTCTAAGGGAGTCAATCGAACATCAACTCAACCAGCTGAAGAGTAATAAAAACAATCCCACATCTTGTAACTTTGGTCTTAGTATATCAAAATAACTGGTTTCGCTGATTTTTTTTTAAAAAATTCGTGAATTACTTTGATGTTCACTGGTGAAGGCACAGCATAAAGTGCTGTCAGGTGGTTAAAGCAGGCATTGGTGTTTCCGGAATCCTGAGCCTGCACTAATTAGGGATCCCTGACAAAATAGAGTCAAGCAGTCATCAGAGGGGATCGTAACGGGGAAGAAAATTGATCCAAGGACTGAGCCCTATAGCACTCAGACATCTAGGGGTCAGGAAGATAAGGAAGAACAAGCAGAGAAACCTGAGAAGTGATCAGAAGACTAGGAGAACCAGGAGAGGGGTGTCTCAGAAAGAAAGTAAAGCAAGTCTTTTCTGGAAGAGGGGGTGTTCAGGGCCACTGGGAGGCCAACCACAGTGGGAACATGGGATCTTAGTGCTGAGGTCTTCGAAGACCTTGACAAGAGTTTTTGCAGTGCAGTAGAGGAGAAAGAAGTGACTTGAGGGACTTCAGTAGAGAACGAAAAGAAAGAGAACTGAGTATAGACCCTCTTATGAGGAATTTTGCTATACAGAGGAATAGAGAAATTGGACTGTAGCTAGAAGAAAGTTGTGAGACCAAGAGGTGTGTGTGTGTGTGTGTTTGCTTTTTAGATGGGAGATATTATAACATGTTGGCATGCTGATGGGAATGATCCACTAAAGAGGAAAATATCGATGATGCAGGAGTGAAAGGGGACACTTTGCTTGAAGAACATTTGTGACTTAGTGAAAAGGGATGGAGCCTAGTGCACAAAGATGGGTTGGCCTAAAATGGAAGCATGGACAGTTCACCCACAGTATGTTAGATATCTATTGTTATGTAACAAATTGCCCCCAAATTTAGTGGCTTAAAAAACAAGAAAACCTACATTTACTATTGCACACAAATTCCATCAGTCAGGAATTTAGCAGCACCTAAGCTAAGTGGTTCTGGCTCAAGGCCTCTCCTGGGGTTGTAGTCAACATGTTGGCCAAGGCTGCAATCATCTAAAGGTTTGACTGGCTTCCAGGATAGTTACTCACAAGACTGGCAAGTTCACGTTGGCTGTTGACAGGAAGCCTCAGTTCCTCACCAGAAGGATCTCTCCATAGGGCTGCTTGAGTATCCTCACGGCATGGTAGTTTCCCCCCAGAACAAGCGATCAAGGCAGATGCCTCAATGATTTTATAATCTATTCTTATAAGTCACACACCCTCAGTGTCTCCACATTCTGTTTGTTAGAAAGCAGTCCTAGTCAAGGGGAGAAAATTTAGGTTCCCCTTTTTGAAAATTCTTTGAATGTCAAAGAATCTGTGGATGTATTTTTAAACCACCACCTACAGTAACAGGAAGGAAGTCGGCAGATGTGGGCACAGACGCCATCAGGCTGGTGGATGTGGGAATGGGAATCAGTGGGTGTCTTCTTTCTGAGTACTTCTAAGTTTTTACTGAAATAGGAAGCAAGATCATCAGCCAAGAGTGGGCATGAGGAGAAGGTCTTAGAAGTTTGAGGAGAGCTAGGATATAGAATATAGGAAACAGATGACAAGGAGAACAGGAGAGTGAATGGACAGGTAGGACTTCCAGGTGAAGTAAGGGTTCCCTTGAGGGGAGACGTCAGGAACTTACAGAGCAGCCAATCAGCAGTTTGGGTGACCTTCTCCAACCAGGTGCACCTGAGAGTGTAGAGTGTGAGAAAAGAAACCCTGACCTCCACAAAGTGACACAATGGTTTTTTTCTTTAAGCCTTAACACAGACTTATTTACTTTTTTAATTTTTATTTTTATTGGAGTATAGTTGATTTACAATGTTGTGTTATTTTTAGGTGTACAGCAAAGTCATGCAATATTTTTAAAAATCAAAATTAATGCTAAAATTCACGATGAAGAACATCTCAACATTTTAAATAAAGACAGGATCCAAGGCTGCACTTTCAGGACCCTGCCTTACTCTTCTCACTCTGACCCAGACCTTGAGGTCTAGACTACGCGTCTTAGAGAAACAACATACACTCGCTAAGTTCAACTTCTTTGGTTGTTTTAAATTTACAATACAACTAACACTAAACAAAGGAGTAAAAACACGGTTTATTTAAATTTCAGAATGCATTGACATTAACAAATCCAGCTAGAATGAGGTGATTTTTTCTCTGTACTTTTTTTTAAAGAACATATTTGTATTCATATAGGAATGGTGCTTAATGTTTCTGTACAGTTTATTTCATTCAGTCAAGTTTTCCAAAATTAACTGGATGCAGGATCTCTCCTATTTATTTAACATGAGCCAAAGTATGTAGGTGTGAATCAGAGCCTTACTGTGCCCAGAGCTGGGTCAGGCCCCACAGGGAGCAACGCTTTCATCTTGGACTCAGCATTTTAAGAGAGTTTAAGTATGCACTTGATAGGGAATTCCCTGGCGGTCCAGTGGTTAGGACTCGGCGCTTTCACTGCTGGGGCCCTGGGTTTGATTCCTGGTCAGGGAACTAAGATCCCGCAAGCTGTGCAGCATGGCCAAAATAATAATAATAATAAGTTTACACTTGATAAACTGGGAAGTATGGAGAGGAAAGTGGCCAGCATGGCAAGGTACCATCTCCTCACGAGGAAATGACAGAAGGCACTGAAATGTCTCTGAAGAGACTTGGTCACTGTCTTCAAACATCTGAGTATGCTGGGTTAGTTGCTTCTGGCTATAGTTCAGTTTCTCAAGGATGTACCACTCAGGAGGGGTCCTTAGGGGTGATCATCCATCCTGGGACAGGGTGCTCATCAAGGGATGATGGACAGAAGGTGTTGATTTTGACGTATATCAAAATTGCTTTTCTGAGAGTACAAGGCCACTCCACCCAGCTGGATATAAATCAGCTCCCTCCCTAACAGGATAGATTGTGGGGTGGGGTGGTAGTAGGATTAAGCCCAACTCAGGGCATGCTGGCTAAACCAGACTTAAGTTGGAGGACACTAAAATAACACCCCTCAGCTTCCTGTTTAAGTGCTGCCTTTCCTTGCAAACCTCATTTTTACCAGTGCAATTCGGCAAAGGAAGTGGCTGTATTATGCTGTTGGGGGCCAGACTGGAAATGATAGCAGAAGTCCCAGCAGGACATATTTCTGTTCATGAAAGAAAAACATCCCAGGAGTCAGAAGTCCTTAATCATGGAAAGGACTCCCTGAAAACAGTGAGTGAGCTCCCCCTTTTGGGAAGTGCTGAAGCATCTTCCTTCGAAAGAAAAATCTATATCAGGTGGGATGAGCTGATTCCAGGCCTCCTCCAACTTTCCAGTCCAGATCCAGTCACCTGGGGTCTTTTCAGTGACCCAATATTTATTGAGCACTTACAGTGTGACACGCATCAGGTATTGGACAGCTCTTGTACCTCGCTTCAGGTCTTCTCAGACTCGTCTCTTGTGCCAGCCACAGCTGTGGCCCCCAGTTCTCTGCAGACTTCAGCCAGCTCTGCGCAGAGGCAGCCTGGCTAGACTTCACTGCAGGCCTACGTCACGGGCCTCTTGCTTCCTTTTGCTTTTCTGAAGCTGCGCCATTGGATGGCCAGGAGAACCCACTTGTAACTCATGCCTGTATAACTTGGAATGGCGGGGGAGTTACAGTTCAGTGAGATAACCCTTGACCAATGGGAGATGTGACCAATGGGAGATGGGACCAATGAATGAATGCTTCCCCCTTTCTTTTGCTGAGTGGAAGGGCCTGTGATGTACTTCACAAGGCTCCTCAGAGGTTGTGCAGTATCCACCTGGTACTTCTAGCAGTGGTCAACTTGATAATGCAAAGGGTACCAGCTCGCCCTCCTTCCCTGTTCACTCTCCCTGTCCTTTACTCTTGCCTGCTGGCATCACACCTGCAAATAACTATTTGCACATAGCCTTTGTCTTAGGCTTTGCTTTTGGGGAAACCCAGGTTAGCATCAACTATAATTCGTGATAGAAGTATGGTATTGATCAAAACAAATGTGGCGCCTGCCTTCATGGGGCTTATGGTCTTATGATCCATATTATTATAAAAGTCTGTATTTCTATTTCATCAATGAAGAGAAAGGGAAACATATATGCTTAGTCATTACATATTCATGGGGTTTTTGATATTTATGAAACCCTTCAGAGGCATCTCTATCAAACAGTCTCATCTGGAACTTTACATTGTAAACTAGCATTGCCATTTATAGTTTATCATCAAAGACTCTGAGCCACAGAGAAGTAAACCAACTTGAAGTTGAAGCCTGTATTCATATGTAATATGGTTTAAGAAATTGGAAAATATGCTTTCTAGAGTTCTTTTCAACTCAAAGGGCCTGATTTTTGAGTTGTTTTAAAATCTTTATATACTTTTTTTGAGGGGTATTTTCCTATATGCTGTTATTTGATAGTAAGTTGTTGATTTGGAAGTTTTTCTTTGGCATTAAATGGAACATTATTAAATTTCTCATAAAATATGACATTTTTGTAATTGATTTTTTGATACTTAATATGTTCACATGATTCAAACTTCCCTCTCCTGCCTTCCATCCCCGTACCCCATCACCCATGAGGCAACCAGTTATTAGTTTATTTATTCTTCTAGAGAAATTTTATGCAAATGTAACTCCATACACACGCATGTCTTTTTCTACCTGCTTGATTTAATTTTTAAAAATGGTAGCATACTACGTATGTTTTATGTATCTTGATCCTTCCTTTTAATATATATTTGAGATCTTTCCATTTCAACATACAAATAAATTCATCATTCATTTGATAGCAGGATAGTATTCCATTGCACATATACTGCAATGAGCAATCTATGGAAATGCCACATTGATGTAGGCAAGTGTCTGTAGGATAAATTCCTTAGAAAAGGAAATGCTGCATCAAAGGACACACGCATTTATAGTTTTGATAGACATCACTACATTGTCCTCCCTTGGCCTTGTAACAGCGCTCCCATCAACGACGCATCACAGTGACTGTTTAGGCAGTGAAATGATTTTTTTTACTTTTTAAAATAAACAAGTTGGGACTTCCCTGGTGGCGCAGTGGTTAAGAATCTGCCTGCCAATGCAGGGGACACGGGTTGGAGCCCTGGCCCGGGAAGATCCCACATGCTGCGGAGCAACGCAACTACTGAGCCTGCGAGCCACAACAATTGAGCCTGCATGCCTAGAGCCTGTGCTCTGCAACAAGGGGAGCCATCGCAGTGAGGAGCCTGTGCACTTCAACGAAGAGTAGCCCCTGTTCGCCAAAAACTAGAGAAAGCCCGTGAACAGCAACGAAGACCCAACACAGACAAAAAAAATAAAAATTAAAATTAACAAGTGACTTTGGCGGTTTTAATGGAGGTTAAGCAAGTGAGTGACATCAACCTTTACCTATTGTGAAACTTATATTTTCAAAAAAGAAAAATCAGAATCAGTATTACCCCCAAAGAGAAGTCTACAGAGAACATTTTATGATTTGAACCCTGAGGTTAAATTTCTATTCCCATCACACGTGGATTCGGAGATTTCTCCTCTAAAGAGTAAACGCTCAGGCTTCTGACATCTCTTTTCTCCCTTTGTGGATCAGTTAAATAAGTTTCTCAGCTCCCTCATCGTTAGGAAGGGAGGTTCTCTCTGTTGCGTGTCAGGATGGGCTGCAATTCAATGAGCTCCCCCTGACATCACATGCAACTAACCCTTCTCTCCCTCTCCCAGAACTCTCCCTGAATTAAATTGTTTCTCCTGGGATTTCGTCTCTGCCTGGACACACTGCTGTCAGTAACTACCCCCTTATCCAGTTCTTTTCCACTGATTTTCCTCTCATAGTTAGCAGACTCTTGAAGTTGCTTTAACTTCATGCCCTATTTCTCCAAAGAGTTCTAACCCTTGCTTAATTCATTTATTGGATGTTGTTTTTTGCAAGGTGACCCAGCAGTTTTTGCTTAATTGAGATTTTAGTATATCTCCACAAATCATATTTATATGGGGTCATTCTTTCCCCAACCTGGAGGAAAATATATACATGTTGAGAAGGAGGCTCCCTCCAAGGCCGTATGGGCTTGTGAGCAGTTGATGCCCAAGGAAAGGAGCCCCATGGAGCTAACTGGGGTGGCTGGCTTTTGGGCCTTTGGAATTTACTAGCAGCGGCTGCTATTTTTATAGAGCAGTGGTCATTGGCCAGGTACTTTGCTTTCATTAGCTCAGTTAGCCCTGATAATAAACTCACAAAGGAGGTACTGTGATAAATCCTACTTTATAGATGAGGAATCTGAGGCATAGAGAGTTTAAGTTACTTGCTCAGGGCCACACAGCTCACAGAGCCCAAAATCAAAATCTGGTCCGAACCTACCTCGGGGGATTTAAGGGGAGACTTTGAACACTGAGATAGTCATATCTGAAGTTTCCTATCCCCACTCTCTTCTTGACATACTTTCCTTCTTTCAAATTTGGATTAAAAAAACACAAAAGCTTCTAATTTCTCACCCTCTTCTTGTGTTGTTTTGTTTTGTTGCAGTACGCAGGCCTCTCACTGTTGCGGCCTCTCCCGTTGCGGAGCACAGGCTCTGGACGCGCGGGCTCAGCGGCCATGGCTCACGGGCCCAGCCGCTCCGCGGATCCTCCCGGACCGGGGCACGAACCCGTGTCCCCTGCATCGGCAGGCGGACTCGCAACCACTGCGCCACCAGGGAAGCCCTCTTCTTGTGTTTTTAAATAACTATCATACTGTCCTCCATAGTAGAAAAGACAAAAGAACAAGCAATCAGTGCTTGCCTTGACTGGTGCTCAGCTTTCTCTTTTGCATCTTCAACTCCATGTCTCACAGGTACCATCACAAAAACTATTTCCAAACTTGTGGGGAGATAATAAGTGTATGCATTGAAACTTGAAGGGAGGGGAAGAACAAAGTGTAAATCTTACCTTTGAGATACACATTGCTGGATTCAACAAATGATTACTGCTTTCTAGCCCCATGCCAGATAGATAATGGCATGAATCTTTATCTTAAGGAATTAAAAAAAACCCGACTGGGGTTGGGTGGAGATAGTTATAGAAGTGGCTATGGCAGAAGGCACAATGAAAGTAAGCGTTTTCTCTTGCAAATCTCTCTTCATCACCCTGTATTGCATCTCTCATGCACAGAATTCCTTAGGCAACCTTACTCAAAGCAAGGTTTCTCTTTAAACAGAAGAACTTGTGAAGACAGAAAACATGCAAAATTGGGTTCCAAATTACTTCCTGGTGGATTCTTTGCAACTTTGAATTTACTTCTCTTTAGTAAGTAAGGGAGAGATGCAGAAAGATGAATGAAGGATGCCAATCATGCTATATTGCCTTCTCTATCACATTAAAAAAAAAATAAAACTATTTGGGAAAATTATGCAAGTAGAAGATTATAAAGGTGTCCTATGAAGGAATAAAACTCATCTCTACCAAGGAATCCTACTATTTTAGAGTCATACCTGTTGAACCATGGGAGCTGGTTCAATGCCTCCCAAAATAAAATAAAACAAAAACCTGAGCCATTCTATTATCACTTCACTTCCTTTTAATATATCCTGAGATAAGCAGAAAAGATGGGTGAGAAAGGAAGTTACTAAATGATGCCCCCAAACTCTGAGTCATCTTGTCAATTAGATCATCAATAGATAAGACCAAGGATGGGTAGGCAAAAGCTAAGTGTGATTCAGCTAAAAGCTCAATATGGAAAGGTCCAAACCCAAATGTCATGAATTAGTCTGACTTTAAAATTTTTAAATAGTTTATTTAGAGGATTCCAACCGTTAAACTCAGTCAATCAGAAAAGCCCTGAAGGATCCAAATACATTGCTGCAGTGACTTTCAACAACCTCTAGGAACACATTCTTGTTTCCATCTGCAGCTTAGGTAGCTTGTGCTGTCAGCAGAAACCCCAAGATGGCATTCTTGCCTTACTTTTCTAAACGGTTCCCTTGGCTCAAAAACAAAACAAAACCTTCTGAAATGCTCACAAGATTGGATGACTCGATTTGGGGGAAGGGGGAGAGGGAGAAAGTGACATTCTTTCTATTACCTAATAATCATGGCTTTCTGAGTAGGTGGAAAAGGCAGTTGTCTACTGGATATGATTTTAGGTATGCTATAGAAAAAGGTCCTTTCGCACGATGATCTCTGCCTGCTGGTCAGCCATGCTGCGCAATAGGATTTTGAGACCTTCTTTCTATGTATTACCAGTGAGGCTATAGGAAGTCTTATGGTTGACATCGAGAAGCAGCCACACAGTCAGACAATGCCAGCCACAGATAAGGAAACTGGGTGTGTTATCTATCTAGCAGGGACCTGAAGGAAGAGGGCATAGGAAAGGTAAACTGGCTAAACCAGAGATTGAGGGGAAATAATGCTTGCTTTCAATTCCATTTTATAGTTTATAGTTTCTGTTCACTTACTATCTTGTTTTAATCTTTCTAACCATCCTGCATGTTAAACAAGATGAAATGCAGGTTAGGGAGCTGCTTACTGTCTAACGTCATGCAGGATAACACAAAGAGGTCAAGACATTGGGATGATGTTGGAGGGTCAGGATGAAAATCACCTTTTCCCTCTTGTGTGTATGTGGCCCCTTCCTCCCAGGCAGTTGCTTCCCACTTATAGTTTAACACACTCGAGCCTCTGCCATCACTTGCTCTGTTGTTAAATCCAACGTGCATGTTTCAGTCTCACTTCTCTTGATCTCTCAGTGGAAATTGACACTATTGATCATTCTCTTCTAAAAACACTTCCCCCCCGACTAGTTCTGAGATATCACACTTTCCCGGTTTTCCTCCCAGAGTCTGGTTTCCCCATTTCAGGTCTCCTATGCAGGCTGATTTGTCTCTACCAAATCATCACACGGAGAAGTTCCTCCTGGTCTCGCCTAGTTCTTCGGTTCTTTTCCCATATCTCACTCCATACATCTCTATTGTTCTAATTACTAGTGACTTGCAAATGTAAATTTCCAGCCCAGACTTCTCTGAATTCCAGACCTATACAGGTACCTACTCAACATCTCCACTTGGCTATCTCAAAGACACCTCAGATTCAGCATGTCCAACACACAGACTCAAAACAGGTCCTTTCATGCTTTCTACCTGAATAGTGTTTGCATCTGAAATGTTATTTAAGCCAGAGGTCTCAGACTCATCCTTGGCCGTTTTCTTTTCCTCTCCTCTGTAGCAAATCCATCACCAAGACTTCTCAATTTTATCTAATTATTTCTCAAATTTGTCCACTTTTCACTTTGCCACTGACTGCTGTTACACTAAATCTTATCCCCACCTCTCAACCAGACCTCCCACCCTTGTCCCTGTACCATTCTGTTTTCTTATTAATCTCCACAATGAAGTTAGAGTAATCTTTTCAGAACATGAACCTGGTCATGTCCATCACTTGTTTAAAATGTGTCGATGGCTCTCTATTGCCCTTGTGATGAGGACCAAAATTCTGATAATGTTTTACAAGGTCCTGTATGGTTGGAGTCCTGCCAACGTTTTTAACCCCTTCTTATACCTTCAGCCCCTGACCCCCAACCTCAGCTTGTTCTATGTGTTTCAACTTTATTTATTCTCTCTTGCTCCCAGGTCCCCATTCGTATCTTTTCATCCCCATCTGATCTTAGGGCAAGGGTCATCTTCTCAGTCAAGGCCCCCCCAGACGCCCTCCTCTCTCCCATTCTAAGTCAAATTCTTTTGGAATTATCCACTTTCAAAGAGTGGTTACCACCCTTCAACGTGCTTATCTCAGTTTGTCACTATGCATTCCTTGACACGATTATTTGATTAATGTGTATCCTCCCCATTATATTCTAGGCTTGATTTTTGCTTACCATTTAGTTTTAACTACAAACTCAGGGCCTGGCATATAGTAGATGCTCAGTTAATATTTGTTAACAGACCGAATATTGAGGAAGGAATAGCAAGATCCACATCTATTTCACTATTTTACTTAGTTCAAGCCATGATGTAGATTTTCAGAGATAACTAATATTACCTATTTCATACTTCAGGGGTCTTAAAGAATAATTTCCAATTTGGTTACTTTTTAATATCATCCAACAAGTCCCATAGTTGTTTTCAATGTAAAAATAAACATGATATAACCCTAAAATTAAACATCTGTTTATAGTAACTCCTATTTCTCTAAAGTAAACATCCAGATATATTCCATAAGTTATCAAGTTGGGTTTTTGTCATTCAGGAAAAGGAGAAAATTACATAGATAGAAGCCCTTATTGGAGGAGATGAATTTCCTTGCCCAAATCAGAGGAGTGCTGACTCAATGCCAGTTGCTGAGAGGATTCATGAAAATTTCCCTATTAAAATGTAACTACTAAAAAAAAAATGTAACTACTAGAACATGGACTGAGAAGAAGGAAACAATTTTAGTATGAAAATAGTCAAGTCAGATGTGTCTAAAAGTATTTGAGATTCATCTATCTCAGAAAAACATCGTGATGATCAAAATAAAACTGTTACGGGATGTAATCAAACTTACAAGTTTTTGCACAGCAAAGGAAACCATAAGCAAAACAGAAAAACCTATAGACTGGGAGAAAATATTTGCAAATGATGAGACCAACAAGGGCTTAATTTCCAAAATATACAAATAGCTCATACAATTCAATAACGAAAAACCAAACAACCCAATCGAAAAGTGTGCAGAAGAAGACCTAAATAACCTAAATAGACATTTTTTCCAAAGAAGACACACAGATGGCCAATAGGCACATGAAAAGATGCTCAACATTGCTAGTTATTAGAAAAATGCAAATCAAAACTACAATAAGGTGCCACCTCACACCAGTCAGAATGGCCATTGTTAAAAAGCCTAAAATAATAAATGCTGGAGAGGGTGTGGAGAAAAGGGAACCCTCCTACATTGTTGGTGGGAATGTAAACTGGTGCAGCCACTATGGAGAACAGTATGGAGGTTCCTCAAAAAACTAAAAATAGAGTTGCCATATGATCCAGCAATCCCACTCCTAGGTATCCAGACAAAACTATAATTCAGAAAGATACATGCACCCCTATGTTCACAGCAGCACTATTCACAATAGCCAAGACCGGGAAACAAGCTAAATGGCCATTGACAGATGAACGGATAAAGAAGATGTGATACACACACACACACACACACACTGGAATATTACTCAGCCATCAAAAAGAATGAAATAATGCCATTTGCAGCAACATGAATGGACCTAGAGATTATCATACTAAGCAAAGTAAGTCAGAAAGAGAAAGACAAATACCATATGATATCACTTATGTGTGGAATCTAAAATACAACACAAATGAACATATCTATGAAACAGAAACAGACTCACAGAAATAGAGAACAGACTTGTGGTTGCTAAGAGGGAGGGAAAGTGGGGGAGGAAAGGATCGGGAGTTTGGAATTAGCAGGTGCAAACTATTATATTTAGGATGGATAAACAACAAGGTCCTACTGTATAGCACAGGGAACTATATTCAGTATCCTTTGGTAAAGCATAATGGAAACAAATATGAAAAAGAATATATGTATCTATAACTGAGTCACTTTGCTGTACAGCAGAAATTAACACAACACTATAAATCAACTATGCTTCAATAAAATTTTAAAAAATGTTATAATGACATAAACATATCTTACAAACATAATACATCCTATAGATTTTCCTAGGGCCAATATGATAAAAAAAAAATTTCATAATTAGAGAAGCTAAAATTGGTAAGCATAGTCTTCATGCTAAATCTAATAATTGCTAAATCCAATAACTTGCACTTAAAAAATGACAAGATTCCTCTGAAAACAAATTTGTTAAGGAAATGTGACACTTCAGTGGACTGTGGTTTTTATTACAAACTTATACTTTGTACCTTATAGTTATGTTTCCATACCTTAAAGTTATGTTTCCAAAAGTACCTTATAGTCATGTTTACATACACCAGCTTGCTGGGAATATGTCGTTTAATTTGTTTAAGCTACTTGTTAGTAGCTGGATATTTTAAGGAATTTACCATTTTGGTTGAATCCAACAATAAATTAGTAGGTTATTTCCTAAACTGATTTTTTTTGGGTAGAAATTCAACTGATCTCTTTTAAAGCCCTGAAGTATATAGAAAAATTAATACCTAATTATAAACATAGATGCTTACAATAGATAATTTTTCTGGTTAATTTATCTTTTGCATTCACTTGTTATATTTATATAATAGTCATAACTAATAAAATGAAATAAATATTACTTTTCTTTCTTAAATATTATGCAGCTCTAACTTTTGATTCATCTTCAAGACAAGTTGAGGACAAATACAAAATCTGACAAATGTACTTTTTTTTTTTTATTTTTATTTTTTAACATCTTTATTGGAGTATAACTGTTTTACAATAGTGTGTTAGTTTCTCCTTTACAACAAAGTGAATCAGTTATACATATACACATGTTCCCATATCTCTTCCCTCTCGCGTCTCCCTCCCTCCCACCCTCCCTATCCCACCCCTCTCATGGTCACAAAGCACAGAGGTGATCTCCCTGCGCCGTGCCGGCAGCTTCCCACTAGCTATCTAATTTACATGACAAATGTACTTTTAAAGACAGAATTTTTTTCTTCCATCTAATTTAGGATCTCTGGGATAAACAAGATATTTTACATATGCTGATAGAAATAACTGACAGTTCAAGCTTCTGTGTGTTATACTTGTTAAAATATTTGCATTCAAAAGCAAAGTCAGAATTGTAGCTCAAGGCTATATGTATATCTTTCCTAAGGAACATAAGACCTAAATACCATTTTAAATTGTAATTGTTTTGAAATCATGCATTTAAAAATACAAACCTGCATTAAAAAAAAATAGGACATAGTCTCCTTCATTCAAGCTTTTTCACTGACTGTGTATATGCCACACACTGTGGCAAGTATTGGATATGAAAGGAGGGTTGAGTGCCTGTCCTTAAGAAGCCTGGAGTCTTCTGAGGGGACACGGACCACAAGCAGGTAATTGCAATACAGTATAACAAGTACTTCAACTGTGGTCATTACTGGATTCTGGGAGCAAATAGGAAGAGCTCAGAGCTGGTTATTAGTGATATTCACTGAGATTCTGGGTTTTCTTGGCACAAGTTAGGATTGCACTTCTTCACCTCTTTAAAGTTAGGCATGACTTATTTTGGCTAATGAAATATGGGTGGAAGTAACACAAGCCATATCTAGGTGGAAAGCCTTTTTCCTTCATGGTGACTGGCAATACTGCATATGGTGGAGGATCCAATGGGCTTGGACCCTGAAGGTAGATGATATGAAGCAGAGGCTCCAGTTAGCCTCAATGGACACACAGTGTGTCAGACATAAACATTTATTTTTTATTAAGCCACTGATATTTGGAGGATGTTTGTCACTGCAGCACAGCCTAAACTATACAGACCACTACATGTTTTACCCCAAACTCGGAAAACTAGAAAAGTTTTCCAGTGTGCACGAGGCTAAGCTGAGATCTGAAGGATGAATAAGACTTGTCCAGGTAAAGAATTGAAGGGAACAGTGTTTCAGAGGTAAAAGTACATGCGAAGGCTTGGAGCAGGATGAGAATTCAGCATGTTTGGGGAAGAGGTTTTTTTGTTTGTTTGTTTCTAATACAACTGGAGTATAGCAGTCCCACAGAGCTACTGGAGATTACTCTGAGTAGGGCCAATAGTCATTGCTAATCAAGGATAAGATTCCAAAGTATTTCTGCCCTGTTCATTTGGGCTCTAGGACACAGTAAGGAGAAATGAAGAACCAAACTGTTGTGGACCAAAATAATGGTAATTGTCCTTAATGGAAAATTCACCAGCAAAGTACAAAGTAGCTCTCCTCTTTCAGTAGGGGGTCTTTTTATCCCTTACTTACGTCCTTGCTTCAGTTTGTACTTTCTTCTTTACATATAGACTCAAATGAACCCTTCATCTCGTTAAAGTCTGTTATGTTTATGTCTTTTCACGTCTACTAGACTGTAAGCTTCTTGAAGGCAAGGCCCACGTCATTTTCATTTTTATGCATTGTAGGCACTCAAAAAATTCCTATTAAGACAGCTGCCATTATTTTAGAAACCTAAAAGCAGATCACAGCCTTGGCTAGTTTCTACATGGCTGCTTTAAAACGGAGATAAATCTCTGTGCACAGGTGAGGATATATCCATTTTTAAATGATCCAGAGATATGCTGAGGTCTTGTGATGACAGTGAAGGCTGTGAGCTCATGGAATTTGCTGCCCAAGACCTAGATTCTAGGGCCACCCCTTTTTGGTTGTAAGCTCTTGGGTTTAACTCTCAGTCTTAGTTTCCTAACTTGTGAACTGCATGGAAAGCCTGCCCTACTCACCTCTCAGGGCTATTAGGGGACCCAAATGACAACTCTGAGAACTTTTAAGTGTTGTACAAATATGATGTGATATTCATATTACTGCTGTTGGCAGCATGAACCTTGAATCATTAGAGGAAGTGGGTATAATGCAAAGCCTGTACAGTTGATGAGACCTGGGTTTGAATTCTTCCTGTTACGTAACCGTTGTATAATTTTGGTCAAGCAATACAATTCTAGAATATCACCAATTTCCCATTGATTTAGACTAAAATACATTTCTTATACAAGTATTCTCAGTAAAGAATACTAGAAGTGACATAATAGAAGGCCGTCGAGCTTCAAAATCATGAAGGCAGAATTCAAATCCTACCTTCACCACTTATTAGACATGTGACCTTGGTTAAGTTAACTACCTCGTAGAGCCTCAATTTCCAGATCAATATAATGGGGATGGTATTACCCCGTTTCCTAAGGTTAAGAGACCATTTGAAGTAGAAAGTGTTGTTTTATTAAGCCTTTGAAATGTTAACATGTCTGTTTGCCATGGAGCAAACTTCAGCCCTAAGAATTCTGAATCCAGGCTTAGTACTTTTCTTAGGTCATAGAAAAGGCTTAGTAATATTTAACTACTATTAAAGGGCACCTTCTCTTATCCTAACATAGAGAAAATGACTGAATAAACTTAAACCTAAACCTCAGGTCAATTTGTGACTCACCAGACCAGACAAGATTCCTATTAACCTGGAGGTGGCCGAGGCAGCTCTTGAGGCCCCACATTTCCTCATCTTCCCTTTCCAAGGAATGGCAATGACTTGTTTTCCCCAGGGTTATACAAGGAGATTTAGGAGAAAAATAAGAGATATGGGCCACAACCCAATAAAGGTCACTGCACAAACAAGACAAATTTTTGTCTGTTTTCTTAAGTACACAATCTTGGTCCAATAAATTTGTTCCCCGTGGCCACTGTCATGGTCCACCCAGCTGACTGCTGGATTAACTCTACTTTTGAGCAGGCAGATGAGCGAGGCTTCCAGAGAGAAGCAGGTTCACCGGTGTGCCAAGCCTCCCCTCACGCACAACCTCTGAGCTCCATTCCTTGGGCTGTTTGCTAGCCACTCGCCTTCACTGTGAGTGTGGTTTGTGCACAAGCAGTATCGTCATCTTCTGGGATCTTGTTAGAAATACCAACTCTCAGGGCTCACCCCAGACCTACTAAACCAGATCTGCATTTTAACAAGATTCACGTACACTTTAGTGAAGCACTTGGCTACAAAGTCTAAATAATACCTGACACCAGGTGCCAAAGAGAGCCATTCCTTAGGACTTACTTCAGATATCCCCCCAAAATCTCTTCACCAAAATTCTTAAACTAGACAAGATATTCGGTTAAAGCTGCACTGGTCTCTCTGCCCTACCACACATGCACACTCTGAGTGCAATAAAGATATTATTACTCACTTTCTAACAAAGGATCTAAAGATTTCACGAGTAGTGGAAAATCATACAGCTAGGCAGTTGCTAAAATGTAGAATAACCTTCCTTTTCTGTAACTATTGGTTTTGGCTGATAGAAGTCATGCATACAGTCATATTTCAGAGAAATTACCATGCCTTAATGAGAACTTTAAGTTGAAGGAAGACATTTCAGTCAAATGAGAGTGAAATTGATATGATCAAAATGAAATATGTGGCATATTTATCTAATCAGCTAGAGCTGCAATCTCGAACCAGAGTCATTTACAGCTCAACCAACTCATCTAGTCATTATCAGCTAATGATACAATGAGTGATTACCCCCACATTGAGATAATAAGTGAGTTCATGAAAATCAGCCCGTCTATTATAAAGTGTGACAGGTAGGACCGAAAATAAGGTCTTTGAATGCAGTGAGTGCCGGGCTTACCTGACAAAAATTTAATAGGAAAAAATGGAACTGCATAGTTGTAAGATGAGGTATGTCCTTTTTGGAAAGCAATTTAGCAATTTGTATCAAGAATCATTAAAATGTTCACACTTTTGCATCATGTAAATTTTCTTTTTTCTTTTTCTTTTCTCGTTTGAAACAGTATCAAACTTTCAAAAATTGCATCTGAAATACAAAGAATTTTCCTATACCATTTGAGAGTAAGTTGCTGATATGATACCCTTATCATCCTTGAATATATTAGAGTGAATTTCTTACAAATGAATACATTTTTCTGCATAACCACAACACAACCATCAAAATTAGGAAACTAACACTGATACATTACTACCATCTTGTCCTCACACTATATTCATTTTGCTAAATATCTCAATGATGTCTTTCCTGTAAAAGGATCCAGGTCAGAATTACATTTTGCTTTTAGTTGGCATGGCTCCTTAGTCTCCTTCAATATAAAACAATTCCCCCTTTCTTCCCTTGCTTTTCACGGTCATGCTGCTTTTGAAAACCGCAGACCACTTATTTTGTAGATGGAACCTCAATTTGGGCATGTCTGCTGTTCCCTTAAGATTTGATTCAGGTTATATGACTTTGGTAAGAATATCACAGAAGTCATGGTATGTTCTTCTCATTGAATCATATTGGGTGGCACATAAGTCTTATTAGTCTTTTTAGTGGTTATATTAACTTTAGTCACTTCATTGTGGTGGTATCCACCAGCTTTCTCCATTGTAAAATCATTCTTTTTTCCCTTTGTAATTAATACCTATTAGGCAAGAAGTTACTTTGAGATGATAGAAATATTCTATACCTCACCAAATTTTCAACTTACTAATTAATATCATTAGTTTATTTGGATTATCATAAACTCATGTATTCCTATTTCATTCAAAAGGTTTTTAATCTGTTACTTCATTATTTATTTTGCTACTCAAATTCTTCCAGATCCGGCCAGTGGGAACTCCTTCAAGTTGGCTTTTGTGTTGTTTTGACATGCATTCATCATTCTTTGAGCACTTTCTCTTTGGCACAAGATGTTTCAGGCTCATCTTGTACTTTTCCTGCACTGGAACTGGAATCTTCTATTTCTCCAAGAAGGTTTGCTTACTTTTAGTGCAAAATTATATTTAGAAACCAAAATCTGGGAGCTAGATGTGCTCATTGCACAGTGATTCCCAGTCCTTGTCTGTAGACAGAGCTAGGAACTGAATAGATGTAGCTATAGCCATCTCTCTCTATAGCTATATAGAGATATGTATAGAGGTATTTATATCTATGTATTAAACTGTGAGTACAAACTGACACTTTCAATTTGAATCTGACACCACATGGTTTGTTGTAGTTTTCCTTCTTTCAGTAATTCCCTTCTTTGACAATGAGAAATCAGACTTCTGTTATTGCTAATGTATTGAGTTATTTGATTACCCACTTATGTGTAACCAATCTCCAGTCACTGCCACCGCCCTTCTTTCCCATGAGGTTACCCTTGTTGACCTTCTCTCAGCCTCTAGGGATTTCACCACCCTACCTACTATGCCTTACTCCGTGTAACAGCTTTTGTGTATAGCATACTTAACGTATTTGGAGTTCAGTTTCATTATTTTCCAGGAATTTTAGGAATGTTTAATTTATAGGACCTTATTTATGTCTGTAAGCCAATCAGAACAGTTTCTTTTAATTAAAAAAACTTTATAATCTAATTTACTAATGCCTCCAGAGATAGGAAAATGTTTCACATTTACACTATGAGAGGTAAAGAACTTTCTGAGTTATAGACACACACACACACATATATATATTTATATATATAAATATTTACATATATATATATATATATATATAAAGAGAGAGAGAGAGAGAGAGAATATATCTTCAGTTCTACAACTTTATTCATAGGTTAAGAGCAAGACAGCAACTCACAGGTCCAGATGTCATAGAGCTGTTCACTCTCCTTGTGAGCATGAAATTCTTAATTAATTTGAGTTCAAAGTAGACAAACATACAAGCAAAAAAGACTAAAAATGTAGATTCTCTATTCTTTTACCCAATAGAGAGTAGACCTCTATGGTCCATTAGTCCATTTCCATATATTACCAAATAGTCAGACCATAAAACCAAATTCCACTAATTATTGCTGCCACCATAACTTATACTTCATGAACCAGAAACAAAAACAAAATGCAAAATTAGAGGAGAGAGCGGGGAAAAATGCTACAGAAACACAGAGACAGAAGCAAGGGTATGCTGTGATTCTAGTGGCCATCTACACCAGTTCACCTGGGACAGTCCCAGTTTACCTCTGTTGTCTTTTAATTATTAATCTTCTTTTTCACTTTCAGAGGGTCTCAGTTTAGATGATAAATTACATGGCCAGGCGTGAAGGGATCAAATCTCAATCTCAGTAATTTTTCCAGAAAACATCCTAGAAGAGGAGACCACAAATAATAGAAGTCTTTCTGAAGTGTTTCCACCCAATTTACACTTAAATAGGTCAGAACATTAGCTGACACATTACAAACATTCAAAAATATTAGCCATTATGGTGGTTATTATTACGTTTGATGTGACTGGACAACCTGAGCAAATATAGGGCACTGCTGTGGCTGACACTTCATGAGGGAAATCTTGGATTTGGGGTGCTGACTGGAGTGCTCTGGGCTACCACAACTAAGATGTAGAGAAAACTCATATGCATGGAGGTGGAGCTCCCTGCTGTAACTACTCCTGTTATTACTTGTTCATTATTTTCCATTGCCTGGTAGTTGTAAATAAACTACAGCAAATTTAAGCTTTTTCTTTCTCTATTTATTGTTTGGATAGAGATCTCAATAATTTGCAGACTCATCTGAACTCATAAAAGCAGACAAGCCTGGATGTTATAAAGAGTCATGGGAAAAACAGAGCAATTCAAGAGTAGGGGACACATCTTTATCAACCAAATTGTCTCTTATTATCAAAGAAATAGAATAAAACTAGAAGTTTTCAAATAAATTTTCTTATCAAGATTCAGGAGGAGAGGCAGGAGACAAGATGGTAGAGTAGAAGGCCTTGAGTTCACCTCCTCTCATGAAAACACCAAAATCACAACTAACTGCTGAACAAACATTGACAAAAAAGATTCGAACCTACCACAAAAGATATTCTACACCCAAAGACAAAAACGAAGCCACAACAAGATGCTAGGAGGGGCACTTTTATGATACAATCAAATCCCATACCCACCAGGTGGAAAATAATTATATCACAGAGGTTCTCCCACAGGAGTGAGAGTTCTGAGCCCCACATCAGGCTCCCCAGCCTGGGGGTCTGGCATCAGTAGGAGGAGGCCCCGGAGCATTTGGCTTTGAAGGCCAGCAGGGCCTCAGTGCAGGAGCTCCACAGGACTGGGAGAAACAGAGACTCCACTCTTGGAGGGCACACATAAGTTTTCACATGCAGTGGGACCCAGAGCAAAGCAGTGACTCCATAAGAGCCTGGGTCAAACTTACCTGTGGGTCTTGGAGAGTCTCCTGGGGAGGTGAGGGTTGGCTGTGGCTCACTGTGGGAGAAAGGACACTGGTGGCAGGGGACCCAGGGAATATTCATTGGCGTGAGCTCTCCTGGAGCTTGCCAGTTTGGCACCAAGACCTGGCTCCAGTGCTGGGATGCCTCAGGCCAAACAACAGGATGGGAACACAGCCCCAGCCATCAGCAGACAGGCTGCCTAAAGTCAACCTGAGCCCACAGCTGCCTATATACATACCCCTTGACACATCCCTGTCCACCAGAGGGACAAGACCTAGCTCCACCCACCAGTGGGCAGGCACCAGTTCCTCCCACAAGGAAGCCAGCACAAGCCCCTGGACCAACCTCACTCACAAGGGGCAGACACCAGAAGTAAGAAGAACTACAGTCCTGCAGCCTGAGGAACAGAGACCGCAAACACAGAAAGTTAGACAAAATGAGACAGCAGAGAAATATGTTCCAGACAAGGGAACAAGATAAAACCCCAGAAGAATAACTAAGTGAAGTGGAGATAGTCAATCTACCTGAAAAAGAATTCAGAGTAATAATAGTAAAGATGATCCAAGATCTCGGAAAAAGAATGGAGGCACAGACTGAGAGGATACAAGAAATAATAAAGAGCTAGAAGCTTTAAAGAACAAACAGAGATGAACAACACAATAACTGAAATGAAAAATACACTAGAAGGTATTAATAGCAGAATAAATGAGGCAGAAGAATGAATAAGTGAGCTGGAAGACAGATTGGTGGAAATCACTGCTGCAGAACAGAATAAAGAAAGAAGAATGAAAAGAAATAAGGACAGTATAAGAGACATCTGGGACAACATTAAATGCCCCAGCGTTTGCATTATAGGGGTCCCAGAAGGAGAAGAGAGAAGGGGCCTGAGAAAATATTTGAAGAGCTAATAGCCAAAAACTTCCCTAACATGGGAAAGGAAACACACAAGTCCAGGAAGTACAGAGAGTCCCATACAGGATAAAACCAAGAAGGAACACACTGAGAAACATATTAATCAAATTGGCAAAAATTAAAGACAATGAGAAAATATAAAAAGCAACAAGGGAAAAGCAACAAATAACATACAAGGGAATCCCCATATGGTTATCAGCTGATTTTTCAGCAGAAACTCTGCAGGCCAGAAGGGAGTGGAACAATACATTTAAAGTGATGAAAGGGAAAAAGCTACAACCAAGAATACTCTACCCAGCAAGGCTCTCATTCAGATTCCACAGAGAAATCAAAAGCTTTACAGACAAGCAAAATCTAAGAGAATTCAGCACCACCAAACCAGTTTTACAAAAAATGTTAAAGGAACTTCTCTAGACAGAAAAGGCCACAACTAGAAACAAGAAAATTATGAATGCGAAAGCTCACCAGTACAGGTAAATATACAGGAAAGGTAGGAAATCATCCACACACAAATATGATATCAAAATAGCAAATGTGAGGAGAGTACAAATGCAGGATATTGGAAATGTATTTGAAATTAAGATACCAGCAACTTAAAACAATTTTGTGTATATATAGACTGCTACATCAAAACGTCATAGAACCGCAAACCAAAAATTTACAATAGATACACACACAAGAAAATGGAATCCAAACACAACACTAAAGTTAGTCATCAAATCACAAGTGAAGAGAACAAAAGAGGAATGGCTGTTTTAGGTGACTGAATAAGTTTTTTTGTGTGTGCTGTGCTTATTTCTATTTTTCAATAGTATTTTTTAAAACCATGAATAATCAGTGTTGAGATTCTGTAAAACAATTTGGTGATATAAGAGCATTAAAATATTCCTATCATTTGATCTAGCAGCAACCTGGCCTAAAACAAATATAAAATGTAGACAAATGTAAGGCATAAGATTATTTAAAATATTATTTATGATAGTGAAAAACCGGAAGCGACTCAAATATTCGATAATGTGAGTTTGGTTAAATAAATCGTGGTACTGTCAGGTTATCAAATACTAGGCAGTTGTTAAAATATGTGGCCAAATAATTTTTTGCCACATTGGGGAAATACTTATGATACTATGCTAAGAGACAAAAACTGGCTATTAAATTTTGTATAGTCCATTCTGTAAGTTTATATTCTATTCATAATATATAGAAATGCATTGAAAAATACTGAAAGAGAATGCACTAAAATTTAATAGTGATTATACTTGGGTGATTTTAAGTTTTCTTCACTACCCTGAATTTCCCAAACTTTTAAATAATAAGAACACATGAAAAAACAGAGTTGGAAAAAGAGATTATGAACATTGTACAGCAACATAAAAATTATACATGATGAATGGAAAGGGTAGATGAAATTAGAGGTACACTTACGTTTTCAACTGAAGATCTGTGAAGCCCTGACTGCCAGCGTGTCAGTATTTGGAGATGGGGACTCTAGGGAAGTAATTATGTTTAAATGAGGTCATAAGGGTGGGGTCCTGATCTGATAGGATTAGTATCCTTATAAGAAAATACCCCAGAGACCTGGTTCTCTCTCTCTCCCTGAGCACACACTTAGGAAAAGGCATATGAGGACATAACAGCAGGGTGACTATCTACAAGCCAGGAAGAGAGGTCTCACCAGAAACCCAATCAGCCAGAATCTTGACCTTGGACTCCTCAGCCTCCAGAACTGTGTGAAACAAACGTCTGTTGTTTAAGCCACCCAGTCTATGGCATTCTGTTTTGGCAGCCCAGCGGAATAATACACTAGCTAAAAAAATAAACCAGTCTTTTTAAAGTGGAAAGAAACACTCCAAAGAGTAATATCTGCTGGGTTTACCCCTCCCTGTCCCATTTCTAAACACAACAGGAAGCCAGTGGGTTATCAGGTGAAAAATTGTAGGTCAGGGGACAAGTCCTAATGCTTTTGGTGGAGGACAAGCTCAAGGTGGGCCACCAGGGTGTGGCCGCCCAACTCCTGGAGCACTGTGTTCAGTGTTGGTGCCTGAAAAAGGAGGTCATTGGCTGAGCAACACATTCAGAGATTACATAGGTCTGTGAAGGCTTTTCCAGAAACAACTTCTGGGCTGGTGGGTAGAGAGGGAACAGTGTCTTCAAGTATTAACACCCAACACTTTTAGCATTCTCTTCTACCTCTAAGATTCTCTTAGAAGCTCTCTTTAAATAACAGATAGGAATTTCACCGATTATATATCAGATTTCAATTTTCTTTATCCTGTTCTATGCTAAGTTAAAGAAAGAATAGAGAGTTTTGTTTTCCATTTTTGTAAAAGGAGGTGTAAAGGAGCAATAGTGTCGCACACAATCTTATTATCTAGCAGAACATGAAAGTCATTGACTATTCAAAGGCTCCAGTGAGCAAGCAAGAGGGCATGTCAAGGAAGGAAGATGGCAGATGTCTGCACACTATGGAGTGGGCTGCATACCACGGTATCAACATTAATGTGTTCTTCCTAAAAATCTCAGGACTTTTTCGTGAAGTGGATAAAATCCAAATAACGACGTAATCTATGCTTTTGCAAATTAGCTACAAGCCACCTAGTTTCTCAGCAATTACTTGACGTTTTTATCTACCTCTAAATGTTACTGACCTTAAAAAAAAAAAAATCTGATCAAAGGCTGTGGAAATTCTAACCCCTGCAGCAAGTATTAAATTGGTCCATCCTGTGTCCTATGCTGACAAATCGTTATACTCTAGTGCCTCACGACCCACGAGTGACTCAGTTAGATGCACGGATGTAGTAGCAATGTTTTAAAGTTGTCTACACTTGACTTTATTCCTTTAAAACAACAGCCAACCCTCCCAGCCCCTTTAAATCTCCCCAAACCTAATAAATAGAAATGTCTTTCCTTCTATATAGTCCAGAGCACACGTGAGGACAACTGCACCTTGTGGGTGGTCACATAAAACGAGCACAAACACCTTGTGTGATAAATCTCTCTCTTGTAACCAGCTTCCTCTCAAATGAGGCTTCTTTTTTTCTTTTTGCGGTATGCAGGCCTCTCACAGTTGTGGCCTCTCCCGTTGCGGAGCACAGGCTCCGGACGCGCAGGCTCAGCGGCCATGGCTCACCGGCCCAGCCGCTCCACGGCATGTGGGATCGTCCCGGACCGGGGCCGGGGCACGAACCCATGTCCCCTGCATCGGCAGGCGGACTCTCAACCACTGCGCCACCAGAGAAGCCCTAATTTGGTATTTTTGAAGATGTATTCTTGTCTTGAGAAGTTACCTGTTGGATATGTCTAAACACTACCTTTCACAAAAAATCGTAATTTTTTCAACATTAAAGGCCATTTCATACATTCCTGTTGTACATACTATAGTGCCAATTACTGTATGGGACACGACATAAATGCACGTGTAAATTAGGTTCAGAAGGCATATATCTAGAGAAAAACATGGTTCGAAAGGATACATGCACCCCAATGTTCATTGCAGCACTGTTTACAACAGCCAAGACATGGAAGCAACCTGAATGTCCATCGACAGATGAACGGATAAAAAGATGTGGTACATATATACAATGAAATATTACTCATCCATAAAAAACAATGAATTATGCCATTTGCAGCAACATGGATGGACCTAGACTTTATCATACTAAGTGAAGTAAGTCAGACAGAGAAAGGCAAATTTCATATGATATTGCTCATATGCAGAACCTAAAAAAATGATACAAATGAATTTATTTACAAAACAGAAACAAACTCACAGACTTAGAGAATGAATTTAAGGTTACCAGATGGGAAGGGTTGGGGGGAGGGATAGACTGGGCGTTTGGGATTGACATGTACACACTGCTATATTTAAAATAGATAACAAACAAGGACCTACTATAAAAAAAATAAAGAAAAAAAAGACTTTTCTGTCTGGTCTACTAGAATATATGATGTTACTATTTTTGTGTAGCGTATTCAGTGAACAGAGAGAAATGGTTGTTTGGGGATAAGACAGATTCTTTCCTTGTTTGCCTACTGTACGCTTATTAGAACAGTGTTCTGATGTGTGTGTGCTCGCATATGCACGTGTAAGCTTACACATGCGCACACGAGGTAAACTCTCAGAGAACCAATGGAACCAGCCTGACATCTAGTTGCTCTGACAGCTTATATCTGAAACAGTCAGCTGCAACTTACTTAAGTAACAGAGTTCGGCCTGTTCATTGTTTTTAGTAACCACTGAAAGAGGCCGCTGGCTTGAACAAAAGTTAAACCATTTGCTTAATATTTATGGAATGCCTCCCTGCGCACAGTGAGACATGAAACTGTTGTTAGTGCTTTAAACAACTTCCCCCCACTCAACAGTCTCTATAAAAAGCCCTCAAGGGGCTTCCCTGGCGGCGCAGTGGTCGGGAATCTGCCTGCCAATGCAGGGGACATGGGTTTGGGCCCTGGTCCGGGAAGATCCCACATGCCGCGGAGCAACTAAGCCCGTGTGCCACAGCTACTGAGCCTGTGCTCTAGAGCCCGCGAGCCACAACTACTGAGCCTGCGTGCCACAACTACTGAAGCCCGCGTGCCTAGAGTCCACGTTCCGCAACAAGAGAAGCCACCGCAATGAGAAGCCCACGCACCTCAACAAAAAGTAGCCCCCACTCACCACAACTAGAGAACGCCCGCGCTCAGCAACAGAGACCCAATGCAGCCAAAAATAAATAAATGAAATAAATAAATTTATTTTTTTTAAAAAAAGCCCTCAATGCAGGCCTTCCAGCAACATCTGACTCTGTCCAGAGCGGGAGCTGGACTGCTCTGATGTCTCTCTGTGCCGGTTCTGCATCCTTACCTTGCTGCCTTCCCATTCACTTCCTTTAGATCCATACTTCATTTGCACTCTCTATTTGGTATGTGACCAACATTTAGGTTTGGATTCTGTCTCTCAGAAGGACACTTCTTGCTCACTACCAGCTCAGGGTCTCAGAACCACTGACCAGAACAGAGGCCAAGCGTCCCACTTGCTCAGTGGGGAAGATCAGACAATTGAATGTATTTTAGACTCGACTGTGTAACACACCCACAAATGCGAAGATGGGCTTCCTTCAGCCGGGAGAACTAAGCGTGCAAATGAAAGAGCTATTACATCCTAAAAGCACAACCTTTTCAATTCTTCAAGGCTTGTGGAGGAATTGTGGAAAACACAGTGCCCATGATGCTGAACAAGCAGGCAGGAGTCTCACTGTAAACCCACATGGAACTACAAAGACTTGGGCTGCAAGTCAGAAGGGAAGTGAAAGTTTTGCTCCCTATTTGCCCTGTTGGATCAGTTATCCTTTCAGGGATGTCTCCCACTTAGGGTATATGCAGAAAAAGCCACGCAAAAGAAAGCAGAAGCAAAGCCGTTTCTTCAGTATTTTTGGCAATGAAGAAAGTCAAGCCTTGACCCTCGAGCATGAGTGTCCTGAGCACTTGAAAACACCTCCTCCACCTTGTGTTAGAGGTTCTCCTGCTTCTTCCCTTTGCCTTGCCTGCTGCAGAGGCTCCACAAGTAAAAGGCCCACATGACCCCCTATATCTTATGGCAAATAACTGACAAATCACTGGGTATAGAATTTATGATCAACAGCTTGGTGTGAGGATTAAAGGAAATAGTTATGAGAAAAACACCCGGCACGTAATTGGCACATAGTGAGTACTCAATACACATTGTTTGCTTATTTGCTTGTTTGTATATGTCCCTACTGTAGTTCCAGAGAGGATTTAAAGCAGCTTATGAAAATAATCATGAAGAGTCTAACAATGATGTAACTGATGACTCTGGACCCTAGAGTAAAAATATAGAGAACATTCTCCCTAAATTTTTCCTACACCTTACCACTCAGCACCCCCAGGTACTGCTCCTAAATATGTCTACCAAGGCATTTTCTATTTAAATTAATACATCTATTTCTAAAACTCTGGCCCTCAGAGAAGCAATCTGCACACTGCATAACCTCTCTATTGAGTCTGCCACCATTCCTGGGGGTTAGTTACTTTGAGACAATTACCAGTACCATGGGGTAAACAGAATCAATAAAAGTTACAAGATGGTCAAAAGGATACCTGTGTCCAATCAGACAGCATGTGCCTTGACAGACAGAATATATGTATTGAGACGATGCAAGCAGCTTGGTGGAAAACCACACCAGGAGTAGGAAGCAAATCTTCCACGTGTCTGAGCCAGGGAGACTGCAGTGGAAATGTGCCCGCTTAGGAAACCAGTTTTTTGCTTTATACTCTATGTTGTTATGTGAGTTTTGGGACGTTGATGAAGATTATGCCTCCCAGTTCTTTCCCATCTCCCAGTTTATGCAGACATGGAAGATTTTTTTTAAAATTAATTTTTATTGGAGTATAGTTGCTTTACAATGTTGTGTTAGTTTCTACTGCACAGCAAAATTAATCAGCTATACATATACATATATCCCCTCTTTTTTGGATTTCCTTCCCATTTAGGTCACCACAGTGCATTAAGCAAAGTTCTCTGTGCTATACAGAATGTTTTCATTAGTTATCTATTTTATACATAGTATCAACAGTGTAAATGTGTCAATCCTAATCTCCCATTCCTCCCACCCCCTCTTCCCCCTTTGTATCCATACATTTGTTCTCTATTTCTGCTTTGCAAATAATATCATCTATACCATTTTTCTAGATTCCACATATATGCGTTAATATACAATATTTGTTTTTCTCTTTCTGACTTATTTCACTCTGTATGACAGTCTCTAGGTCCATCCATGTCTCTACAAATGACCCAATTTTGTTCCTTTTAATGGCTGAGTAATATTCCATTGTATATATGTACCACATCTTCTTTATCCATTCCTCTGTTGGTGGACATCTAGGTTGCTTCCATGTCCTGGTTATTGTAAATAGTGCTGCAAGGAACATTGGGGTGCATGTGTCTTTTTGAATTATGGTTTTCTCTGGGCATATGCCCAGTAGTGGGATTGCTGGGTCATATGGTAGTTCTATTTTTAGTTTCTTAAGGACGCTCCATACTGTTTTCCATAGTGGCTATATCAATTTACATTCCCACCAACAGTGCATGAGGGTTCCCTTTTCTCCATACTCTCTCCAGCATTTATTGTTTGTAGATTTTATGATGATGGCCATTCTGACCAGTGTGAGGTAATACTTCATTGTAGTTCTGACTTGCATTTCTCTATTAGTGATGCTGAGTATATTTTCATGTGTCTCTTGGTCATTTGTATGTCTTCTTTGGAGAAATGTCTATTTAGGTCTTCCGCCAATTTTTTGATTGGGTTGTTTTTTTTGATATTGAGCTGTGTGAGCTGCTTGTATATTTTGCAGATTAATCCTTTGTCAGTTGCCTCATTTTCAAATATTTTCTCCCATTCTGAGGGTGGTCTTTTCATCTTGTTTATGGTCTCCTTTGCTTTTAAGTTTAATGAGGTCCCACTTGTCTATTTTTGTTTTTATTTTCATTACTCTAGGAGGTGAGTCAAAAAAGATCTTGCTGTGATTTATGTCAGAGTGTTCTGCCTGTGTTTTCCTCTAAGAGTTTTATAGTGTCCGGCCTTACATTTAGGTCTTTGATCCATTTTGAGCTTATTTTTGTGTATGCTGTTAGGAAGTGTTCTGATTTCATTCTTTTACATGTAGCTGTCCAGTTTTCCCAGCACCACTTATTGAAGAGGCTGTCTTTTCTCCATTGTATATTTTTGTCTCCTTTGTCATAGATTAAGTGACCATAGGTGTGTGGGTTTATCCCTGGGCTTCCTATCCTGTACCATTTATCTATATTTCTGTTTTTGTGCCAGTACCAAACTGCCTTGATTACTGTAGCTTTGTAGTATAGTCTGAAGTCAGGGAGCCTGATTACTCTAGCTCCATTTTTCTTTCTCAAGATTGCTTTGGCTATTAGGGGTCTTTTGTGTTTCTATACAAATTGTAAAATTTTTTGTTCTAGTTAGACATGGAAGTTTTTGGAAGGAGGCTGTCACTACCCAGTCAGTTCTCTGAAACAGAAAATCTTGGTGGTGAGAAGAATGTTACTTTCACATCCATGTCCATTTATGCCACAGCAGCTCCCTTTTCTTGGGCAAAAAGGACTTAAGACTGAGTGATAAAGCAAAAAACAAGTATCCTATTTTTCATTTTACTTCCTGGCCTGACTGTCTGGAAGTGGCTGATGCAGAAGTAGTTTCATAACAATTAACTAAGTTTCCATCCAGGGTACTGTTTTGCATTTATGGAAAAAACTGTGGAATATGTTATTCGAGTACAGGTTGGTCAACATTACAGTTCCTGAAAGGGACCTTGGAATTTGATGTGGCATCAACTAAATATATTTAGTTCTGAGCAGAGGTAACCACTGCAGTGGCCTCCTTCACTAGCAGTTTGAGAAATTACCAATGAACCAAAAGATTTGGGAGAATCAGAAAGAGGACAGCTGGGGTTTTCCTTACTGTGAAATCAAAACACCTCCCAAGCACTTCTTCTTTTAATCCTGAAGAAAAACTTCATTCTAATTACTCTATTAGTGAGAGCTGAACAGTGTGAGATCCACTGTGAAATGAATATTCCTACATAAAAAACCCCAGCATATTCATCTTTAAAAAATTTAGTCTCTTAATGGGATTCATGACTTAGTCACCTTTTGTACTGCTTTCTGTTTGATTATAATTTTATCTATTAATCATGTTAATCCAATAGACTCTGCCTTAATCAAATGTGAGTCAATTACCCAGTACTTCAATTTATATTTTTTAATGAAAGACATTTTTAAAAATTGAATGCCAATTAGGGCCAAGCCAAACTTGTTCATAAAGTTTGAGTTATCACAGAACAGTATGAGCCCTTGACTATACCTGTATTTTCAGCTCCTTCTGATAAGGGTGTGCTGTGTGCTTTCAGACACAGCCATTAACCTCTCTGTAATTCCTGGTTTTCCACCTGTGAAATGAGAATACTACTTCTGGCTTGGGAAATGATTTTATGACTCAGTTGAAGAATGCAGCTAGAATACTATTTTTTTTAAAAAAGCTTTTTGTAATTTTGCTGTTAACTTCTTACCGTAAGTGGTTTTGTTTTTCCTTAGCACCAATCCACTTTTCAACATCACTAGAGAACTATACATAAATCCACTGAGAGGGATGTGAGACTGAGAAGGGTTCCTCTGGAACAGAGATTCTTTATCATGGACATTGATGGACAGAGTGACAAGGATTTTTTATCCACAGGCCTCCAGAAATTAAGTCCAAGTGGCCTCCTGGAGCTCTGTGCTGGGAAAGGCTGTAAGGTTCAGCAGAATAGAGCCCCTTGCTCTGTTCAGGAATGGGCAGTGGTGGCATCAGTGCAGACAAAACCAGCTGATAGTGTAAGGGGCTCCTTGTGCTCCACTGATACTGCGTACAAAGTAGCGTGTGTACATTTCTCTAGAACGAGAGTGCATAGTTATTCTTTTAATTTTCAGTAAGATTTTACAAACCACTGTTTTAGGATCAAATGGACTATGAAGTCAGAGGCCCAAACCTTGGGCTAGGACTAAGGCCAGAGGATCATCTCCACTCATTCAATGGGAGAGGAAAGAGATCTCATCAGCAGACAAGTGTTTCTGTTTCGTTCTGCAAAGCTGGCTGCCATTACACTGTCTGAAATTGGGGATCTGGACTTCTCGGGAAGAGGGCTCTTTCACACTTTTTGAAGTTTACGGAGGTAATGATAGTTATTTCATTCCCTTTCTTTTCTGCTCCAAGTGCCCTACTCCTCTGGTATTTAGCTCTGTTGCTGAGTTGAAATCACGTTAGTGTATTACAGGCTAAGCCAGCTGAGAGCATTCTGCGGAGAAATGACAAGTGAGCTTGCTGGTGGTGAAAAGCTCTCTAATGGCAGGTGGCAGCATGACGCATTGGTGCTTCTTGATGGACAGCTAGAGAACTGTTGTCAGTTTCCAGATTCTCTATCACGATAGTTCCAAGGAAAATCATTTGTATTAATTATCACCAAGGAGGGGCGACCTGTGCAGAGAGCTTCTGTTCCATAAGGTGGCCTGGGCAGCTGTCTGGGTCAACTGAGATGTTCTGACCCTTCTGCTAATAAGCTCCTGTGGCCATTCCACCTAAATCAAAGCCTTACATTTCCCAGGGGCTCAAGGCTGCTTGGAAACAACACTCCACAGGAGTCACTACTTCTGAGTTCTAGTGCCGCTGTTAAATGCTAGTGGGCAGAACTTTTCATTTGCATATGATTAGAATGAAGACCTTTTGCATTCCAACCTGTGTGATCATCTGAGAATCTTACTCTTTGTTTCAATCAGGGCTTGGTGTTGATGGCTGCTACAAGGATGCAGGGTTATTCACACCCGGGGGCAGCATGAAATTCAACTGTGGGCAAGTATCCCGTGTCCTCTAATTCTCTACTAGCCTTCTTGTTGACACTGAATGCCTGGATTCTGGGTCCTGAGGCTTCTCCCACTCTAGCCCCCAGCAAGGATGCCAAAGAACCTCTTGTGAGATAGACAAAGAAAGATTTTACCATGCTTGAGTTAGATCAATAAAACTTTCTCCTCCAAAATTTATAATTCTCTTAGATTTTTAGCAGTGGAATTATCAGGTCAAATAAATTGAGTATTATGAGGCTTTTGACTGCCAAATTGGTTCCAAAGTATTGTGTCAGTTTAGGAGTTTATTTCTAGTTGTATTTCCTCCTTTGAGGATTGTCTTTTAGATACTTTACCTACATCATCTGAGCTTTTCTGCATCTATCTGTGTGAACTCTACATACTAAAGACGATAGCTCTCTGCAATATGTGCTGCAGATATTTTCCTCGGGTTATTGGGAATTTTCTTTTTGCTTTTATGAAATCAAATCTGTCCTTTCTTTTGTGACTTCCTTGGTTGTTTTATCTCAATAAATATTTATTAATTGTGTATGATGCAACAGGCATTGTGGTGGGGTTAAACATAAATAACACGTGAACCCTGGCCTCCGAGAGCTTGCAGTCTGTATGAGGAGGTGAGCGCACAGAAAATTTCAATATATTGGATTGGGGGGACTTCTACGTCTGGAATTATGGCTGATTAGGTGCTCAAAGACACCCTTAGACTGCAGAACAGTGCAGAGATTCTGGAATTAAACCCTAGAGAGGACACACTCTTAGAAATATTACTAATTTTATAGGAAGTAGAGGAGGTCTCTGAAGAGCCCTGCCTATTAGAAAACAGAAAAGGGAGCAGAAATGTGAGATGGGGCTGGATAAAGCCAGAGTGGCTAGCAGCAAGGAGGAGGGTGGTTATTTGATAACAACCCTGCCTTTCATACATGACTATCTAGCCTTGGGCCAGCAAAGGATGGGAAAGCTGACCTGGCACCACCCTTAGACCTGGGCAAGAGGGGACTCCACCTTGGGCCCTTGCTTTTGAGAATCCTCTAGGTTTGTTAATATACACATACATGCATATATTAAAGACATATGCTCAGCACTGGCAGAGCATGACGTACCCTACACAACCACTCTCACAACTAACTCCATTAAGGTCCCAGGGAAACAAACACTTGTGCTGGGTTGCACCTAAACAAAGAGTGATAAAGTCTAGATGTGGTGAGCTTTGGGTTGTTGGAGATGGATACTGCTTTAGAAGGTACGGAGGATTTGAGGGTTGGAAACCTTTAGATAGAACAAAAGATAAATTAATCAACTTGTTAAATCCTTTCCTTTGGAGTGAATGCAATAGGTTGTCACACAATCAAATATTACTCAGCCGTCTCAATCATCCATTTTTTTTGCTTCCCTTTGTGTCCAATTTGTGGTTCTGGAGGGACTCACAAATTAGGACAGTGTTTGCAAGTGATGTACACAGCTGCAGAGGAAATTTTCCCATATTAAACAATTCATATTGCTCTTACATTCACAGATCTGAAGGTTTAATACACCTTTCATTTGAGGTGTGATACCTACAGATTCTTTACATTAGAAACTAGAGAGACAATGAGCATTAGAATGATAAATGATGTTATATTACATAATTACATAATAATAATTATTAAAATTTAACTTACATTAGAAAGTTTCAGTTTCTCGAAATAAGAAACTGAATTAAGTATATAATTTTTTCTTTTTTGTGTGTGTGGTACGCGGGCCTCTCACTGTT
>NC_041224.1:52894562-52898854 GCF_002837175.3 Physeter macrocephalus
ATCGGCAGGCGGACTCTCAACCACTGCGCCACCAGGGAAGCCCTTAAGTATATAATTTTGATGGGCAAATATTTACACGTACACTTTAAATGCAATTTTTAAAAAATCTTTTAGATCATCAGTGTTGATAGAAAACAAATTATGTGAATATCCTTAATACAACATAAGTGATTTTTCTGAAATGAAGGCAAGAAAGATGATTTTATGAAATAAGTGTAAAATAATTTAAAAATTATATAAGTTCCTATTTTATTTCTCAGTCAAATGTCACTAAACTATCAAAAGAATACCCAGACATGTACAATAATAATTAACTTCAATTGTTTCTACTGTTTTGCCAACTTTCAATCCTATAAAAGCCAGAGTTTTACATGTAATTCTCTACTTTGTTGTATGAAGGTATATTTTTCAAAGCAGAGAAGTGGAACAGGTTGTGGGTACCAGCTTGTAGGCTTGATTTATAATTTTTAAGCATTTAGACATAAAGATGTAGCCATCTCACTTTTACTCTGGTCCCAGCCACCATGCACGTTAGGGGCAGACTTGCCTAAATTTTCAAGGGGGTTGAAGTGTCCAGGTTTGGTGGCCTCTCCTGGATCAAACTTGAAATTTTATTAGATATTTTTTATTTTTATTTTTGTAAAATGTCAATTACATGAATTGTGAAAATTATACCTGTCCAATTTTTACTAGGATGCAGTAAAAGTGGTATTTTATACATTTAAGTGCTTACATTAGCAAAGGATAAATGATGACAATTCATGAAGATGTCTAATTGAAAAGTTTTAAAAAGTAGAAAAGCATAAACTCAAAAATATAGAGAGAAGATAATAAAGATCAAAACAGTAATAAATGAAAAAAAATACAAAAGATACAATAAAAGAGCCAAAGTTGCTTCTTTTAAAAGACTAATCAAATAGAGAAAATGTTGGTAACATTGATCAAGAAAATAGAAATTATCAGTATAAAGAAGGAAAGAGAAATAACTATACATACAGCTCAACTTTTAAAATATAATTAAGGAATACTATGAACAATTTTATGCCAACTGATTTAAACAGCTAGATGCAATGGATAAATTCCTGGAAATAAATAACTTAGTAAAGCTGACTCAGTAAGAAATAGAATGCTTGAATTGTTCCATAATTGTAAAAGAAATCAGAACATAGTTAATAATATTCCCAAAAAGAAAACACCAGTTGAGCTCTACTAGATCAATCCAATATTGAACAAACTTCTCTAGAAAGTACAGAAAGAGGAAACACTTCTCAACTAATTTTATAAGGCTTCCATAACTTTATATCTGAACAAGACAAGGGCACATTGAGAATGGAAGATTATAGAATTTTTACAGAATTTCCCGTCCAGACTTTTTTTTCTCTTCAAGAGATTTGATATACAGTTGTCCCTTGAACAACATGGGTTTGAACTGTACGGGTCCACTTGTACTCAGATGTTTTTCAATAGTGAATACTACAGCACTACACAGTTCGAGGTTGGTTGAATCCAAGGATACGGAGGAACCTTGAACATGGAGGAATGACTGGAAATTATACTTGGTTCTTTGACTTAGAGGAGGGTTGGTGCCCCAACCCTCGAATTGTTCAAGGGTCAACTGTATATTCAATAAAATATTTTAAAAATTCTGTGTTTGATTAAAAATTGTTAATTTATGTATGTGACGTGAGATGAACACACAGACACACATACACTTTTCAAATAGCTAAACTACAGTTCTCTCACTATACAGTAAGTAATCTTTTCCATTTAGTAAAAGTGAAGACTTTATTACCAGGAGTTCCATTACTAGGAACTTTTATTAACGAATGCTGACTCAGGTTACTTTACTTTGGGTTTATCCCTGGTAAACACTGATTAAAAACAGATTTGGATGCTGTCACTTAAAAAAAAAAAAAAAAGAGTGGGAGAGGAGCAGACTATCATTCAATTTAAGTTAAATTTAGTTTCAAAATTAGCCCACTTTATTTGAAGATCTTGTGTCAATAACTTACTATCCACCTATCTTTTTAATTACTACAGTGACAGTTTAATTACCATGGACAATTAAAACAGTATTATTTTGAGTTTTTTACATTACAGTAGATTATTTCACATTAAACGTTAAACACCTATCAGTTTTCATTTCCTGTTAATAAATTTCTACATTCATCAACTCAAATACTATAACATTTTCTAACACACACACACAGAGGCAGAGAGAACAGGGTTGGGGGAGGGAGGGGAAGGAGCCCAAGGAAACTGTTTGAGGCCTTTGCAGGAAAACTATTCAGGCAGCTGCTTCTTTTTGGCTTGGGGTTCTGATTGATGACAGACAACATAATAAATAATCTATTTACTAACTCCTAACAGCTAAATAATGCCCTTATTTTTCACCATAACTGAATTGCCAATACCGTATTGACAAAGTGTCATAGGGCTGGAGTTAAACTGACCTCATGTCACCATTTTTCTTTCTATAGCAACAATGAAGACCCTAGAAAAGACCCCCTATTACTCTGATTAATGGAAGGCACTAAAGGTTACCAGTGCACTTGGTTGTATTTATTTATTTCCACTTAATTCACTGGTAAGGGGTGGATGGATGGAACTCACTGGGTAAGGAAAGCACAGCAATTTTTTCTTCTCTCCCACACTGTCTCCATAAATGACTGCTCTGCATATTGCAGGTTGCTTCTGAGTGCAGGCAGCTTCCGTTCCCCATTCCACACAGCTGGAGCGGGGTGTCGACGGCACAGAAACAGAATCTTCCCAGGGCTGAGAGCAGTCTCACTCCAGAAATATTTGCCAGTTTGGCTTGGAGACCACAGACCCCACGAAGTAGAGGTTTGCTGGGAATAACTATCTAAGATTCTGAAGAAAGCAACCACATATGATATCCCCTTGACTGTGCCTTCCAAAACCAACTGTTCAATACCAGTTTAAAAATGTATTTAAATGTATCTTGTAATAACCTATAATGGAGAAGAATCTGAAAAAGAACATATATATGTATGTATAACTGAATCACTTTGCTGTATAGCAGAAAATAACACAACATTGTAAATCAACTACACTTCAATTTAAAAATGGATTTAGTCTATGTCTATGCAATTACAAGGTGACCCCCTAACCTTCTCCTCCACTGTATCTCCTTTACTGCAGGTCCTGTCATGTGTGATGGCTCTGTAGTCACCTCCCTGTCTCTAATATAATCCTCTGGATTCCTCGGTCAGAAGGGCTTTCCAAAACCAAGCTCTGACCATGTCTTTCTCTGACTTAAAAACTCTCAAGGCACCAATAACTTACAGGTAAAGCCTAAACTTGGCATTTTTAAATGCTTTCTGCCTTTGACTTGTGTACTCAGCCCTTCCTTTTCCTCTTGACAAACTTTATTTTTATTTTTAGTATTTTTTTATTTTTTGGCTGCACCGCGTGGCATGCGGGATCTTAGTTCCCCGACCAGGGATGGAACCCGCGCCCCCTGCAGTGGAAGTGCAATCTTACCTACTGGACCTCCAGGGAATTCCCAACAAACTCTTTTTTTTTTTTTTTTTTTTGCGGTACGCGGGCCTCTCACCGCCGTGGCCTCTCCCGTTGCGGAGCACAGGATCCGGACGCGCAGGCTCAGCGGCCATAGCTCACGGGCCCAGCCGCTCCGCGGCATGTGGGATCCTCCCGGACCGGGGCACGAACCCGTGTCCCCTGCATCGGCAGGCGGACTCTCAACCACTGCGCCACCAGGGAAGCCCGACAAACTCTATTTTTAAACACTCATCTCAGATGTCATATTTCTGGTGAAGCTGTTCCGTCTCCCCAGCATGAGTTAGACGTTGCTTGCTTTGTGTCCTCACCCCTGGGGACCCAACACTACTGCAGTTCTCAGTACACCATGGGGCCACCACTCATATGGCTGCTTCCTCTAATCTTCACAGTCCCAATTCCTCCTGGAAACCCAAGAATTCACAGTGCTTTGCCCCAAGGCCCCTGGTATTTTGGTACCCAATTCAGTTCTGTCTTATTTCTCTGGTTTATATCTTCAATGTCTTGTCTCCCAATTAGACCATAAACTCCTTTGGTATGAGGTTCTATTACATTTTTAGCTTAGCAGGTCCTTGGGCTCAGAATAGTAGTTTAAATTATGAGTCTGAAATGGAGTAAATCTTGAAGATGAGAAGAAATCTAACTCTAAAATGTGTGTGTGTGTGTGTGTGTGTGTGTGAGAGAGAGAGAGAGAGAGAGAGAGAGAGAGAGAGAGAGAGAGAGAGAGAGAGAGAGAGAGAGAGAGAGAGATT